>NC_134171.1:9674486-10025736 GCF_964188355.1 Buteo buteo | reverse complement strand
GTGCAGTGAGACCATGCTAAGGGCTCTGTTTAGGGGTGACACAATGTGCAACTCTATCTGCAGCAGTAAAAGACCTATAGATTGGAGTACCTTTTGGCATTTCCATGCAGGCAGTTTACAGTATCTGTGGTGTACAATAATTCTCTGTACTCTTCACTTTTTCCCCTGCTTTTTCCATTGTGGTTCAGTAATATTTCTCCACAAATGGGTGGAGTGAGTTGGGGGTTGAAAAAAGAGAATTGTCTTCTTTGGCTGGAAAAGAAGTGGAGAAGTGATGGCAGCAGCCATAAAGGCAAACAAAGAGAGTAAAGGAGGGTGGGACATCTGGGGAGCTGATTTTATTCTAGTTCACTTATTTCACACTTTAACATTAAATGTGTTCTAAAATCTGATAAATGAGATGGGGGATTTATCTGGTGGCTGCAAAGATAGTAGGTAGCTTTGGAATCAAAGAATGGCTCAGTTCTATTCAGAGGAACAGGAGATAAAACCAAAGCATCATATTGGCTGTTCCAACAGCCCCATGGAAGGAAGACCTGTTCCTTCTGTATGCTTTCTGCAGACTAGCCATGGATATTTTTAATTTGTGATCTTCTTTTGAATACTCATGAAATAAAGGAAAGAAAAAAACCAAAAGGATTCTATTTAAAATTGCTAGTGTCATTTTACATTATTCTATGTTACTCTTCTTTCAGTTTGGATAAGAAAAATGGAAGAGTATTTTCAGCTAATCTACTTCTGATTTAGTGGTAAGATAACAGATTTCTGGATGCTGCCTAAGTCTGGAAATTCTGCAAAAGAGGGCATTGCAAAGCCTAATTTCAGGCATATCAGTTGTTGTGCATCAACAGTAAGTCCAAGAAGTTTGGGATACATTTACTGTAGACTTAACCACACACCCACACAAGTCATTTGCACAGTACTTGCATAACAGCTCACCAGGTTTTGGGTTCTCTTGACAATCTTTCTCATATACCTGAATGTTGACAATTTTGAAAGCAAAGGAAATTAATTTTGCTAATTACCATGGCAATCACCACTGCTATATGAACAACTGTACTTCAGTCCAAACTTTGTGTTCATTCAGTCCTTACCCAGGACTGACGAATCTGTGAATTTGTGAAGATGGATAGAACATGTTGTAATCACTTGCCAGTTTCTTTTTGAAAGATGTCAGGAAAACCAGATCCTATTGGCAAAATTCAAAGGAAGTTCAAGGGGACTAAGATTTCACTTACCATCAGAATATTCTTCCTGGTAAAATTTTAGTTTTATAAACTTTGTGAAAGTTCCAGTTCAGATCTCAACTTTGTGTCATGTGTCACTTTGTACTTAATGCTGTGCATCCAGACTGTGATATATCTGCATGCAGTACACAGTTCCTCTGAATGTGTGAAACATATACAGTATATCTTTATGTAAAAACAGTAGTTTTTCCTTTTGAGCTTACCTCTGTTAAATCCACAAACTTGTGTCTGATGCTTGGTAAAGACTCAATAGCTCGTATTTGTTGAATTAGTTCATATCTTTTCCTAAGCTTCTCCTCCTCTTCTTCTAAAGCTTGCCGAAGAAGTTCTCGATTTTCTTCACAAACTTCCTGAACTGAAAGATAAGAACTAATCTCTGTTAGCTGGTTGCATATTTTAACAAGCAGTCCATCTGGAGGAAAATTCATATGCATTTGTGAATAATGATAATAATACTGATCTAAAGGTACTTGAGGGAACAGTCTGGCATTGGTGGGAGGAATGATTAGAGAAACAAGTGAGTACTTCCCACCTCCACTTTCTATCATTCTATTCTGCTCATAAACATACTGTATACGTACATAGACACTTTGAATTACCGCTTTGTAATTTCTGTTCTAATTAGTGCATATTGTTTCATTATTTAATAAAAGGATATTATACAATAGCAAATATTCATAGTTTTTCAAGCTGTATATGTCCTAGAAATCACTGAATTGCAAAGGCTGGTAGGCTTTGCTAGCCCATTTCGGAGTGGATAACACCTTCTGACCACCTCAACCCTTATTGATACAAGTACGGAGATACACAAGCAGAGAAAAGTCTGCTCACCAAAATATGCACAACTAGACGCAGCCTGTTCATACAGTAGATGTTAACATGGAGTTGCATTGGAATATGTACAGCCATGCCAGTCAGAACAGCCTTCTGCCTGGCCTTCATTAGCTAATGCATTAACTGAAGAATTTTCTTTAAGAATAATGGCGGATTAGTAACATTATTTCCCTTCATCCTAATGACTGGTCTGTCTTGGGAATGGCTTGTCTTTCCTTAGCTACAGTCTTCTTCTCTGGACTGTCTTCTAGAGAAGACAATAACCTTGAGCAGTGATTCTTTCACAGTGGTTGCTAGGCAAATCCTCTCTTAATGATATGAATCACAAGAATCTGAGCTTCATAACTTGATTAGACAAAAAGTAGAGTCATTCACATATGCTACTTCTAGATGGAAGAGAAACTAGTTGCAGAACATTAGTGCTGTATTTCTCCCTTTTAAATAAACAGTAATTCCCATGACCAGTAGCTTAGAATTTCTGATCCCCATTACCAGCTTATTCCTGGAATTCATTTTCATGCATTCATGGAAATGCACAGCCTGAATCTTTCTCTCAACTTGCCTTTCCTTTCTGTAAAAATTGTAATTGGCCCACTAAAAGAAAGATGAAGTAATTCGGTGACACTTGGCATAATCTCTCATTTTTCTTGCAATATATAAATACCTATCTGCTGTTTGTATTTCTGGAGCTTTATTTTTGCTTGCTTTGCATTCTTGTGTCCTTCCACGACCTGCTCCACCATCTCTCTCATTTCTTTCTGTTCCTGTAGACGTTTCTCTGCATACTGGTTCATCAGCTCTGCTTTCTAAATCCCAAAGAAACAGGTGAATAAAACCTCTGATAACTGATGATCTGAGTGCCTCAAATCATTGAAATAGGGCAAGGAAAATTGGATTCAGAGTATTACATCATCCACAAAAGTAGCAAAGGACATTGGCTGGGGATAACAGAGACACCCAGATTTAAGCTCCCCCTCTATGTTTTATTTACCCACAACAGCCCTCCATAACATTTGCATTACTATTTTCCAGGATTCCCTCCCACATATTTCTAAAAGCAGACAAAAAAAGCCATCTCTGGATCCAGTTGTGAGATAACAAGAAGAGTGCTAATCTAATAAACAGCTGGTTGTGTGCCTGCAGGATCTTCTTGGGCCTAAGTCATATCTCTGTAACATACGAAAGTCCACTTTTGGCTATCATGTTCCTTTCTTTGTCAGAGGAAATGAACAGGAAGCAGGAAATTGGATTTTCCCAGACTAGATTCCTTACTGTACTTTCTGTTTTAGATGGAAGACTAGAGTTTAAAAGAAGGATGAGGGTCAGCATGAGAGCTGTTGGTGAATGGGGAATTAGTGCTTAGTACTTCTGGAGATCTCCATATGGATGAAGTGCCCTGCTGGCATCTGTTGGCAAGTGAAGGGAGCTGCCTGGAATTGGTCAGGTTAGCGCAAGTCTGATTTGCACATCCCTGAATCTATACATTTTGTGACATTTCTGTTAACAAATAAAACACATATGCTCTGAAATTGAGGTGAATATAATAATTACAATAATTTTGGAATGAGTGTGAGTGATCACGCTATGCTCAGTTGTACATATAGTAGGGTTCACTTTTAAGTTCTTGGTACAGCCTGTCTAAACAGACATGAAGACTCAATGCCAAAAATGATTGAAAGATTTTATAGGACAAAAAAGGAACTCTTAAAGCAAGTTTCCCTTTTGCAGGGTGGCCTTTATGAAAATCTTGTACATTTGTGGTCCTATCTTAAGTT
Organism: Buteo buteo; assembly: GCF_964188355.1. Classification (NCBI taxonomy): domain Eukaryota; kingdom Metazoa; phylum Chordata; class Aves; order Accipitriformes; family Accipitridae; genus Buteo; species Buteo buteo. The sequence continues at coordinate 10,021,880 of NC_134171.1, read as the reverse complement.
GCTGAGACACTGCAGAGGCATCTATGGGAGATGCCCAAGAGAAAAGTACTGGCTGGCCTACAGAGCATAGCAGCAAACTGGGCTAATAGAAAAGAAAAGCCTGTGACAGTGACTGTGAAAAATTTAAAATCTATAGTATTAGTTATTTCTTGATCACTTGTTTAGTTATAGGAAAAGCACTGGAAAAAATGTAATGTGAGCTTGGGAAAAAAAACAACCAAAAAGATCTAGCAAAGTTTTTGGGAAACTGCGATTTGCCAGATCGGAAACTGTGTGAAAATACTTCTTGGCATAAATGTTCAGTTTTCCATATATATATATATATATAGATCCAAAGAGGGTTCTCTGCCTGAATTTCCCCTAAGAGAGATCTAGGCATGTCAGGTAATATGAAGGAAATTGAATTATATCAGTTTAAGAAAAAAAATTCTTTCATATTGTTGGCTCTCATTTTAACAAGATAATGAGATTACTCATATATTGATGATTTCATTGCAAATGGTGCTTAGTATCTCAGTATTTGTTCAAAAAGAATATGAACAATGATGTGAATATAAGGGAGAATGCTTTAACCTTCTGTTTTATTCAGTTTGTAAGTGTTATCAATCAAATCAAACACTTGTAAAAAGTACTTTAATGTATAAACATTGCTGTATCTGGAAGTTATAGCACTATTTTTCCATTTTTTGCAGAGTCCAGTGAGTAAAAACACTGTATAGAACTTTTACACCTTCTTATAGTAGGTATCATCTGTGGTATGTTTTGCACTGATTGAATGTAAGCAAAATTTGAGCAACACTGTATGTATTACCTCTTGTCTCATTAGATCAGCTTTCTTCTTATTTTCTTGAATTACATTCTGATGGGCTAGAACTGCCTCTTCATGACTCAGTTTCCCTTGAAGCCTCCTACACTCTATTTCAGCCAGCTGTTCTTCCAGATCTTTTCCACGCATCTGCTTTTGCCATTCCAAGAATTCAGATGGGTCTCCAGCCCCTTGTAGCAAATTTTCAATTCTGCAGGAGAGAAGAAGGAATATACTATGCTAGGGATCTGGCTCTGCAGCCTTGCCTTGGTTCATAAAACATTGCTAGTAGTCTGTTGTGATATAAGGTGTTTGATCTCTGCAGAGAAAAAAGGTGGTCATCACAAAGTCGTTTGACAGATATATTTTACTTCCAATCTAAGAGGTGTTCCTACTATGTGGAAAGCCTCGGAAAGCCAAGCTAGAAGAAAGTGCATGAGGGCATGGACCTGAAAGTTTTCAGTAAAACAAAGCCCCAAGAGAGGGCAAACTTTAGCTACATATGGATTCTCATAAGGAGCAGGGAGAATCAGGCTGAAGGTATGTACATTTTCCCAGAGGATTACTTTGCTTAGAGGTAGGAAGAACTAACAACTTTTCTCTTTGGCAATCTTCTTGGCCACTTTAATGCAGACAACTAAAAACTTTTCTGCTCAATTCTATTTCTGTTTTGTATTTTGTCAATTAAATAATATTGCTGTAATGAGGCAAAGAAGTATTCATCTGTTAAGCAAAGCCACATTCTTATTTTTTGTGCTCACTGAGAGAGAAAAGCATAGCAAAGCCCTGGGGCAGGCCTATCAAAGTCCTGCAGTAGAGGAGTGAATGAGCCAAGAACTAGGGCAGAGACACACAAATGCAGTGAATTGAGTCTCCCCAATGCATACATATATGTATCTGTTGTGTGTTAAATGCAGCTGAATATTAAAACTCATTAATATAAAATAGTGTTAAGTTACAGGGAAAATCTATTCCTTTGCTGAGTGGAACAAAATTTTGCCAGAGTGAACAGTATCATAAGTAATACAAAAGAACCTCAATATACATACATAGCTGATAACAGAACCTGAGTGATGCATAATATCTTACTGCTAAAATCTTGATCCATATACAAAAATTTCCTAGGTCCAAAGACCAAATACAACCTTAGGCAGTCATTCTGGGACTTAAAATGCTAACAATATTTAGTGCTTTCCCTGCTAAGTCAGGTGGATTAGAAATAACACTAAATCAAGATGACATGATATAGGTTTTATCTTTGTTAAAATTATTAGTGAAAATGTTCTGTAATTCTAGTTATAGAATACAACCTGCAGTGACCATTCAGGAGTCACCGTCTCCCTAGTTAATGTCTGATGAAAACCTATGCTGCTGAATTCCTTATGAAAACCATTGAAGAAAATGGGGATATATGAAATTATTTGGCTTAATATATATGCATCTTTTATAATGGACACAGAATTAGATGTGTATTTCGTTCATTATTTATTCTGGAGAATCGGAATAAATATAGCAAGTGATCCTTATTGGACTTTGCAAGTGGATGCTAGCCAGAGTGCTAAATCAGAACACAGTCACACTGTATATAGCATCTACTGTAAAACAATGACTTTAATGTAGACTTTTCATTTCAGTCTGCTTTTCTCTTTGTCAGCCATGTGTATAGAATAGCTTCCTAATGCCTTACAACAGATCCATTATTTTAGTTTACCTGTAATTTACTTAATTATTTTTAATGTGGTTAATTATTCTATATCCAGGGATGTGAAAAGTAATTTGAGAAAGAAGCGTGATTATACCTCTTGAGCTCCTGTTCCATTTTCCGCTGATAGAGGGCACCCTCTCTTAAAATAGCTGCAGCATTTAATTTAATAGGTATATTGTCAATCTGTCAGGAAAGGGAATGTATATACTATAGTTAGTAATGTAAACCATAAAACAGAATATAAAAACATTTCAATGGGTTAAATAAATCGACCTAAGACAGCATAAATTTTGCTTAAAGCATTCATCTAGCACTAATCTGACATTCACAATGAAATTGCATGCTGTTCATAAACCACTCAAGCTGCTTAAGAAATCAGCAAAGTCCCCCAAGTGGATTATAAATTTGTAATCACTCTTGGACCATGTCAAATCCCACAGAATGTGTTCACTTTCTTTCATTTTTTTTTAGTGCTTGTATAGATAGTGTGCAGGGATTCCATCTGCTTTGGACAAAGAAAATAAAACTGCTTCTCTGAAAGATAAGCAGGTAAGGTAGGTGAAAGGTAAGGTAGCCAAAACCATTAAAGTCAAACATAAGCACTACCTTTCATAGGAAGGTCTCAGAATTGTTTTACAAATAATCACCATTATAACTTCAAAATGTTTCTAAGACAACTAGCATCACCAATTGCCATATCCATTTTCTAGACAGTAGAAGTGAAGTACAGTTCTCAGTGACTTTCAGGCCTCATGGTGTAACTTGGAGTAGATCCTGTGGCTGCTTTGCAGTTCTTCACAGTTTTGCCTTAGGACTAACTCCCAGACAACCTCTAAATACTGAGGGGGTAAGGGAACAACCTCTCTTACAGCTAAAAAAGTTCCCTGCACAAGTAGGCTATTCAGAAAAAATGTATCACCTTTGCAGACACATGTAAGAGACCTGATCTGAACCAAGGCAAAACAGTGCTGGTGGAACAAGAACTGGGATCATTCCTGCAGAAAACAAAGCTTAGTCATGACACATTTGACATAAATCCAGACAAGTTCTGTGTTCAGAATCCAAACGTATTTAAATTCCAAATTAACAGCTTAATGAGTGGCTAAGAAACAGAAGCACAGAATCACTCAAGCTATATACTGCAAATATTGTATGCACAAATAGGTACTGCAGTCTCCTGAAATACACAAGCTAACTGGAAAAAGGATGTTTTATAATTGATATTAATTAGGTAGGTTGAGGATAACAAACACATGCTATCACCTAGAAATTCACTAAGTAGAATTACTCTGTTTTCAACACAGATGGCACATTTTAATGGACAAAAATTAATTACCTGTCTGTTTCTTGACAAAATGATGACAACTTGAAGAATTTAGGAAAAAAACCCCCAAACTATGTATTTTATTTCTTTTGTTTGTCTCACTGTACTTACTCTTCTTAATACCTAATGATGTCCTTCCTTCTTTTTGGTCTATTTCACAACTCTTCTCACAGTCTTCTGTATTATATGAACATTCCCTCCACAGCCTGTATTTTTTACACTATACTGTGTACAAAATGTCTGCTTAGAGTAGGCATTTTCTCTGACACATGTAGAAATTTTCATATTTTTGGCAATTACCTGTGTATACAGATTTCATATTCTGTATTTACTAACTGTCGTGGTTTAACCCCAGCTGGCAGCTAACCACCATGCAGCTGCTCGCTCACCCCCCCCCCCCCCCCCCCCCAGCAGTGGGATAGGGGACAGAATTAGGAAAAAAAAAGTGAAACTCATGGGTTGAGATAAAGACAGTTTAATAGAACAGAAAAGGGAGAGAAAATACTATCACTACTAATAATAAGAGAATAAACAAAACAAGTAATGCACAATACAGTTGCTTACCACCTGCTGACTGATGCCCAGCCAATCCCTGAGCTGTGGTGCCCCCTGGCCAACTCCCCCCAGTTTATATACTGGGCATGATGTAATATGGTATGGAATACCCCTTTGGCTCCTTCGGGTCAGCTGTGCTGGCTGTATCCCCTTCTAGTTTCTTGTGCACTCCCAGCCTCTGCTGGCAGGGCAGTATGAAAAGCTGAAAAGTCTTTGACTTAGTACACTAACAACTGCTTAGCAACAACTAAGACATCAGTGTGTTATCAACATTGTTCTCATCCTAAATCCAAAACACAGCACTATACCAGCTACTAAGAAAAGAAAATTAACTTTATTCCAGCCAAAACCAGGACAGTAACTATAATTTTGCTAGAGAACTGAACTAAGAATGATTATGGAGATACCTTTAACTTCAGTTTCCCAGTTTATTAAACAGAAATATGACTGTATGACAATGAAACAGAAATATAACAGCCCATATAGTCAAAATAACTAGGACTCCCAAGATATATGCAGACAGGTATAAGTAAAATAACTGAATAGATTCTTCTATATCATGTAGTATCAAGGAAGTTTTGACTTTTACTCATTCTCTTCCTGTTATGAGATATCTTCCCTTTTTTCAAGATGACAAAATGGAAATAATTGGGAAAATTGCAGAACACTGTAGTTCTTGTGGAAAAAAATTGTATTCACTATTGCCACCTAATGAACACACAGTAGCTCACCAAAACCAATAAATATGTAAAGAGCAAGGCCTGATATGAGCAAGAGGCAGACTGACACAGTGATGATGCATTTGTACTGTCTCATTCTTCCAGTGAAAAGGATTAATAGATATTTTGTAACAGCAATGAGAAATAATTGCTGCTGCACATTATGAATGTGTTTGAAATGAAAAAAATTTATTTAATGTACTGTGGGTGTTCTAAAAAGAGGAAAGAAAAATACTAGTTGGTTAAAACATTATATAATTTCATTTATTTGAGGATGGATTATAATCTTATTCATAGATCTTGGATAAAATTTCCTCTTAGGATTTGTCTACTCACAGAGTTGCACAGGCAGGAAGGCAACAGGACTAGAAAGTATTTTAAAAGTCAATAACAATATGGCTATCTCAGCTTGAAAGTTATACCAGCATCTTGAATATCACCTAACCAACCTTTAAGGCAAACGTGTTTAGACAAGATAAAACTGATTGTGCTCCTGGAGGAGGTAATAGCAGGTGTTAGAAGTGGCCCTGATGGATGCCATAAGGTGCCAGATACATATTTTTTTTATGCAGTTAGGCAGATGGTTTGACTCTTATTAGTCCACACTAAGGTTTCAATATTTTACATTATCAGAGAAGGAAATGGAATATACCTAGTCTTGAACTAAGCCCACATAATTACAGGTCATGCTTGTTTGGGTTAACCATGTAAATACTTCCTGTTTTGGTTTTTTTTCCCTGATTTTGAGTGCAGAAGGAACTGGGATCTTACTACCTTCTTGTAATTTAAATGCTGCTGGATTGTAAGCAAGCAGACTGAGTAGGTGATACTGTATTAAAGATAACTTCAGTATGTGATAAATGCCAGATATGCTTTAGAAATAGTTGCCACATGCCCAGTTCCCCAAGCAGGGAAACAGTCTTTCCAAAGTGTATATGAGCTGTACCTAAACATAGTTTTAAAGAGTAGGCAGATCCACTCACAAGATACTTGAGGTCACAATACAAGCACAGCTTCCACATTAAATTATTCTGCATATGAACGTGAAACAAATGAAAGGTGACAGATTGAACTATGTAAGACTGAAGATTATCTGTAGTACAGTTATTACAGAAATAGCAATGTGAGTTTTCATGTGTTATACCATTAAGGCTGAACAGCCTGTTTTCCATGTTTACAATTCTCTGAACCTTGGAAATCCTAGCAGAGAAGCAATCAGTATAGTGGATTTTATGACCTCAGTATGTGTCTAAAGAAAACAAGACAAACATCCAAACTGATTGTATATTGTGTACCAGACCGTCATTAGGTGGAATGATTGCTCAGCATTCTTTAGGATCTCATTTTGAAACAGTGATTTACAGACACAAGATTCTTCTGTCCCTATGCTGAGTTCTTAAACCAGGGTTTACAATTCTTTTTTTTCCTGTGGACTATTCTCAGTCCTTACCATTTTACATCAAAACTTCTCCCTTTGTAATTGAAAACACTGTTAAGGCAATATGGTTACATTGTGCAACTACACACAACTTACCTGTCAGGGCCCTCAGGGAACAAACAGGTCTTAATTGCCCTGATCAGCCTCACCTAGGACCTCCACTCATACTGCTCACTGGTTGGGGAGCCCCACTTAAGCTCAGATATGGGCTTCAGTCCTTTCCCATTATGCTAGAGGTAATTCTGCTCCTGGTTGTGATGGACCTGGGTTGCTGCTGTAGCCTTGTCTCCTGACTGGACTCCCTGGGTGGACCCCAGACCTGACTTTTTACCTTGCTTTGCCTAAAGATGAGTTGCTGTCAGGAGAACCTGTCACTACCACCAGTTTTGTCATGTTCAGATACTGTGGCCTGATTGGTGAGGACACTGACTGTGCTTTCATTACCTTTGGCTCCTTGTTTCTCTTCCCTCCTGGAGTAGCCACACTCTTGCTCCCTGAGCATTTCTTTGTGGATTGTTAATGGTGCATAGGCCAAAATTTATGAGCCATAGACCCAATCCATCCCATGCTCCTGGCCACAGAACTTAGTGTAAAAACATGGATTCCAGTAGAGTTTGCATCACCCCAGAATTTACACGTGTGTTTTTCATTCCAAAGTTTTCAAGTACATCTGACAACAGTACCTTAAAGATTACTCACCTTGCTTTGGATCTTTTGAGCCTGGAATGCTGGTTTACTCTTCATACTGTCATGTGTGTTCTGCAGTTCAAACAAAAAATACATTATTTCATTTCAGAGACAGATTTTCAAGTACTCAGCAAAAAATACTAGATATTTACCAAAAATCACTCTTGAATGTTCATCTAGAGTAACAAGTACGATCACAGGGGACGTATTTTGGAACTGTTATATCCCCAAAAACATGCTACATATGCCCAACCATACCAAATGACCATACAAAAGTTGGTCCAAATATTGATTAAATCATGCTAAAAAAGTAAACAGTGAAGTTTTGTTTGACTATGAAATATTACCTATATACATGAATGTATTCAGCTCTTAACTGAAATAGATATTGGGAAGACAAAATAGGGTGTCAAAGCACACTTTGTGAAATTATTAAATACTGGTAGAATTCTACTGATGGTTATTAATTTAATTTTATGGTGTTAGCTATAGATACTGATGTGAAAGTGTCTGGTACCATGGGAATGAACACAGTGAATAGAATATGCAGATGTGATGCTGAAATGAATGTATTACATACATAGTTAGGTGACATAGTTGTGAACTGGGAATCAACCAAAGCAAGAATTCTGTATGAATGAGACCGTTATTCCCTCAGCTTGGCTGCTCTGTGGCATAAAAGTTAATGGAAAAAAAATATGTGGGTTTGGAGACTTGTTGAAGTAGTATCAAAAGGAAAGCTGCTTGTCTCAAAACCAGGAGAATAATAAAGCAGCACCAGAAGTACAGGAAAGGGGGGTTGTGCATTACGCATCCAACGAGGCAAATGTTAGTATATGGATGTGAAATGACAGTACAGCTATAAATGATAGCATGTAATTCCTAACCCCCCCAAAAAAAAATTTTCCAATACTTTGAGATATCTTTAAATACGCCAGTCATTTTTCATCTTCATACTGGGGGATTTTTAGGTAATAAAGTATTTTGTAGCATACCTCTTCCTTTTCAGACTTCATCATTGCACACCTGAACTGGTTAGCATTTGCCTTCAGGAGCAGATCCTAAAATTCAAGCAGTTAGGTTAAAAAGTATGGTACATTCAAATTCTCTAAATAAGAGCTTTCTGTCTTGAAAAGCCTTGCAGCCCTGACCACTGTATTATTTTTTTTCCAATGAATTAAAGCTTGACTTAGTATTTATATGAATTTTCATTCCTGGTTAAAGACCTGAAGCAGGCAAGTCTTGATTTTCTACATAGTTCTGCCTGGTGGTATCCTTTGCATAGGGCAACAGGCCTTTCATAGGTCTGCCCATATGAAACATGTTGCTCGTCCAGAATTCAACTTAAAAGCCTCATAATTATCTATGGCACATCAGTACCATAGGTAGTAACTGTTTCTACATAGCTAACAACCAATGGCGTTGTTTTTGAGTTAAATTAGAAGATTACTGTCAGGGGATCTGAGCCTCAAGGGTTGCTCCAATGGGCACACACCCAACAGTAATTCCACCTGTCATTTTAAAGGGGGAAGTACAGGCAGCCACATTTCTAGTTTTCGGATATTTCTTTTGGTTGTAAACCAAATCTCTAATCAAAGCTGTGAAACACAGACTCGATTTTTTAATGGCTTTCTGTACAGCAGCTGTCCATAACATCAGCACTTCCATAACTGTCTAGAGTATGGCTTCCAGTGTTCTCACTCCTTCTTACAGATGGTCAGACTTGGTACGTCTAACGACAGTTACAGCTTCTGCAAAAATGCTATGAAACAAGTGGCATTTTAATGCATATTTCTTTTAGGACCCAACATTTCAGCTTGTTTAGCAAACAGTCTACGGAACTGACCTTTGTGAATGCTTTGGATGCCTTTTATAACATTCCAGAAGCGACAAAAACTGCCATTATTGCAGCTATAATTTCTGTGGTGGTTTTCCTTTGTTCCTTGTATTCATGCATTTTCTCCAGTGAAGAATGTGGCTGGTTTTTAAGTGATTTTATAGTTGTCATAGATTTTTGACAATACAGGCACTGTGATATCTTGCTTTTCCTCCCCATTTTTTTCTAGGAAGTTTGTACGTACAAATAAGCACACAGACAAATAGGCATGTGCTTTCTCCACAATATGGAAATAATAAAAGGATAAAAAATAATGTTGTACTGTTTTATAATGAAATATCAAGCATAGGTAATGTGATGGGCCAGCAAAAGGAATGTAAAGTTTATCCCCCTAGAATCTACCACATATTAAAGCATTTACTATAGTTTAGGAACAGAATCCAATGCCCCTTTCACAAGGACATGAGGAGAACCCAGAACAGTGATAAATGGATTTGTACTGGCTAGTGAAAGCTAGAGTAAGGCATTCTCAGAATGGGGGTGTGAGAGTGCAGATAAAAAGGAGTCAAATAGCATGCCTTTTATCAAGCTTATACTGTTACTCGATTGGATATGGTGATTGCAGTGTGGGGAGGAAGAAAGTAGAAACTGACATTTAATTAATTCCCTTCCAAGGAGAAGATGACAACAATCTGCTTTAACTATGATAGGAGCTAACTCATTGGACAGGATTCATATCAAAGTTTGGATCAAATAACTAGATCTGTTTCTTTGTTTTTCCAGGCCCTCCCTTCTCCTGCTCTCTTAACACACAGACCATGTACTCTGCTTCTTTACAAATCATGACTTCCCACTCTCTCAGCCTGCTGAAGGAAAAGAGTATGGAGCCAGCACAAAAAAGAAGTCAGAATCTGCTGATATTTTAAAACAGTGGGTGATGACATGTGGTTATTTATCAGTTACTATAGAAAAAAACCCCCAAAATACTGAACATATTTTGAAGCCTTAATTATTAAGTGAATACCTTAAATATCCACATCCTGTGGGAGTAAAAGAGCCATCAAACTATTTCTAGCTTGTGAAGAGAAGAAAGTAATAATGTTCTTGCTACCTTACATGGCTACTTGCATAATTTTGCACATAGTACTTATATAGTGAATAAAAGGTGGACCTTGTCTCAGACAATCAATAATAAAATAAGGCAGATGGAAAAAGGGTGATAGAACAGAACAGAGGATACAAACTTCATGACTCTAGAGAAAGAGCTAGGAACTATTAGGTGCAAAAGCAAATACGTTTCAGATAAAGTTCTAAGACTTGTGAAAATGGAACATTACAGAAGAAACAGTTTAGAAGAAAGGAAAGACTAGAACAAGAACATAATACACTTACTTCTGCTTTTCGGCGATTTTTTGTTTTGATTTCCTCTAGTTGCTTTTTTTCCTTTGGAGGTTTGTAGGTGCTTGGGGGAACCTATATTAAAAGGCAATAGTCTCTACAATATCAGGTATAAAACATTCCAAGCGACACATTATTGCAGGAAAAAAACATATTTACTTTTACCGTAGAACAGCTGCAGTTATTTTTAAAATATTGATTCTTTTCTATTAGTGCCAGTGTAGAAGACATGGACAGATTCCAATTAGCTGGGACTACCCAGACTTTTCAGTCCTGTCCAATGTACTATAATCCCTAGTCAAAAGACCAGAAAGAAGGAAAAATCTGAAACTAGTACAAGAAAGGCTAAAGAAATAATAAATACTATAGGCCCTATCAAGGGGAAAAAAATGTTGCCAGAAGGGGAAAAGTTCTGTCTGGCATCTCATAAACTTCAGCTTCACAGCACTGACAGCCAGATAGGGCAGCTGAATAAAGTTAAGCTGTGGATCTCTCTGGCACAGTGTGTGGTAGAAGCAACAAGTTACAGAGACTCCAAAGAAGTTTAGGGAAGAGAAACCCTTTGAAGTTTATTAAATACCCAGGAACTTCTTTGTAGCTGAGGAAGTCTTTGAGCTGAAATGGTGGGAGGCTGAGAAGGCAGTTGGAGAAAGCAGCAGCTACACTTGTCCTGTCCCTGTAGTCTTCCTAGACCTCTGTGTTTGGCCACTGGTGGAGAAGATACACTGAGCAAAATGGGCCTTTGCTCTGGTTTACTATGGCTGCCCTAATGTCCTTGTAAGGGAATACCACTGGAGGTATAGTTTAAATGTTTGGAAGCAGAGGACTGAGATGGCCCTCCTAGCATAAGTCAAAGATTTGGGAAAGCATTAACATGTCAGAAAGTGCTACAGATAAAATGACCAGGAAAGACTTATCATCTGGCTGTCATTATGGATCAACAGGAGACTAGGGACAGTATGGTTTTGAGTTAGGCTGAAACCTCTGGTGGATTTCAATATTTGCTTGAGCAATAAATCCTGCCCAGAAGCAAACTCTGAAAAAAGACTCGATGTCTCCTTCCTATGTGGGTGAGATAGTCTGCCAGTTTACTGGACACCTGCTTAAATATTTATCTTGCTAAAAATGTTCTAGTTCAATTAGAAGTTACAGAATTAATTCAAGAATTAAGGGGAAGAATCTATAATCTGTATTGTACTGGAGGTCAGGTTGGGGAACATGGGGATCCCATCTACTTTATTGGACTATATAAAGAACTATGCTTTGAAAAACTCATGGATCTGATGTACTTTCCACTGCCTTTGCTATTTGACATCATTATCTACAGGCAAAACAAATGCACAAACAGAAGAAGCCAGCAATTAAATGCACTGGTGAGACTGCTCAAGTATTTTTGTGAGCTTTTTAAGTGAAGTAGAACTGAAACTATTTCCCAGCAGTATCTAAGAATTTTTATTATGCTTTTAGGGATGGAGAAATTAAAGCCCAGAGGATTTGCAAAGGGTTGCACAGGCAGTGAGAATCAGTTTATTTCACTCTTCTTCCTAGTCATGTGCTTTACCTGCAAAACTGTACTCATCTGCCAGTGTAAGCTGAAAATCTCTCCTCAGAAACTGCTATGCTTATTCCAAGTAATTTAAGGAGGAGACTTTTCAATCAGCTCTGTTTCAAAAATGATCTTAGCCTTGTAATTTAGCCCTCAGATATCATGGTGTTGAGTACCAATCAGACAGACAGATAGACAATAGAGCAATTACCCAGTTGCTGGAATAGGATGAATAAGTCACTATAAATAAATTGTAAACTCCAGAGATCAAAAGACCAAACTGTACCTACTTAATCCTAATGTGAAAAAAAGGGGGCTGGGAGTAAGAGACATCAACCTTGCTTTTCCTCTCCATCCAGTGGTCAGGCTCACCTATACTTTCTGGATATCCTTTTACCAGAAGTTTATTTATTTAGGGAGTAGGTACCACAAGAAGTTTAAGAAAGAACAAAATAAATAATCACTTTGAACTTCAGTAGTCATCACTCTTCTATTTTTTTAAAGTTACTGTTGTAAGATGGACAAGGGCAAGCTAATGCAATGCTATTGTATTAAGAGCTTCTATTTTTATACATAACAAGATCATAAAGATAAATATACTGTTGGGTCTATATATTTGCAAACAAAATCCTCCATACTGGCCAAATGAATTCACCCATTTAATTATTTTAAACAATCAGCAACTCCACTCATGAAGCACAGCTGAAATAATAAGGAAAATATCTAAAATATTCACTAAATCTGGCTGAATGGTGTTACAATAACATCTCAGTGCAGCCTTTTTATTTTTTTTTAAACTACATTATTGGTTTACAGAAAATCTAAAAATAAAATAATTGCTTTATTATTCTAGTACAGTGGTGATATTAAAAGAATGGATTTTATTTGTAACTCAAGGCCAGGATATCCAAGGAAGTTAAATGTGTCCAAATCATTTTGCATGTTAATCAGGTTTAAGCACCTGTTTCCATTTGTTTCCTTTGCAAACTTCAAGCTAAAGCACTCATTTTTCTTTGTAGAATTGTATTTATGAATGTGTATATGCATATGTGCATGCTTGTGTGTGCATCCATGTGCTTGTGTATAAAGGACAGTGGAGAGAAGAATTTATAATCTTTAGGCCAAATATTTAGAGTGAAATGTTTCATTATTAAATTTCAGAATTGAAGTGTTTTTCACTTACTGTCCCCCATTTCTGATGAATGTTTATGATGATGAATGATTATCCTAACTTTCTAGGCCTATGTTACTCCAGTGAAACTTTCCAAGGTCCATGGAGAGTCCCCTCTCAATACAGAACACTAAGACAACTAACTACCCTGCCTTCTGCAATAACCCCCATCTCCAGTCCTCTCCTGTGAAAAAGAAGCATGTGTTCAGTGTACAGGACAGCAGTACTATCCCAGCTCCTGAACTCAATGTATGTGATATATCTCATCTTACTTTGCATTTTATCTCTACTAGAGAAAATAATGCAACCTAGCAGAAATACCTAAAATAATAATCCTGTTAATCAGAATGAACTAATTTCCCCATAGGGATGCAAACTTATCAATAGTCATTGCTTGAAATCCAGACACCTCCATATGAATTCATACAGCAGTTTCAAAGTCGAGCACTAACTACACCTATAGTTATTGTGACTGCAATAGTCCCTGCTAATATACCACATGACAAGTTCTTTGACAGATGCATGAGAACCATGAGAAAAATTGGATATCTCATAAAACGAACAACTTTGTGAGAAAATGTCTGCATCAGATTATGGGATGTAATCTGGAAGAGCTTTATTTCCGTGCATTCCTCTCAATTGCATACAACTGTCCACCATACAGTAGCCAAAACTATGGCCTGCTCTCACTTTGCTAACTCTTTCTTGCCATCTGGGCTGTCTTTTCAGTCTCTGTTCATTTCAGGATCTAAAATGGTGATACTGGCAACAATATGGCAAATTAAAGTGAAGCTTTATTTGCTGAGATAGGTACAGAAATGAGTACAACATATGTCACTACTACGCTAATGGTTTTAGATTCACACAAGCTTTTAAATTTGCAGACTTGGCCAGAATGTAAACCAAATTTAGTATAATCCTAACAACACAAATGAACTTCAGTAAATGCATCTACATTAAAGCAAATCTATTCTAAGAGGGGCTGCACAGCATAAAGGTACTAAAATGACAGCAATATGACTCATTCCTATACTGATTAAGTAGTTATTAAACGCAGTTTTTTAGAGCATGGTATTAAGCTGTTTCAATGTAAAATCCCATTAACTGTATAACACACTACCATTAAATTGCTCTGCCATCCTGAGATGTAAATGGTTTCTAAGAGCATTCAACACATGTATTATTTAAAACCTGAAGTGCTAATACAAGGTGGCAGATAATGCCCAAAACTATGACTTCCAAGCTCACTTCCCACTGAATTTAAATATACATGATTTTGGAGTCTTTATTAAGTTAGTCATAGCAGCTTGATCCCAAATCCTGTTTGCCTTACCCCAGTGAGCTAACTTAAAACCAGTTGTGTATCTCTGATTTGTACCAGTGTAACTGAATCACAATGTTAGACAATGAGTAAAATAAAAGCTTAGCATTTCAGAGATAAATCTATTCTCATTTATATGTGAGCAATAAATTTAAACTGAAAAACCTTAATTTTAGACATTCAACATTAGAAAGGAATAAAATTCCACTCTCAAGGAGGAGCTGCAAACCTAGAGTCCATCTCATCTCCAGTGAAATTGCTTTGCCATCTATTTTAATGAGTTTATCTACAAAAATCTAAGTTCATAAAAAAATTTCATTTGAGTGTTCTTTTCTTACCTGCTGCAGTGCATTATCCAAAGCAAACATCTTACAACTCCAAGGACTACCAGAAACACTTGTATCAATGCTGTCATCAATTTGTACCCATTCTATATTTCTAGCTCCAAAAGTCACAAAACAACTACAGGAACCAACCTTTTCCCTTTCCTTCGTTTGGCATACAATTTGCTTACACAACATTCACTGAAATGAAAAGAATTACTTTGGGTGTTTTTTAGACATCTGACCTTCAATAACACAGAATATTACAAAAATCCTTGTTGATCTGTCAAAGGTTGTAGTTTTTCTATAATTATTTTTAAAGAGACTATTAACTCCCCTACTATGATTTTGTACACAAGCATACATAAAACTTAGTATCTCTCAAAGCATAAAAAAACTCACAGGTGGCCTTTTTTCCAGTACTGGTATTGGCAGAGGTATAGGAATGGCACGTGGTCTGGGTACAGTCAAATTAAATTCCTTTGGCTGAGTGACCGTCGAAGTCTTGACAGTGGTAGTATGATTACTTAATTTATCTGTGAGCTGTTCAATCAGTTGCTGTACTTTTGGCTGCCATCTTCAAATAAAAACAGATTTTTCAATTTTATTTCATTTTTTTCTTTCATGCAAACTTACATGCAGTATATGAGGTTGGCATTGGTGCAAATTCTGTAATGCTTTCAGCCATTCAATTTCAATAAAATTGACCTATGAATTTGTACTCATGATTTAGTTGGACAGTGTTACTTCACCTCTTGATAGATGCTAGTCCATTCAGACTACCAGTGGTGAAATAGCCACAGTTTTTACTGAATAAGCAACTATCTCGCCAGTTTGTTTTGCAGCAGGACCAGACTGTGAATCAAAAAAGTAGCTGTCATAAGGTAAGTACACACTTAATACACTTAGATGAAGAGACTGTGAACAAACAGTGGTCTGAGTATTACTACATTTACCAACTGACAGAGCATACATAAATCAATCTCAAAGTACAGGCAGTTCTAATGAAAAAATAGGAAGATGTAAGGAGTTCGGTGAATTAGCAAATGAACCCTCAGTGAACCCTGTAGGGCAGTCAAGATGATTTTGATTTCTCTGTGTTTGGATTTTGGCTTGTATGAAGGTTCGGACTTCTTCAAAGGAATGACAGGAAGGCGCAGAATTCAAGGTAAGACACAAACAGGTTATCACAGAGCTAATTATGGTGACAGCTTCATGTCAGTTATTCCTCCTCTATATGTGTTCTATCCATAAGTATTACACATGCAATGGAGCTTTCCCAGAAATGAAAGAGCAGCTGACAATGCAAATTTACAGTAACTTGTTTATGTGACTGTGACCTTAGCTAGTACTGTCATTATGGGATGAGGCTTGCAAGTAACTTCTGCAAATAATGCAGGTCCATTAAAATAAATAGAACTCTTTATATTAACCTCATTGACATTAGCAAGAGGAATACGAAGACATGTTTGAAAGAATTTAAACTACTGAACTGATTAAACTGATCAATGCATTCTCAGCCCCCTGAAGGAATTTTGAAACCCAGTAACCAAATATGGTCTTTAATATTTTTGTACAACTTATTTTTACAACTTCTAGACAAAACATGGGTTTGTTACATTGAATGTAACTGACTGTGAAGGACAGCTCCAATAAGCTTAGTGTTAATGAAACAAGCAATAGATTAAGCATCTGCCTGCATACATATATACATATAAAAACTGTGTGGATATGTGTGTATATCTCTATACATCTCTATCGGTACCTTTATACTCTTGTAAGTATACGTTATAATTAGAATCACTACAATGGAATATATTGAGTCAAATTCTGACTTCAAATATATCCCTGCAGTTCCTGTAGAACTCAGTGGAATTTGGAGTATTGCAAGCCAAATCTATACTATACATTTGCTAATTTGGCATAATCTACATAGTATGAAAGGATTAATTCTATTGACTTTAACATGACAGTTAGAACTAGATGCAAACTCTTTTCCAGCTGACATTGTTTGTAGCACATTTTTGTCTTAACAGTGTTTGCCATTATCTGGGTTAATCTATACTGCAGTGAGGAGGATGTGTGATTGCAGCCACATTGCTGTACCAATGCTAGCTCTTATTTATCTGTCCTGGGTAAAAATGAGAGTGAAAAAGTGACACAATAGGCTGCAGAGCTACTGTTCTCCACATGAAAATGTTCCAGTTTGGCAAAAGTACTCATGCTACTGTATCACCACCTAACCAATGTGTGGACACACCTGGCACCTCAGAGCATTTAAACTGTTAAATGATGTTGCAATTGTGTAAATAAATAATAATTTAAAAAGACTTGTTTACATGCTTATCTGATTTGCTCAGAAGGGATTTTATGACCATCGGCATAAACAAGTCTGTGCATAAAGCCAAACTCAGGGAAGTCAAACATCTATTTTCAAATGCTTAATGTCATACAGATGTTGAAGTGACTTATGAGGCATGAGTCTAACTCTTTAAGATAATTTGAAACGTGGATTTTTTTTTTTTTCAGAGTATGATGTTTGATTTATTCAGGGGCACTGAGAGGCAAATGTACAACAGCTGTGAAAGGACTTTTCTATGAGAGAACCTTGCCTCTGGGTAAGTAAAAGGGATTACTATAGTCTCACGAAGACAAGAAGGGTTCCCAGTGACTTCAATAGCAGAAACAGTTTAACAGCAAATTGAACTTTCAGGGGAAGCTTTCTCCAGCTTTTAAACTTTGAGGTGGCTGCAGGCTACTTAAGTACTGCTTACCTTAGCAGTGGATCAATCCAGTTCTCTTTTACATACAGTGAATCGTAGAACTGACTCCATTCATCTTTTATCCATGTGTTCAAATACAAGGCATTGAAGAAGAATCTAAGAAACTAATAATAAGTGGTTTCTTTTAAATATGAATACTGAAGGCATAGTGTATATACGACTACAAAAAGATAGTTGCTTTTACTACAAACACTGCTGAAGAACTTGCCTGTATTTTACCCTGTAATTATAATCCTGGGTGCTAGGTATTTGTAGGTTCTTCTTCATTCTGTTAGGACAGACCCATGTCTTTCAGCCCTATTTGGTGAAACACTAATGGATAATAAAAAATTTTCAGTGGCATAAAAAAAAATCTAGGGGCTCCAACATGGCAATGTCTTGATGCATTTTTATTTGCTTCAGACATTGTGAAACAAAACGTTTTATTCAAAATTAATTACTACTGCAATACACTGATTTTAGTATAATTATACAATAGAGTTACAGAGTCTAATATACCCACAATCAACTCCTGATTATCTATAGCTAGATGATCCATGGTGCCCAGAAACTTGTCAGGCCTGGCACTGCACCTGAATTACTTAAGTTCCTTTCAGCTTCCTAGGAACTGGGCACAGAGAGCTGCTGAGAACTATAGTAACTGCTATACAATATGGCTTCTTCTTTTATTGAAATATAATTAATTGGCATATTCCCATCAAACTAGAAGACTGAAATTTGGCACACTTACACATTGTAGGGCTCTATGTGCTGAAGAAATAGCAACTAACATTAGAACTTTGGTTTCCCACTGGAGTTCACCAGAAGGTCAAGAGCCTTTCTTTAAAACTTGAACTGTTCAAATGGCCTTTTGAAACAGACTCTTCAAAAATGGCACTCAGATTCAGCCTGTATCATTTACAGCAATATAAATTCCAAACTCGAACCTGAACTTTTTCACTAAAATTCTTGGAAATGAAAGTACAAGCAAGTATCATGCTGAAATAATCCCAGTAATAGAAAAGAGCACAGTAAATAATACTGACATCATGAGACACACTGGAAAGCAGTGTGCAGTTATTTGAGAAGCTTCAAATGGAGACTGCAGAGCTTATTAGTTCAGACTTGGCATCAGCCCTATCTTGGGTTGGTTTCCACAGAGCCATATAAGTCTTTGTATTGAGTTTTTAGTTCTGGAGGACTACCAAGGAGCTTAATTCACATGTGGTGCCAGGTCCAAGATGGGTCAGAGCTTTGTGAATAATTCAGCTATAAACAATTCAGATTTGACTCAAGGTGTTTGCTGCAGATGTTCAACAGATGTAGAAAACCTGCTACTTGAAATCTGTAGTCTTGATGTGACCATTTCCATAGAATTAACCTGTAAATTTAGTCTTATTTTCATCTATTGTGCTTTTGGCAGAGTCAAAAGACTGAGCAACAATTGACGGACTAAATGAATATTACTCCCTTTGATTCCCATTCTTGTCTAGAAACTACTGCTCTTCTCCAAAATTGCAGATGCTGGCATATCAACACACCATCCAAAAGAAGATATTTCATCCCTAAAAACATGACTATAAACTAAGTGTTGAATTGTGAAGAAGTTGGTTTTTTGGTGCTTCTAGATTCAGTGGAGTTTGCTAAGTATATGGTAAGGGATGCATTTCATTCCATTGGTCTAGAAACTCATTTGTTCTCCTTATGGAGGATCTTTTTCTGTAGTCCATGCATGTTGGATTACATTTTTCACCTAACATAGTAATTTGTACTTAAGCAATGTATAAATAAATTGCTAGAAGTCTAGACAGAGTTCATACTCTCCAACAGAATTGATGCATTATATATACACTACTTCTACCAGTTATTTTAACAAAATTTTACATCCAGGTATCCCAACTGTATATATGATTATAGATCCAGTGAACGTGTCCCCTGCCAAAGTACTCTTACTTTAGAGAAGGTCCTGACTATACACAAAGTTTATAAAAAATGTGGTTTTAAACCCATGTAAGCAAGTGTGCATACAGGGATGGATTGAACACGAGCTGATATACTTAAAATGAGGCAGACACAGAGGGGTGAAGATAGTTTCAAATTTCTAGGTATTCAGAGAGCTCACAGAAGAAGCTGATGTAGAAATACTGCAGGTGGTGATTTGTAAATCCTCCAGTTTTCTTTCACTAGCTTTCATTAATCTCAACTCCACCCCCTCTGTGTCCTCAGTATTCCTCTTTTATAGCCTAGTCCATCTTCAGAGGCTTCAGTCAGTTTTCTACTGCATTGCCATGTGAAACTAAGCCTCTGAACTGCTGTTTCAGCTCTCCCTGACTGATCTCCATCTAGGTGTTCTAAATATTTGCTGTAACTATCTTTTACAAAGCACTTGCAACTCAACTACCTCTTCAAGGCAGATGAAACTATAATAAAGGCACACAGTGATTTCTAGCTGTTGTATTTAACAGCTAGCTATTACCTGTTGAGGCCTCCTGCTGCAACACCAGTTATGTACTGGTTATTAACACTTCACACTGTATTAAGACAAATGGGTAATTACAATTGATAAATGCTATGATGTCCTCCTATAAGGTACAGAGAACAGTTAACTGTGTAAACAGATATCAATACTGTGATATATATTTTAGTACTGTTTTAGTCACAGTCCCCAGAGAAATGCTACGATAAGGATATGCCCCAATATGCATCATACTAGAGAAGGCTTTGAATGCAGCCCTGGAACAGTTATGCAGGCAATGCAGGGATTGCAAATGGCAATGCAGCATTACCAGACATCATTTCTGACCAGAGTCTGCTAGAGCCAAAGTCAACAGTCTTGGTTTTGATAATCCATATCATGGATGGCAAATGTTGGCAGAATAAGACCCATGAAGCCATAGCACATTTCATTTCTTAACAATAGACACTTTTGTGTTTTGTGAACTGAATTGCTAGGAAAAATCCCTTATATTTCTGTTTTGTCTTTGGCCACATGTGACACAGGTGACAACCCCAATATCAGCAGTCGTTGCCTTTACAGCAGCAAAATGCGGTTTGATGTTTTCACAGACTTCTGTTTGGATGCTACCAGCATCTTTCTCCTTAGAGAAGTCACTGGACAGTCATTTTGGTAACAGCATTATTCTGCATACATCTCTGTCCTGTATGTTTCAAGAGTTTCACTACTCACAGAGCATGATAACCAAGATTAATTTCCCTTCTAGAAGTGGTGGAATTACACCAGAAATGAATTGTACCCATTTTTACTATTTTAATGTACTCTGGCTGTAGTAAGACAAGTGTGTGTAATTAAAGACTGTTTTGTAATGCAGTTTTACAACTGGGCTGAATACCTTGCTTTTGAGAATTTGAACACTCCCTGCTAATATTCTTAACGTATTTTTACACAGTGGGATTTCATAGATTTCCAAATAACAAATAAAAACTGGGAAGTTTCCTCATCTGGTTTTATCTTTACATCCATGCAGTCATTCGCAGAGCTGAAATCCTTATATTCACAGCATAAGCTCTTGACTCGAGTTAAGGAAGTAACTGCAAGAAACAGCAGGTTCTGTTTCTCCATACAGATCAGCCACTACCTGAGAATGCTATTATTTTAGCTATACACACCCACAGCTATTTGCTGTAGTAGCAAAAGCAATCAAGGAGGTTCCTGTCCACTCCTCTCCTCACCTGCTGATTCTTTCCCTCTTATTGTAGTTTAGTTCTTCAGCTATGCCAGCTGAACCACCTGTAGGACTGTACCTTTCAACTGCAACAGAGAAATGAAGAGGAAGGCAAGAAGCTAAGAAAGCTTTCCTATGAAGAAATTGTAATGGGCAACTCTACTTTGAGGATCCTGAGGTAAAGGTGTAGAGAAAAGTGTCCTAGCTTGGTCTCAGGTCCTTCTGCCGTTGTATGACCCAGCTTGGACTTTTTTTACCCCAATGTCCACCATGAAGCTGATTTTGTCCTACTTCTTACTGATCTTGTTCTACTGTTCCTACCTCATCATAACAGAAATTACAATACCCAGTTCTTATGTAGTGATTTTCCTTTGCAGATCTCAGAAATTCTTTATAAATGACTTTACTGCTGTTAGAAGCAATCAGAACATGAAACAGAACAAAACAGGTTCTTGAATACTAGAAAGAAAACACTAGTTATTTTGAATTTTTTACAAGGCAATTAGGAAATTATAAAGCTGTTTACTTCAACTTTTTATTTCAACAGTGTATTTTCTCTAACATACAAACCCTTAAATTTTACAACAAATATAAAAGAATAACATATATGAATAATAGAACAAAAAAATAGGCTTGAGCTAGCAATGCATGTTCTTAGGAGAACAATCACACTATAGTTACAAAATTGGGTATTATCCTATGGTTCTGTAATTATACAACCATAAAGAACTTTTGCATGTATTCTTAACATTATAGAATGAGAGCTTATGATTTTCTGTTCAAGCAGATGAACATGTGTTAGTAAGGTAGCATTATTATTCTGCCTGGATATTCTGCCTAAATGAAAATATTTGAACCTGCATCAATCATAGCGAAACACTGTGACTTTGATTTGAATGGATTCTGTCATGCACTCCTTTAAGAGAAAGGTCTACTCACACGAGTTGATCTCATTCAACTGAAGACTACTCATTTGAGTAAGGTTTATCTGCATGATTAAGAAAATTCCATTCAGCCTGTGTTGTGCAGAAAAGTTTATTTTTTAATTAATCTATTTTAAGTAAATATATGTGAATAATTTTTCTGCATCTCAACTCAACTCAGACACAATAGTCATCAGGGCAAAATCTACAGGTCAGCATCCTGAAGAAGAATCCCAAATTTCTGACAACTTGTGTTGCTAAGGCTGCAGATCTGCCTTCTGCTGTTTTTGTCTCTGTTGCTGGGGGGACAAAATGCTGCTTCTAAATCCTTTGCTGCAGGTGCATTAATACAATCTAGCATCACTTTGGAGACAAAGAACCTCTTCTAATGCAAGCGAAGAAAAGCTAGGTACTATGCTGATGAGGATCTGATATGGTACTTAAGCAAAGTTACATCTACAGGAAAAAAAGTAGCAGCTGCATACCATTGCATAATGCAGCACTTCCCTATCAGAAGAGAGTTATTCCAGACACGGAAGGAGAAATTATCTGAACTAGAACATCAGGGCACTGACGCTTAAGCCATCTAAAGCTAGGTGAATGGAATCAACAAGAGATAACTGTCAGGAAGTAGGAAAATTGTGTTGCTAGCTGAATGAGCTCAAGATGCATCCAATCCAGTGGCTTGTGTCTAAGATGTTTACCAAAGAAGGGGCTGGGAGAGCATTTTAGACAGAGTGATTTGTCTGTCTACCAGATTATGATAATTCTTCCAGCCACTTCTCTGTTCTTTCTAATAGTTAATGAAATGTATAATTTTTGTCTCTGAATGGAATTAAAAAAACCATTCCATAGTAAACCCATCAAAACAAAGTGAATAGAGTGTTTCTAAAAACATTGTGCAGACCATCTAACCTACTCTCTCCCTACATATTATAAAGCAACTCTACTCATTAAAGAGACACTGGCATCCACATGAACATTCAAAGTAATCAGTATAAGGATAAACCTTAGCCCTTTGAGTATTAATTACTAAAATTTGCCTGTCTCTTGAATTCCATATTTATTATTCGAACACCGTGCTTGGACTATGCTTTGAAACATCTGGATGATCGAAGTTTACATACACTGTGTCACCAGTAATTTCATTTTTAGCCATTTTTCCTAAGAAAACAGGGCTTATGAGACAGCATTGCCACTCGGTTTATCCCTGTGCCCCTCTTTACAACATAGCTTTTAAGATAATCAGCACTTTGAACCATTTTGAAAGAGAAGCAGAAGGTATATATATATTTCCACAAATTTCATCAAAATTACCAAACAAGTAGCAGAGCAAACCCCAAATTTGTGACTCCAGACAGCAAAAAGGCAGGCAGAACTTTGTTGTCATGCTTTCTATTTGGCGGCATTGGTTTGGTCAATTGCACATATGTTGTAATGGTGTACTTGGCACATGCATAGCTCCAAATGAGCAATTGGTTTTTGGGAAGGAGAAAAAGTGATGGAGGGACAATAGGCTTGATAATCAAAGTGGTAGTGGCTTGTTCAGGGAAAAAAGAGCACTAATCAGCAGGAACTGCAAGCTTCCATAGATTCATTGCATATAGGAAGAACTTCTTCTCCTGCCTAAAGTCAAAGACAGAATGCAAGCAGACCCAAGAGTGAGTATGCAAGTTAGAGGGACAACTGTAAATCATGTGATTATTCTACCTTCTCAGATTATATAATATACAATGTAAATTGATCTTTGACTGAATATGAAACAGTCACTATGTAAGTATAGAAACTGAAGGTTCTGTATTTAAACAGAAAATAATGCTAATTTCTCAATTTAAATTATCCTGAAAGTTGAGAAAAGTCATCTGATTAATCAAACACCATGAAGAGATCATTAATTATTTTTTAAAATGTTTTGTACTTTCATTACCTTTTGCATTTTTGCAGTGTCCAGAGATTTCACAATTCTGCTGAAGTGCTGAAGACCGAGCTCTTCTAGTTGAAAAGTAGCCAGATAACAAATAACTATCAAAAGATACATAGAATTAAAATGCAGGAGGGAAATTCTAATAAACCTACACCCCATACTCAGCATACTTTGGGATTTAGACTGTTACTTAATTTTAAATAGTCTTCAATATTGTTTATCCAACTAGGTAATATAATGCTTGTAATATGAAGTTATAATATAATGTTAACCCTGTGTTCATTATTAGCATCATGACTCTATGCTATGGTTCATATAAATTAGTTATCTCTTTCATGAGTCAGATCCAAGCTAGTGCAAATCTGCACAATTTTATGGAATTCTAACAGCTGAGGATCTAGGCACTTACACAAAAAATGTAAAACAATTGTAGTTATCTGAAGTCATTCATAGAGGTCCTTTCGATGCCTGCAAATATCTGTTTGCAGAACTGGGAGATTTACCACAGCAGCGTTTGGAATCCTATAATGCCAAAGGTAAGATCTTGCCATGATTTCACAGTCATTTCATTATGCCAATATCACCACTAAAATAAGCAGCTCTGTCAACCCCTAACTGCTTGTTCTCATCCCCTCCTTTTACTTCATGGTGTTTCTTCTCTTGGGCAAGTACAGTCACCCACACAGCCAAGTTGAAACAGACTGTGAATTTTAACCTGAAGTGCTTTCTTAATCAGTTCACTGGATGACAGCTAAACACAAGTTCTAACTCAAGAGAAGATATGACATAGGGGTGAGAATACATGGCCGGTAATGAGAAAAAGGCTGGCTTGTTTCTTTGGGTAGTAGTACCAGCTAATACAACAAATATCTGCATATTCCATCTGTGAAATTCTGTGTTAGTCTGGCAACAACGCAGGGGGAATAGGAGTCACGTGGCTCCTGAGAGACATGACTGAAAAGTTTCTGACAGCATTATGTTGTTGGAAACAGCTCACTTTTAGTGTAAGCAAGCTTATTCTGAGAAAATTTAATGTGAACAGGAGACATAAAAGGAAGTTTTGATAGTGAATTTTCAACATATCCTGTTTTTAATGTTTTCAGAGAGGATAGCTCTTATTCTACTGTTCCAAAATCATAGTTTATTATACATAACAAAAATTTTAAACATAAAATATCATAATTCCAGTATTTATTTCCCCCCTTTTTTTTTTTGCAAGTGACTATTTTGCAGAAAGTGTTGTAATCTTTGTTTTTAATCTGAATTAGAATAAAACCAAGTTTTTAAATTGTGAAATTCTCTGGGAAATCCAACCCTGATTCTTGCACTCCCCTCTGGCAAGTATGCAGTTTGATACAGGAAGAGGCATAGTCAGTGCTGTGAGATTTTGCAGACCTGTAAAGTTCATGAGCTCCTGTATCAGCTTTCATTGACCATATTCACTTTGATCAATCAGGCTTCACTTGCACTGCAGTATTTTAGCTGCCACCAAACAGTAATGATAAAATCAGTAAATTCTGACCAACATGCTGCAGCCAACTCAGTGTATTGTTAGGCTTCAAAATTGTGCTTTAGCATAGCAACATATTTAAGCAGTCTTAGGGAATATACATTTATCTCCTACAAGCTTTATTAAATTCAAATCTGCTCACACATAGCAACAGCCTTTATAAGCAGCTTTGATCATTTAAGTGTCAATGCAGCTTGGCAAAGGGAATCACAAGCAGCTTAAAAAAATGTAAGCCAATGACCTTAGACTCTCAACCTGTTGATACAGGAAAATTTTCTGGAGCCTGCCCTCTGCCTATGATTAATGGCGGCTTTTGAGTGGACCAGTCCTGACAATCCAATTATAGCAACACTCAGCTTAAAGGTATAATTTATGTGCCCCAGACACTGACAAACATGGCTTTGGAGAAATGGAGACAATGAAGCATTACCATTTAGAATAAACTCAATATACCATTAATTTAATCCTTGACAATTTAGGTTCCCTTTCATTTGTTATTTGATTTAGATTTCTATACCTTTCCAGATTATGACAGAAGCAACCAAAATTGCCATAGAAATTTAGTAGCTTTTAAAACAGAAAATGTAGATATACTTATATTAGATACTTTTTTTTTAACCACTTTGAATCAAATCGCGCAGAATTTTTAAAGTATCCACAAAGCTTCAGAACATATCTGACTTAGAGAACCAATGCCAGTGCAATTTGTGATTCCAACTTATTTAAGGAATTAATAAATCAACCTCAGTATAGGCATATTAAATGCATAGTATAAAAATATTTTTAAGTTACTTGTTAATGTACTTCTCAATGCCTGAAATAGCTTTTGGAGTAGTAACTACTCTGATTAACTAGCTCATACTATCAGATATAGTTGTATTGTAACTGATTCTAACCAAGTAACTAATAAAAGGGAAATAATTGACCTCACTCATGGAGACAGACAGAAGTCTATTTATGTCATTGTGATGGTCAGTAACAAAGAAACCCATGTATGGCTAGAGACAGTTGTATCTTCATACTGTGAGACATGCTGTGTTCCTCAGCAAACAGAGCTTTGTTATACAATTTCATATCTGAATGGCAGAGATACTAGGTTGCATAGAAGACAATAAAGGGAAATCAATGAAGAATATTTTTTAAGTGATCGTTAAACTTCCAAGATACTTCTTCCAGCCACCGATCGATCCATCTGTATTCCATCTGCAAGTTACCTAATCTGCAGGCATATTCTGCATAATTTTCTTAGGTAAAATTCTAGTTAATACCTGTGAGAGTGCAGACTAAATAACAATTTCAGGATTTAGGCTTTACATCATAAGGGCATTGGAAAAGGTCCTGTACTTCGTACTGCATTGGGCACAATGACAATGCTTCAAATGTAATATAATATTAAGACCTACACTAGTAAAATAATATTTCTTTCAAGTTTTGTGGTAAACACATTTGGTGTTTTAAAGAAAACTTACCTATATAGAGATTACGCTCAGAAATCAGGCAGTATCTCCCATCCCGAACAAAAAAGGCATTGACTACCACATCAAATAAGGATTTATATTCTATGCATCCAGCTAGTGTATCCAACACAAATTTTTCTTCTGTCACATTAAGAGTCTATAAAGATACAGAATTAATAATGATTAATGTATCCTGGAAAGAAAATGTTAGTTGTGTACAAAAAGAAGTGCAATCATTTTGAAGTAATTGGAAAACATGAATAATGAACAGCAGCGCCTTTGGCAGGGCTGACACACTTCTAATACTATCAAATATGGGCAGTCCTAACAAAGTAAAATGTGACCTTCCCCAATGTTAAACTTTCAGTCTATCTGCTGACATATGGATTTAGTTAAAGGCCTTGATGTGTTAATGTCAACAGTTAATGCAAAGAAAATTTTAAGTCTCTGAGCTATGAGCAATGATTAACTTAGTCGAAAGTTTCAGTAAGAGTTTGCTTTTCCAGCAGGAAACCTCTTCTTTGTAGGTGAAGCCTGTGCTACATTGGGAGACTAAATTGAGGGGAGAAACTGGACAGGGATTATGGAGAAGACTCCTAACTGCTACTGTAACCTAATATTGGAGAATATGACTAATTTAAACTAAACCTGTCAGTGCCAGGATTCTTGTTCATGCAGACTGTTTGTTTCTTATACAGCTGTGCTCTCAGTCACTTGTAATGTTCATGCAATACCACAAGAGAACAGAAAAAGGAGGGTCAGATGCTCACTGCATGCCATTTGGATCCTACCTCATAATCCCTTCAAAAAGTTTGAATGCTCCTGACTTTACAGAGAGTTTCACTCATAATAAATAACCTGTGGAATATCTGTTACTACATGAGATAAACTTCTAGTATGAACCACCTTTAAACATAGCAAGAAAGTCTGAGACCCAGAACAATTTGTTATTACATGAATTGAAAAAGGACAGCCACACTATGACAAAATGACAAACAATAACGATTCTTTGGCTTAAGGAGGTTAGCCAAGAAGCCAAGAAAAAAGCTAAGTGCACCTTCTGAAAACATGTAGTCCACATTTGATATATGATCTCTCCCACAGCTCTGAGATGTGGGAACAATTGAACTGCAATAATATATCAGATGAGAGGTTCACCTTGCCTACTAGGCTATCTGCTAGCATCTTGATTGCTTTATTTCCCTAATGTGATTCATTTCTAGTTTAAAGGTATTATCAGAGGCTGCTGGAAGGAACTATGTGAGTTTTCTGATGTATGATGCTATATAAGGCTTTGAGACTGAGCAAATAAAAGATAAAACTTTAAAATTACAGTTCTAATTTTTAAATTTAAAAAATGATGCAGAAGCATTCCAGGTGTGTTTTCTCAGGTTGTCATTCAGAGTAAGCATAATACTTTTTCACTACTCCTGCTCAAAAGACAGGTTTCATTACTTCCAATCTGTGCATCATCACTAGGAAAAAATAATGCCTCCATATAATTGTCTCCATATCCATATATATTTATGTATGCATATGTACAGACACATGTGCAGGCAAAATTACACCTACATATCTGCTTGTAATTTCTTTACTGCCATTGGGATTACACTAATACATCTGACTACCTCTCTAGCAGAACTGTAATAGACAATATTACTAATTAAAGGCTAATAATAGTTAAAATGATATAAAAGCTTTATTTCTATATCTAAAGTAATCAGATATGACTCTGAATATATTCTGTGATCCAGATATGTTGGGTAAGAGAAAACAGAGTGTAACCAAACTAATCATTACATGGAGACATGGGAGCTTCACAAAGTCTGCTGCGCAGCACTACAGACTGAGTGCGAATAAGCAGGGTATCACCTACATTCTTAATCAGGGCTCTAGAGAAAGAAGAACCAACAGGTTGCAGTTGAGATGGCAGAAAGATAAAGGGGGATGCATTTGGGAAAGTGCAGCCAACTAGAGTGAGGTGGCGAAGAAGGAAAGGAGTGAAAAGTAAGGTAGGGGAAAACAGGAGATACAGAATGGCATAGATGGAGGATGGACACAAATGGAAGGGCAGAGGAAAGAGACTGAACACATGTGAAAATATGCAAAAAAATTAATTTCATGGGAAGCATGGACTCCATCTTGCTAAGCACTGAGAATTCTTGCGAGGCACACAGTCCATTCCAAACATACCTTTTTTGGATGAAGATTTATGAAGTTCTTTCATAAAACTGACACAGAAAATCCAGAAATCTAACCCTCCACTAAATACTCAAGTATATATCCCATATTTGATATGAGATATCTGAGAATTCACCACAAAAGGCAAAAGGAAACCTAAATACCTGAATGGCAAAGTGAGACAGGATGACATAGTTCCAGTAGAAGTATGATTGTGACATTTTGAATCTAAAACAACTGGTTCCCTTGAACAAATGCTGTTCTTCATAAACAGATCTATCTGCAGACAACAGTAACTCTGACAATAAACAGAAAGTCTATAGTAAAACTGGACAAGCAGATTGGAAAGAAGCCCAACAAAAACTCTCACAACTGTCTCTGCTAGAAAGCTAGAATATAAATTGTTTCCAAGTTCTTTATTTGATTAGAATCTTTGCATTCACCTTCTGAGTACTTTGATATATCGTACATGTATAAAGTGCTACAACAAACCAGTGCTTTTCAAATGTACTTCAGAAAGATGACTAAAAGTAGACAGATAACAACAAGATGACACCAGTGCCGAAATCGTATCTCCTATACAGTAGAGGCTACAGCATAAAAATGCAATTGTGTATTTACATTTACTCTGTTTTACTGTTCTGAGTTAACAAGTCAGTCAGAAGTTACTTGTTAGGACAAACACAGAAAGAAGCACTTACTCTTGCATACTCCCTGAGCAAGAAGGTACATAACCACTACATGGCCTTGAGCTAAGCAACAAGGTGACAGCAGGTGCAGCCTGAGGACAACTGTGCCCCAGAACATCAGTACCAATTGGTAATTCGGTGGACCACAGGCCAAAAAGTCTTGTCATGACATATTATCAGTTGAATCTGCTTTCGACTACAAATGGTACTAAATGTTCCATTTCTATATATAAAAATTGAGAATAGTTAAGCAGCCTGCAGCTGTGTCATCTAAGGAAGTGATCTCATCAGAACTCATAATAAACTAAACAAGACTAGGCAAGATGAATACTTGGATAAGAAATCTCAAAGGTGAGCCAGTTGTTGGTTGAGCCCTGCTGATAATCTAGTGAATCAAAAAGTGAGCCAATCTTTAAAACAGTTAAGATACAGTCTGCACAGAAAGTGAATTTTGTCCTCAACAAATTTCATCAAGGATAGTTACAGTTTATCTGTATATCTGAAATCATAATCACTTTGGGAAAGTAATATGTTGGGTGTATGTAATTTCTAGCACTAATTATGTTGCATTTTGTGTCAGTGGGATGTATTTCAGAAGTGGGTCAAATGATCCTGAAACAGTACAATATGATGACAGATTGTACATTTATAGCACCTTTTGTATGAGGTTCTCAAACACTTCATTAACATTAATTGCATTTAATGAAATTCCTTTTGGCTAGTATTATTTTGCAAATGCAGGAACTATGGTATGGGGCAGCTAGGAGATTTGCCCCACACGACACACTGGTGTCACTGGTATCATTGGTGGCAACAAGAATTAATAAATGATAATTTGTGAGCCTTTGTTCTGTCCATCAGGCCATCTTCTTACCTTTTCAAGTATACTTTACCTTGTGTATTTCTCTGAAACAACTAGCAGTTAGCTATGTTTGCAAGTCTATTGTGTGTGTCCTTCAGCATGAGGAAGACCAGATAATTTACAGGTGAAAGTAACAAATGCAGCTATCATCTTCTGCTACACCAAATATTTAAATTTATCAGAAGAAAAATAGGTCTTGAACAATATGCCTATTCTATGCTCAGGAAACAACCTCTCTATCTCTAATGTTACAGCTTATTATTTGTTGTTTTGCTGTGTAAAGCATAGGAAGTTTATGGTAGATGAATACTGGATGGTCCTATATTCCTAATATTTGAAAGCCTATATATTACTGTGTTGACCAATTGATGCTCTGGATATAAGTAAAATACAGTTATATGTGTTCACAATGTCATTCCCATACAACTGTCTGAAAGTGTTCTCTCTACGGCATTGAATTTTGGCTTTTTCTGATTCCCAAGTGTTTAAGTTGTAAAAGAATGATCTTGTCTGAAATTATCCTGAATGATCCCGTGAAAAAACCAATGTGACTCTTGTCTGAATATCTGCTGATTGGCGTTATCTCCCCCTTTTGAGAAATCCCCAATGCCCTTAGCCTGCTTCCATGGACATATTTTCCTTGCTCCCTGACACTTAGCTGTAGCTGGGAACCAGTCAAGTTTCTTCAAGGAGATTAGAGACTGTGTAAGAAAGCTTAAGCATAGGATTTTGTACACAAACAACTTTCAACATGTGTTAGTAGAAGAAATAGCATGAATTAAATGGAGAACTATCTGCAAAGAGCAAGCTTTGGCACCGTGGGTGTATGGTAATAAGGATGGTTACAATGGGACCTGTTTAAGGTCCAGAGAGATCAGAAAAGGATGGGTAAGGAGAAAAAGAAAAGCTCTTGCTTCTGGAAAGGAAGGAAGAGAACATCAGCCATGCTCTGCTTGAGACTTCTCAGGATAAGGATTTAGTTTAAGGTGAAACAAACATTTTAGAAAGAAGATAATATTTGATGAAAAGATAAAATAGCTTTCACCTCCTGAGAGAACTGAGTAATAGTATGTACTGAACTTGTCTACTTCTAGGCAGAATATGCACCTTTTGCAGATGCACTCTGATTAATTTATAGTGCTTCAGATATCAGTGCTAGTCCTCTCCAAAGGTCTGATCAAATTGCTGTGGAAATGAAAGAAAATATTCCTATTGACTTCACTGGGTTTTGAATCAGTCACCAGAACCCAGTCCTCTTTTCCCTCTGAAGTCACTGAAAATGCTGCCAGTAATTTCAATGGAGGGCAAAAACTTGAGATCTGAGGATGTAAGTAGGAGAATGTCCTGCCTCTACTATTTACAGTCTATGTTGCAGTCACAAGCTAGTATTTTAATCTTCATGTGATAATGCTGACCGTCTTGAAGAGGTACAGTTAACGTTGTTTTCCCTTGTACTTAATACTAAATCACATGAGCAGAACATCGCAGAAAAATCAGTTTCCATCCTTTCTTAAAAAGATCCTAATCTGCATTTACGTCGGTAACTAATAATACAAATTAGACTTGTATAATGTAGTAGGATTTTTTTCACCACATGTATCAAAATAATCTTGCATTACATTATTTTCATATTTAAAACTAAATCTATGACTTTTGACATTTAGGGATTTTACTCACAGTTGAGTGGGCACGTGTGAGACACACAGCTGAACCAACACAAATGAGAATTATGAAGAGTTATGCCAAATTACTCCATGTTCTTGTGAAATGGAAAGCTCATAAACATGTTCATCTTGCTATCAACATGGGAGGGATAAAGGAGTAAAACAGTAAATTTGGGGTGGCAGTTCTGATTTTACAGAAGTAAGCTTTTCAGTAGATGGGATGTATAAAGGTCAGTATGATGGGTCTGAAAATATTCCACTAAAAATAAAGTGAGTTATTTGCATAGAGAAAGGCACAAACATTGCATGGTAACTTCTGTGTTAAAATCTGTCTCTTGTTATCATAGCAAAAGCTTGATTCTAACAGTCACAAGGAAGAAAAAAATGCCTGGGATGCTTTGGTTAGGTACAAAACTTAATCTTTTTTCAAAATGAACAGATGCAGTCCATTTCTGTAAATGGCCTGATGAAACGATACCCTTATGTACAATATACACTGGATGAAGGATCACTCTGGATATGGATCATTTTTGATAGGTTTAATTGAAGAATACTTAATAAAAAGAAAGGGGTTTAGTACACAAGAACGATGATATCATCTGGAGGGCATCAGTCTGATGAAAAGAGTATTAAAAAGCATTTAGAAAGATAAACAAGAAGTAGTCTGGGCATTCAAATGAAGAACAATAGAAATAGAGATGTAAATTTGAATGTGAATACTAATAATTTAAAGAACCGAGATAGACTTAAAGAATTATTTTAAGTTAAAGTGTTATTCAGGATAATTCAAATTGACTTCTGTTTTAATGGTAACAAGGTCACAATGTCAAAGCAAAAGCATTTATTTGCACTTATTTGATTTTAGGAGCTTTGAGGGACATAATATGATTCTTTATGAAATGAAGGTGAAGGCTTGTTTGTTGCAACTAGGAATCACCCATCATATTACTAATGAACCTATGTTCTTACTGAAAACATTTGCAGTGAAAAACAAGTCCAATATTATGTTATAAACATCATAACTTACAATACAATAAACATGAAGATTGTAAATAACTGAATTACAAGTCAAAGCGTAGTTTTCTTCCTGGAAGAATATCAAGTCTGATCATTCACTGAGAAGAACAAACAGAAATTCTTTTTATGATGTAAAATTCACATGTTGCAGAAATAAAATGTATGGAGTTTAACACAGAATCACCTCTAGACTAATTTTGATCATAACATTCTAATTAGAGGAAACCATGTTATTTATCTCACACTACTCAAAAGTTTAAAATACATACCATACATCATTTGCATTTCTCTAAAAACAGGAGGCTGGATCAGTGAGTTTCCCTAACTTCACTTTTATGTGGAAGTGTGAACTAGGAGTTGGAAGATGGGAACTGAGACTGGAACGTGTCTTTCTCTCTTGCTTCCTGAGCGGCCTTGTAGAGATTATGTTCTCTCTTGATACCTTGGTTTTAAACATTACTAAATACCTGGCACTCCAGCAATTTATTTATACATTTCCATCACACCAAAAGATGATTCTATCTTTATACATAGAGTGGTTCAGACAGACCTGCACTACTGTCAAAGTAATGGCTTACCTCTGGTCTTTTAAATTCACTTTCTGTTCCTTTGGTACTAATTTTCTGATTCCCTATTTGTAGTTTGAAATATTGAGTGGCTGCAGAGTACAGTAAGTGAAAAAAAAAAAAGTATCCCAATGGTTATTGGATATGTTATCTGCTTGATCTACCTCACTTACAAAAATGCAGGGAAAGATGGGCGCTTTTTCAAAGCAGTACGCAGGGATTAGATGTGTGGCCGCTGTTACTGTAAATGGAGTGTGTAAAGCTAAATCCCACACACAGCTAGAAAAACATAACTCTTGATAGCAGTATCTAATGCCATCATTTCTCTGTAAATAAAGATGGCCAACTACTTATCTCATTTACACCAATATATGTACAGAGTAATGCTTCTGACTTTGGGCAGTCACTCTGGAATATACTTGGAAGCAGGCTGTACACCCAAATGTTTTCCAAACAGATTTCTATCTCAAAGCTTGAGACAAGATTTCCTACAATGAAAGAATATGTTCAGATGGGAACACTGATATTTAAATAAAATCATAAAGATGCATTCAGAAATAAAAATAATAATAATCAAGAGGTTGCTTCTGCTTCTGTTGAAGTTAATGGATATCATCCTACGCTATTCAAGAGGAACAAGATGAGAGCAGCTCACATGGTCTGATACAAGGAACTGGCATTTGATAGAAAGTTGTCAAATTTTCAGTTTTTTAATTAGCTATTTGGAAATAGTAAGTAATTGCAAATCAAATGCAGGGAAATAGCTAGGGATGTATTTTCAAAGTGGCACACAGGCGCCAAGCAGTGCCTTACAAATTTGGCCTTTTGGTTTTCTTATGAAAATCCATATGCATTTTGCGAAGTGAAAAATATCAATGCATATGTTTTGTGCAAATTTATACTGTAACAGTAAGCTCCCCTCAAGATTCTGTGTGCCCTTACCACGCCCAGCCCAGGGCAAGCAGAGCTTTCACTACAGTACAAGATGAAACTGGGACAAGCCATACTGGGTCAGTCTGGGAACTCAAACTGATAGAAGAAAGCCTGTCTCGCCTATCTTCTCTGACGTCTGCCTCTTGTGGGCTTCAGTCTGAAGAGAGAGATATTTCTGATTCAATTTAGGTACAGTAGACATTGGAACTGAAAGTGCAAGAACTTTGAGGTGAACAAAACAAAACCAAAGAGGTGAACAGGACTTGCTGGAGAGTGACAATAGCACATTGGAATCAACAACTTGAAGAGATGGAACTGGGACAGGTTAAATGAAGAGACCTGGGCAAGTAAGTTTGAGGGTAATTAAGAGAAAGGACAGGGACAGAAAGGTGATGGAGCTTAGAAATGAACCCAGTTTATCTTTCTCTTCCATCTACCCAATGTTTGGCTAGCAGATTGTTCAAAACCTCTACAGTACAGCCATTTCCAAACCATCCTGAACTGCCAAACCATAAAATTTTCTACACAGTCTTCATGAAAGAGCAAAATATACTATTATTATTTCACACAATGATGTATTTGGGGGTTTGTTTTAATTATTTATCTAAATTTACATGTAAGTAAAATTAGAGCACCTAGAAATTTAAGAAGAAAATCTTCCTGAAGAGTTACTACACAAACCTCTGGATTGTGTCACCTTTGCAGCAGCACAGGGAAACCAATGGAAATGTTGTGTTGGATTTCCAGCAGAATATTCAACAAAGACTGATTCTATACTTAGTAAAAGATCCAATATGGAAATCTACAAGCTAATTCTTGCTATCATTTGCAAAGCAAGCATATTTTCATCCTACAGCTTCGACCCCCTGGATTTTATGCCTCTTTCTTTTTTTATATATTTATATTGTAATGTCCTTAATTGTAACATATATTTGCTTGTCCACTTTCACTTCTTTTCCTGTGCCTCACTTTGCCAGCCATTTTTACTGCTTTAATTTGCAAGGATTCCCACAAGAATGGTCTTATGCCCCTGGTAGGCGGTTGACAGGGATATTTGGATCAAGACAGATTGTGCCTTCCAGACTCACTCTCTTAGGGCTAAATCTAACTTCCTTTCATAACATATCCACATTTATCATGTACACAAATAAGAACTGTAAGCTACAGTCTAAAATGCTGGCCTCTCTCTGTGACATTTCCTTGTTTTTGTTGTCAGCTTAATTTCAACAATGCTAAAACAAAACTTCAGTGTTCTCATGCTGTTTCTTTCCTCAATTATTGGTACTATTGCCACCCTGCCTGTCAGTCAGACCCATAAATTCAGAGGTCATTTTTCATGTAGACTACTCTCCAGGATATCATAACCAGTTTATGTGCACATCTTCTTCACTCTTTTGGACAGTAGGTTTCAAGCAGTATTTTCGTATCACTTCACAGCTAAAAATCTAAGGTAATGTCTCAAAATTTTCTATTTAATTGTAATAAACATCTCTTTCCTGGGTTTAACTAATCCAATCTTTCTCTAGCAAATCAACTCTCTGGAATGCTATCCTTAAGACCATTCTGCTAGTCCATTGTTTTCACCCACTTACTCCACCTAGCATCTCACAGTTGATTCTAGCACATAAACAAAAGCTGCTTGTCTTTGCTATCAAGATGCTTCATAACTCAGTTCTATTCTACCTATTATCTCTTATTCTTTACTGATGTCATCCCACGTTTCTGATCAGCCAAGGATGCCCATCTTCTCATTTCATTTATTAGATTTCCAAACAAGTCTTTTTATTTACTTTCAGTCAGTTCCTACAAACAATCATATTACTCTTTGAAACCTACTTCATTCTGACAGAAGTTTTGGTCTGCAAAATGTCTGTTGCTATCTGCTCCTTGCAGTTCAGGTGAGAATGTGTGGCTGCCAGAGGTACTTATCTCCAGTATCTGGCACTTGACAATACTGGCATCTGTAGTGTCTCCTGCAGCCTGGCAGAGACACTACTGGGGTGCTGAACTCCCTTGAACATATTCTGGAATGACCTGTGTGTGCTGTCTTTTTATTTTGAGAGAAACAGTCTAGCCCAAAATTGTTGGTTTCACCAGGAACAACCACAAACAGCTGGACAATAGGCTAACAAGCATATTTTATGTAGGTCATCAAGAGGTTATCAAAGAACTAACCAAGATACCTCAGATATCAAATTAGAAGGACATAAAGACTATAAAACATCCAAATACAATAAAGATACATAATATGAATGAAACATATAGTGTTGATAATGACTGGAATCTGATTGTACTTTTAGGGAATGGAAAACTAACTAACCAATTTGAAAAGTCTAATAGCATAGAAGATAGTAACTTGTAGAAAAGTCAAGTCTGATATACTGCATATCTAAGTAAGTAAATAAATGTAAAGAGACTTGTCTCTTGCAACTATTTAGATGTGTGCTCCTGGAATCTGACCCTCCTCATTTTTGTCTGGTCAGTAGTACGCAACACTAGGTTTGCTAGTTGTCATGCTGCTAGCATGAGACATACAGGCTTGAATCTAGTCTGTGATTTAAAGTGATACCATTAATCAGGGTACAAACTGGAGGAAGTTTCTTCATGGGTCAGTTAATATCGGCTAATTAATTGGTAAGTGGCCAAGCCTGGGAATCATGTGTACAAAAATGCAACAATATTTTTTAGTACCTTATGCCTATTATGAAACAGAAAAGAAAGAAGTGAAGTGAATATTCCATGATGAATTATAATCACCCATTTGGTACTGAAACAACGTTGAATTTTATATAAACATAGATCTTACTTTTTACTTTCTTAGATAAATTCATAGCTAAAATATTATGTAGTAAGTGAGCTGAAACTATCCCAGAGGAAGATTTCTGCCTTACCTTTGGCATCAGCTATCCTCCCTGTTCTTCCCCTTTTGAAAGTGTTTATTGCAAAACTTAAGATTCATGTTTCTCTAATGGAGTTACTGCTTCTTTTGTGTTTGTATCACCTTTCCTGGTCTGAGAAGAACAATGATCTGAATATTCTGGCAGCAGTGGTAGCTGAGTTTACCTGCTCTCTATCCAGTGAAAAAGGATTACTTTGAAACTGGATCACTTCCCTGATGTAATTCAGCATATGAATGCACAAAGAGTTATGCTGGTACTACAAGGCAGGAAGGCAGTGGCAGAAACGAGGGGCCTGAGTGGAAACTGTTTAAGAAAGCAAGCACCCAGGAAATGTTCATGGATCCACTGCCTTAGCCTCTGATTTTCATATCACACCTCCAAAGTTTTATATTCTTGTAGTCATTTGTGTTTATGCAAAATCCATGTAAAAGACCATCTAATTGGAATACCACTGTTTTAGACCTTATTGTCAGAACTGGAAATGAACACTGGAGCTACATGGCAGTGTGGAATCAGGGCTCCAACAACGTAGTTTGATAATACATGGCACGCATAGACAATAGCAGTCTAAACAATATTACTGTCTTCCCTTAATGATTTTCTAAAGCTGATTCAATGCAGTAGCTGCATCAGCACAAGTCAGGGTGGCACTGAGGACAAAGAGATGGGAAGAGGTGACAGGCTATGGTCAGGAAAGGATGGGAACTGCTTCAGCCAGTATAGCTACATATAGGCAAATCTTGGTCGGGTTACTTGCAGTATTAGATTAAAATCACGTAGTTGATTTACCGTCATTTGCCTTCTCTCCCACTGTTCTGATGGTCACCTATGTCCTCAAAGCAAGAACACCTGATCCTGTGAGTCAGCTTCTGAACTGTATTCGTATATACAAATGGGTGGTACTGACAGAAACTTCTATTTGGAAGGAGGAAAGGAGGTAGGAAACTACAAAACAGCTTAGTCAGAAGTGGGAGAGAAGCTTTCTCTACCACTGTCAGATCCATTTTAGAAGGTTGTTGCTTTCCCATTTTTTGTTGCTACCCAAGCAGTTTTTCAACCCCTCTGATCTTTACTTCCTTGTTTTCTGGTGGTAACCATAAGAAATTTGGACTTTACTCATGAATGAAATACGTCACTGTAAGAAAAATCTGTGAAAGTTCCAACAACATGCTAGAAAACAGATATCTTTATATTTAAAATCACATAGTAAAACAAAGTAAGCTGTGTAAGATGAACTGAAACTTAATATACCTGCAACATCTTAGCTGATTCATTCAAGAAATCCTCCATGCTCTGATTTTCAGGGTTAAATTTGTTAAGCTGTTGGACTATTATTGCAATATGTTTTCCATGGCTGACCATCTTCACCATGGAGAATCCTATAAATATAGTAAATCATTAATTTTTCATGCCTCCTTCAGTTGTAGCATAATATATGTTGATAGGCTCACAGAGAAGGTATACTGCAGTAATGTAATAGAGAACATTTAGGTCAAGGTTTCAAAATCACAGTTACTCAGAACAGCTAACAGGAGAAATGAGAATACAGTACAAACATCAATAAAATAGAAGACATAATTACATATTTCTTATTCTGCAAGTGTCTCAAAAGATCCTTAGGATGATACCTAAAATGGTTTTGGTATCAGGTTATTTGACAAAATATAATTAAAGTTGATACTAGAGAAAAGCATGATGTGAATTTTTGCATGTGTGCTATGCAGGTCCTATTTAATACATTGCTCTTCCCAGTGAGGTGCAACTGAAAGCAAAATTTTAGTCTTAAATCTTATCACATGTTGCTATTAACAGCCTATTTTTCCAAAACAATAAAAGAATAGGAACAGAGGGGAATTATAAGGAACCAATGAGACAGTGTTGGTCAGCAAGCTGGGCAGTGATCACAACACATCAGTAGTCTAGGCCACAGTCAAGGTTTGTGAAGGCACAGCAGTTGGGTACTTCTTACGTTTGATGCTTTGTTTGTGAAATGACTGGATTACATCTATCTCAAATGATGTCTTACTCGTATGTGTGAGAGTTTGCAGAACTGGCTAGCTCAATTTTAATGTTCATGTGACAAGAACTGTAATGCATTTGTTTATATGCATGCAAATGTTGCTGCGTATGAAAGACCAATGATAGTAATAATCAGGGCTGAAAGTCATTAATCTGGTTTAGCAATGGGAAAAAATGAGCACAGAAGTAATTTTCCATGGTGAAAATAAAAATATATTTTTGAAAATCATTCTTGTATTTTATATATCATTGAATTTTGACATTAGAAAAGAATGCTTGATCAAGATGATTCATTCCCACTGTGGTAAAGATAATTCATTTTTTGTTTTAAAACAGTATAACATTTCCAGATACAGCCTTTTTGTACTCTGCCTTTCAGCACTATCATCCTCAATAATAATTGCCTAACCAGCACTTTTAATTACTAATCTCAAAGCGCTGAAAAAAAGAGTTTGTCTGTGATTATGTTCAATATAGGCATTTAGTTACCTGGTATGATCAAGACAAAATGTCCAATTAAAAAAAAAAAGTCCAGCAAAACAGGGCTGGATCATGACAAGGGATGGCAAGTGAAAAACAGAGGTGCTACTGTGCTTCTGTCACAGAGGGAATCACCATTTCTCCACTCCTCTGAGAATCATGATCTGTTTCTCTGCACCTGCCAAGGTTCTGACACTCACAAGAGATTTTGGATAGGAGAGAGAGAAATACCTCTGTACTCATTCAGTCTGAATCATAATTCAGGCTCCAATACCTCTACCAGTGACAAATATTTTTTCTTCTGGCATAGCAGAAATAAGTTTGAGCTCTCTTGCTCTGTACATGCTGATACTCACCCCTCTGCTCCAAATGACAATCATTAAAACCAAAAAACTGGAATATGAAAACCAAGACATATACTAACACCTTGAGAACTTTGGACATACAGGGGTTCTTAACAGAAAGAACTTCATGTGTGATTGTATTTAAACAAACTGCTATTATTATGATAAATGTTTTAAAACATACACATCAGGAATAAATTGCTTTGTGTTATGACATGCACCCTGATTTCCACGGAGCCATTTAGGAGAATATTCTAATTGCTGTGTGTAAAAATGATATAAATTTATACTACGTACAAAATGGTAGAAATTTTCTTCCATTATCAGATGCAGAATTTCAGTTAAAGGAGGTAAGAACCTGACTTAGCCTTATTTTACAATGGAGCTTGGAGATACTTTGAAAGCAATTACATAGGATAAGACTGGCCACAATTGTAGGGACTGGTTTCAATGATCTGAAACATTCCTTCAGGTTTTACCTTTGCTCCTATGTTCCCAGCCTAGAAGGACTGTGATTGCCTTTCCTCTGATGAAAGCTGTCCTTAAAAAGAGGGTTGAACCAAGCCTGTGCAAAATTCAGTCAGATCAAGTAGCTAATGCTCAAAATGAAATAGGTGTTTCTCTCTGCTGTGTGCTAGAAAAAGAGCCACTGAATACAGGGTACAATCATCCCAATGGTTACATCCTGCCATTCGCATTTACTCTGGACTTTTCTGCATCACTGACTGTCACCTGAGCGTAGCAGAGAGCAGTTCTGGGCAGAGGTCCTCTTTTCAGCAGATTCCTCCCTTAAGGCAGCAAAGCATCAGATGGAAAACATTCACCCTGAGCAACTATAGCCTGGATCTTATGTTTATTTTTAATTTGCATATATTTCGATGTTTTGCCTACCTACTACATGTATTTTACTTGACACGACACAGTATTTTTTTATCTAATATCTTGTGGAACTTTCCAATTAAATATTTATTGTACAAAGCCTTCTGCAAATAAGTTGTACTATATTTATGAGATAGGTAAGCTGGAGGACACCAAGGCTGGCTACTTGCCCGAAATCACAACAGTTAATGAAAACTCTGGGAGCAAAGCCCAACAATCCTGTCTACAGTATAAAATAGGCCCCGTTGATCTTTTATCTTGTTTTTATAAGCACATAATAAACGAGTGAAGTAGTTACAAGCCTGCCGAGGGCACCTGCCGCTTTCACACCACGAGCATTTTACCCATTTTTATTTTCGGAGGTGTCATATACGGCTACAGCTACCTTGCTGCCAACCGACGCCCCTGAGGAGGCCGCAGGGGTGCAACACCCGGGGCCCCAGGGCGGCCGCGGCCGCCGCCGCCTCCTGAGGTAAATGCGCGAGCGCGCAGCGGCCCCTGCCCCTACGGGCGGCCCCTCAAGCCCGGAGCTGCCCGCTCTCGTACCTGGCTGCCCCCGCCAGCCCGGGCGGCCGCCTGCGTCCCCGCCGGAGCTGGGAGCCCCTCTCTCAGCGCGGCGGGAGCGGCGGCGCGGACCCTCCAGCCGCAGAGACCCCGCTGCGGCCGCCGGCGGCTCGACACGGCCCGGTCCGGCCCCGTTGCTGAGGGACGCAGGGGCTGCTGGGAGCTGTAGTTCTCCCGCGCGCCCGCCTTCGT
This sequence comes from Buteo buteo, assembly GCF_964188355.1. Lineage (NCBI taxonomy): Eukaryota > Metazoa > Chordata > Aves > Accipitriformes > Accipitridae > Buteo > Buteo buteo. The sequence goes on along the minus strand of NC_134171.1, from coordinate 9,979,502 downwards.
GCTGCGGAACGGCCCGATGGGGGGCAAAGAACTACCGGGCCGGGAAAAAAGATGGTGGCGATTGTTTGCCGCCGTTGCCAAGCAACTCGTTCCGCTCCTCCTCGATTTTTGCGCTCGCGGGAAGCTGGAAATCAACCAGCCGATCTTCGCGCACTCGGGTAGGGCTGGCTGTCACGAGCAGAGCCTTGCCATCCCGAAGCGGACACGCTCAGCGCAGCCCGCGGAGAAGACTACAAGTCCCGGCATCCACCGGGCCACGGCGCTTTGCACCGTGCCTCCGGCTGCGGGGCGCGGCATGCTGGGGCACGTAGTGTTCCCGCCCCCCTCCGCGTGTTACGCAAATGAACGGCCGAGTGGGCGGGGTCAGGCCGCCGGGGGGCCGTCCCCCTCCGCCATCCGATTGGTGGCGGGAGCCAGCGGGGAGGGAGAGCGTTGGGGGGGGGCCCGCCTCTGCGCATGCGCCGGCGGTGCGCGCTGCTGCCGGCCGCGCAATGTTTTGGGGGCTGTCAGCGCGGCGCGCAGCCCTCCGTGCCGGCGGCCGGTGTCTGCGCTGAGGGGAGCGCGCGCGGCGCCCGCGCTCCGCAGCGGCTGGCGGCCTCTGCCCTGAGGAGGAGGAGCGGCGGCGGCGGCGGCGGCAGCAGCGGAGGAGGAGGAGGAGGAGGCTGCGCCGGCGGCGGCGACCCGGCGGAGCCTCCCGGCGAGGGGCAGGGCTCGCCCCGGTCCCCCGAGCGGCGCGGTGCGGGGAGCCGGCAGCCCCTGTGGCAGCGGCAGGCGGCGGCGGCGGCGGCGGGGTAGCAGCGGCCGCGGTGATGATGAACAGGTTCAGAAAGTGGCTCTACAAACCCAAGGTAAGTTGTGAGGAGACGGGGGGGCTCGGGGGCGCCGGTTGGCCGCCCGGCGGCACCTCAGCTCGCTTCCCTCCCCGGGGTCACCCTCACCCCGCGGCCGGGAAGTTGAGGCGCGGTGGGGGGCGGCGATGCGCGGAGCCGGGCGCGGGTCGTTTCGCGCTGGTGCCTCAGCCGGGAGCCGCCGCCGCGGTGGTGGCGTGAGGTGGGCGCGGAGCGGGGCTCGGTTCGCTTGCTGTCGGACGGGTGCCGCCGGACACGGTCTGTGGCGGTTCCGCGGGGGGGGGGGGGGAAGGCGAGAGGGGCTAGGGTGTGCGAGGCACCGGAGCGGGCGAACAGCTCGTAGCGGCGTGCGCCGAGCGGCTCGCCCGCTGCGGGGGGAGAGATGACAAAGCAGAGCGTGTGCCGTGGTGCTGGTTGGACCTGACGAGAGCACGGCCGGGAGGGGGGGGGGGTGCAGGGGGCCTCTCCCCAGCTCCGGTGGCCCATCCCGGGGAGACGGCGGCAGCGGGGGGCGTGGGGGGGGGGGTGCGGAGCCGCCGGCGCGCCCCGCGGTGGGCAGCGCAGCGCGGAGGCGGCTGTGCCGAACCTCTGTCAGGGTTAGTCCTTCTCGGCTGAACTCTTGGCCGCTGTCCTCTGTGGTTTGCGTGTAGCCTGAACCCGGGGCGGGGGAGTGGGGGGGGAAGAGGCGGTTCAGGTGCTCCTGTTCTGCTATTAATGCTATCCGCGTGCACCTGGGAACTTTTTAAGTTAAAAAAATTTGTTGAATGGTGCTCTGTAGGTGTATATTTTCTGCCCTTCTCGCTTTGAAGTGCTTGGAAGGAATCCAAGAATCATAGCTTGCTTTGTAATGAAATTATCTTCTGGCACGTGTTAAATAACAACTGTCTGGAGAGTGATCTTGTCTCGCTTGTGATGTTCAGATCGTATATGAAGGGCATTACTGGTTTTGAACATCTACAGCATCCTTTTTTGTCCAGGCATTATAGCAGTCAGTATAGTTATCCACTTTATGAAGTATTTGATTTAATTTTTGTCCCTGTCTGTCACTACCACCCACTTTTTCTTATGTTTTAATTTAAGTAATAGTGTTAAGCCTCATTTTTGTAAACCTTCCACGCACATAGTCCTTTTGCCCAAATTACAGCCAGTATGCTGTTTTTTTTTTAAAAAAACAGTTGAGGTAATACTGCAAAATAAAAGTTTAGATTGCGCTGGCTTTTTTTTATGTAGTCATAACCCTGGTGAGTACTGTTGAAGAACACATGCTTGTGTGATATTGCTGCTAATAACTGAAAGGAATATAATTTAGAAATTAAGTAACTGAAAATACAGTAACGAATTACAGGTGGCTTTCAATAAACTTTGTTACTTGTTTTGTTTAATACCAAGCAACAACTAAGAGAAACAGTTAATGAATAAAAAGAAATATTGGTAATCTTAAATGAAGAAGAAATCATTGCAACTATAGCTTTTGTCACTATTTTTAATCAAAACTAATTAGATTTCACATTAGTTTTCTTTTTAATGGAGACTTCATCTTTTTATATAAAACTTACTTATTAATATACTGTTCCTTTGTTGTATGCTTTATGTTCAGCATCCAAGGTCTGTGTCAAACAGTGTATGCTTATATTTCTGTGGGGCTTCTCTGTGGTAAAGCAGCTTTCCAAGCCTGTTGCATGACACTGTGCCTCATAAATCAGTAACACCCCTTGCTGTTAGTTTAAAGCCAGCACCATGTCCTTTTTGTTGTATATTTATACTTTCTTTGTGAATAGTTTTGGTTAGTTTCAGTACTTGCTACATCATTTTTGTACTTGTGTTCAGAATGGGCTACTGGCAAATTGTAATAGCATGTGTTCCTTCAGAAACAAGCATTTTTTCTGATGTGCCTATTGAATTAGTATGGATAATATAATTAAATACACAGAAGAATTAGTACGGACAATATAATTAAATATGCAGAAGTTTGAATAGCACTCCTTTGGTAGAAAGTAAGATGGAGGAGCTCACATTCAGAGACTATAACTTTCCTGGTTATACTACTTGCTTTCCTATTTCGTCAAGCAATCTTTAGGATTCCTTCCCTTAAGGTTGGTGGGTTCCACAGTCTTATTTTGAATATAATGTATTTTGAAGATGACTTTTTTTATTATTCATTCTGGTGGGGGCCATCACCACTAGTGACTTAGGTTGCTTAGTTATAATCCTCTGTTTAGGTACTGTGGATGCCAGGTATGTTTTATCAGTTAAATTTTGCTACTACCAATAATGGGGCACACTTTTGAAGTATTCCAGATCCTACTATTAACATAATAGGACTTCTGCATGGCAGCAGATTTTGATGGTACTGGGCATTTGACCTATGGCTTTGATTGCCACTCAGAGATACTTTGAAGGTGGGGGGGGAGCGCGGGGTGGGGTGGGGGTGACAAAGGAGTGCAGCAAATTCACAGTACAGCCTGTTCAGAAACCTGAATATATCGTTTAGCTTAATCCCAGGGGAACTATTTTATAATTCTTCCTAAAAAAACCCAACCCCAAAATATGTAAATTAATTCAGCTTAATCTTTGTAAATGGGGGAGAAGAGGAAATGGAGTAGAACAGATACTGCTTAACAAGATGGAATTACAAAGCTATCAGGATAATCAGCAAGTTACTGTAAGATGCAGGGACCTGCATCTAGACAGATATTTACTTGGTAACTGCTGCATCTCTGTCTGAACGTAGCAAGGATGGGAGAGAAAATGTGGGTGTAGGAAGTGGAAAGTTTTGATTAATGTCATGAGCATGTCACGAGAACAGCACGACTTTCCTAGATCCTTGTGCAGTCAGTGCTCTTCCTGTCCAGCCCTATTCTTCAGGTATGCTGATATACCAGACTTTAATAACCTGGATCAAATGCCGATGGTAGAGGTAACCAGAGAATGAAATAAATAGCAGTGACATGATCTGTGTAGTTGGTAGGAGGCAGACTTTTAACTGGTGTATTAGAGAGGGAGCAGAGATGAGATTTTGTTTCCAGTTGCCTGTGCCACATCAGTTGTTTAATTTTTTTAAATGTTGTCTGTAAGATGTGTTTTCCTTCGGGGGACCACAGACTCAATGCCTTAAGTTTTTGAAGGGGGGTTGGTGTTTGCTTTTGAACCAGGAGGAAATGGAGAGGAGTGATTTGAAGCAATAGTCTTCTTGAATTGCAGCACACTGGTGGAAAAAGAGTTACTCTCTTTGACCTCTTCAGGACACTGCAGGTTTCCCAGGCACTGCCAACTTTCTGAGACAAAGGATCATCCCTTCTAAATCAAAATATTTGTCTGTATGCACAGATGAAATAGAAATATTTCTTGTCACTTCAGGGAATTTCTTATCTTGTACCTTCTGCTGCTGGAGCATTCCACAGGTGTCAGGTCAGAACCTGCTCCCAGGCAGATCTGAACATCCAGCAGAAATAGGGAACTGGACTGGTTGTCCAGAGTTTTGAAATGCATTTGATATCCAAAGTATTCAGAATAATTTCCTGAATGCTGCTGCTTAAATCTAGAGACAAGCTTGAAAAAAGCATTGGGTAACTAGCTCACTGGAGTAGCTCTTTTGAATTGAACTCAAGTTTATTGATATTTTGAAAGAACTGTTTAGTGTTTGACAGGGGAGAAAAAAGTCTGCCTCTAACCACAACTTCAAGATGTTTTTAATCTGTTTAGCATAACAGAGTGAAATATCTTCAGTGTATATTTATTTTTCATATTTTTATTTTTAAAAAATATTGCTTATTTTATGTTTACATCTATGAATCTGAATAAATTTTTACCTGGAGAACAAAAGCCAAGGAATATGTTTTTTCATGAGACCTTACCTTCTTTTTTTTGATATTTCTTTCAGTTGTGCATTCACTAACCTAATTTTTTGCTCCTAGTTTCTTATACATAGTAAAAGAATGCAAACTTCTTGTGGTAGATGTTGAAGAATTTCTTATGTTTCTATAATCCACACAAAATTCATGGTCATTGGTAGTAAAGATACTGCTTTGTGAATGCTTTGTCCCAGCTAAATGATGCTCACAAGGCTTGCGTAAGCCTGGAGATTTTGTATGATTTTTTTTTAACACCCCTCTCCTCTAAGATTGACCAAGGTACAGCTGAGCTGTTAGTGTCTGTTTTAAATAAAAGGCTGTGTAACTCCTGTGAAGATGCAAAGATGGATTTACGGAAATGGCCCCAACTTGTAGCTAGGAGTGAGCACTTACTGACAAGTAGATACTCAGCAGACCTCTTTCACATGCTTCAGTGGTCATGCATCTTCTCCCTCTGGAGTGTTTGGAGATGCTTACAATTGTAGTTGCTATCTTCCTGGATATTTGTTTTGAAATGCTTTTTATTGGTTTCTTTTTAAAATCTGATCATTACTTTCTGCAGCTGGGTTAGCAGATGCATCTTCAAGACAAGAGGTTCTTGCTGCCTGTTAACATGTTTCTGCAGTGGTGCTCTCTGATTGGAAGTAACATTTAGGGATAAGTGGAATGGCAGGTACTTGGAGAAGGCTTGTTTCTGTGTTTGTGCATAGTGTCTTTCTCTAACTTTCTTAAGGATCTTCTTACTAAGCTACGTTTTACTAAAGTAAGCCATAGCTAGTCATAATTGTTGGTAATAATAGCTGTTGAAGGACTTTGAACAAAGGATAGGTATGCTAATTTAAAAAAAGGCCTAAAACATGAGATAGTAAATGGGTATCTTGGAAGATCTCATGCAAGTAAGAGGAAGAGCAAGCATTCCTAGGGGATCAAGAGCAATCCCCTAAAGTAGAGAAGTGAGAACCAATGGCAGAAAAAAATTATTCAAATGACCCCTAGGAGCTTCCGCATTACTTTGCGGAAGGAAAAGTGTTTAAAAAAAAAAAGTCAAAAAAAAAAAAGTGCTAGGTGAGTGTTGAACATTAAAAGCTGCACATAAGGTAATCTTTCTCAGCAGTGTTGTCAGGGTTGCTTAGTGGCAGAGCTGATTCAAAGAAGTAAAAGATGGGCAATAAAATAGGAAATAGTTAAAACCAAATATTTTTTTTTAAGGAAGAGAAGAAACATGTTTGTAGGAATTTTTGTAGGAAAAAATTACTTGTAAGTAGAAAAAGAGGAAGGGGGTCTTTAAAGATTAATAGAAGCTTGAACTTTAGAAGAATGGAAGATAATAAATTATATAGTCAACTATGTGCTTAACATACTGCAAAGAGCATTTTTAAAGTTGGTTCGGTAGAATGAGATGCACGAATAGGGAGAGTTATTTTAAGTGGTGTTTTGATGGATGGAAATGGTAAAAAATGAAAAAGAAGAAAGCTACTAGAGTAGCCAAACAACTGTTCAGACTAGTTTGGGGGGAGCGAATGAAAAACAAAGGACGATTTTACAGCGTGATAGGTAGAAAGCAGTTAGCATCTTATTTTAGCTACGATTTCCAGATTTTACAAGTCAAGTGTTTATTCTTCACAGAAGAGAAATAGAGTGAGTTCAGTCTTGGCAAAAATGTCTTGGAGGAACCTACTTGAATGAAGAGTGAAAGAAGAGGTGAATGCTATTTGTAGCATAAAGCTTCTTTTTACTGGTGCCATATAGTAATCAAAGCCTTTGGGCACAGCAGTTTGTGAACAAAACTTGTTATTTAATGTAATATTTATATTAACTTCTAATGACTTTCAAAGACAGAAGAATGAGGAGTTTTTCTTACTTGGGGAAACAGCAGTTACTGGGGTTTTGTAGGTCTTCACTGTTTTCATGATCAGCTCTTCGATCTCAATTATCTGCTTAATTATTCTTGTTGCTCCTGTCTGATCAGAGGCTGCAGCTATTGAACCACATTAATTAGTGTTATTGATAACAACCCTGAGGAAGGCAACTTATGCATTATCATACATTATTTGGTTTTAGAGTTTTGCATACTGAATTGCTTCATTTTAGAAGCACCATCTAGTGGTTTGAACACAAGTGTGGAAACTAATAATTCTTTGCTGTTTTATTCTAGCTCTGCAGCTGACTGAAGACAATTACCTGCAGTCATATTGTTTCTTAGCCTTTATTTTACCTGTAGCTGCAAAAGGGAAGTAGGTAACTATTGCAGTTGTCTATTAAGAGAATTGCTTGGCTGTTCTTAATTACTGATGCGAGAGAAATACATACGCCTTGCGAAATTATTTTTGATGTGGATTACTGTGAACAGAGTCATAGTGTATCAGATGAAAGGTCCATCTAGCCTGGTGTGATGTCTGGTGGTTATCTCTGTCTCCTGTAACAGATGCCTAGGGAAAAAAGATGAGACGAATAAAACCTGATATTTCCCTTGGGCTTTTTTTTAAACTTATGGTAGTCTGCAGCATGGGAGTTTGCTGAGATGCAGATTGTACCCTTATAGTTCAGTAGCTCATGTACATTTTGCCTTAAAATGTCTAATCATTTCTCGATTCATTTATACTTCTGGTCAGTAATGACTACTGGCTTCTCAGTGCTTAAAGCTGAGTTTCATTGTAGTGAGGTAAGCATTTTCTTTAAAAACTTTTGCAAGCAGCCATTGGTGTGATCTAATGTGCTGCCCCTTGTCCTGCAGACTATCTTCTGCTCTTTCTCTTGGAAACTAGATTTGGATATTTAGATTCTGTTGATCTCCTACCCCCACATGGTGGTACTTAGCAGAATTTAGGAAAAGTTACTTTTTAAAGATCACAATGCATTCTTCCTAGGTTATTTTAGGAGAATGACAGAACAAAAAAAAAAAACCACCAAAAATACCCTCTGCATTGGACCACAGAAGAATATTTTCTTACTGAACTAACTGAAAAATAAACAATGCAAATACTTTTGACATGCTTCATTTAACTGCTTTAATAGTTATGATTATCTACTTTCTTGGCAGTTGTGCTAGCAACATTCATTTAAATTAATTCCATAAAACTGTTTTTAAATAATGATGTTAAGAATAAATTAATTGAAGGCCGAGGATGTTTGTTTGCCTCATGATTGAAGACTGACCAACCTTCATAGTGCATGTGAAAGAGCAAGTTTCTCCAGCTTGGTCATTTCACTAGAGGATGCAGCTAAATAGAAATCTGTCTTATCTTAGCCAAGTATTTGTTTTTATCTTGGAAGTACAAAATATTCCAACTCTTTATTATATCTAAAATTAAAAGCTGGGTGTTTTTGGTATAATGGCCATATGCCCCCTGCTTGCATTCAGGAAGTGATCTGCTGCATTCCATGCTAGCTAAAGTTGTTGAATCCTGTAAACTCAAGCTATCCCTAAGTCAGCTAAAGCAAAGCACTTAGCCTATGTCTGATGGATAGCTCAGTGTAATAGAATATGGTTTTCCTTTGAGGCAGCATCAGCTGCCAGCTGTTTGAAAATAGGTGAGTGACAAAAGTTGTAATGCTTTTTATAGAGGTCTAGATTTAGGATATAGGAAAGGGTCAGTTTTTTGGGGAGGTGGAACATTTGGACAACTTAAAGGACATGGACCTGTTGGAGCGAGTCCAGAGGAGGGCCACGAAGATGATCAGGGGGCTGGAGCACCTCTCCTGTCAAGACAGGCTGAGAGAGTTGGGGTTGTTCAGCCTGGAGAAGAGAAGGCTCCGGGGAGACCTTATAGCAGCCTTCTGGTACCTAAAGGGGGCCTACAGGAAAGCTGGAGGGGGATGGTTTATCAGGGACTGTAGTGATAGAACAAGGGGTAATGGCTATAAACTGAAAGAGGGTAGATTTAGATTAGATATAAGGAAGGTAATCTTTACTGGGAGGGTGGTGAGGCACTGGCAGAGGTTGCCCAGAGAGGCTGTGGATGCCGCCTCCCTGGCAGTGTTCAAGGCCAGGTTGGATGGGGCTTTGAGCAACCTGGTCTAGTGGAAGGTGTCCCTGCCCATAGCAGGGGGGGTTGGGCTAGATGATATTTAAGGTCCCTTCCAACCCAAACCATTCTATGATACGGCCTTCCTGTCACAGTATACCTTGCTGCTATAACTGGAAGGTCTGGCTCTTATTTTGATGATGTGGGTCGGACTTACTACCTCCTGTCTGTGTATTTCTGTTCTACCCTGCAGGCTGTAGGATTTTCCTTCTTGTCTCCCCAGTAGTTAGAGACTTTTTTGCATTACTTCCTCAGGCCTCTAGCCTGGCAATTCTTCTTGATCTTTGGATTCCTCTACATTCACCACTCTCTCCTCCCTGTAGTATTATCGCTTTTGATCCTGTTTAGGAATAAGATGCCCTGAAAAGCTGATCAACAGGAACTGAGTTATGAAAGGAAACAGAATTCTGCAGTGAGGCTGTGGAAGTGTGTAACAATCTACAGCAAGGACAGTTGACCTCTGAGAGTGTCATGTAGGCACTGCCTCTACTTTATTCTGTCTTTGTGGGCCATAAGCTTGTTTTTCTTTGCTCTTGCAGGCCTTTATTTGTACTTGATAGCCGTTCAGAATGAATAATGTAATGGTGAGCATCATGTCAGTTCCATGTATACCATGCTGGGTGAATGAATGAAAGGAAAGCAAATGGGGAAAAGGATACTGAAGGGGAGACAGGTGAAGAAGATAGGGTGGAAGAAAATCCTTGGTATAGAAATGTAAGAAAAATAGTTTGAGGGAGGAAAAAGGGAGGATTACTGTGCTACTCTTTCAAAATGCCTGCTCTTTATTTTCAAGTGGGACACAGGTTAATTTAAATTGGAGTGATGTTTATGCTAGAATGTGTTAATTCCTGCCATTGACTGGCACTTTGATCTCTGAGAATTATAGGTGGTTGAAGCTAAACTAACCGGATGCTCAGGGTGTTCTGCATTTCTGCTTTGCATTCTTCTAATTTTCACCTTCCTTTGTAAACCTTTTAATGTAGGAGATGTTTCCTGACATTCTGAACTTCATCAGATGTTCAAAACCCCAGTTTATGCAGGTTATTGTTTCCTGCCATGAAAGGAGCTTAGCATGAAAAGGGTCTTGCATGTTTGTCTGTAAGTGGCTTTTGGATGCTTGTCATCTAGGAATCTTGTTTTGGGAATGGTATGGGCTCTCATATCAGTGCCTCTTCCTCTAGTTCTCCTTCTGTAAGCACCAGTCTCCTGGCTGAAATGTCACTTTGCTGTGTTAGTCCAGCTGCTGGAGTTTGTGTGCTTTTACCACACAGATAAGAACATATCAGCATGCTTCCTATAAAACCTTCCAAATCCTCTCAAAGCACTGTCTGCTTTTACTTTATTTTCAAGATTCTCATATATGGAGTGCCTGCACTGCTGAACATATTATTTAATGTTTTTTTTAAAGTATTTTTTTATAAAGCTGGACCAGTATACCTGATCTAGTAGACAGCCTTACAAAAATATCTTAATGCAATTGAAATGATGTCATTTCATGGTGCAAGATGGATGGAAGCTCTTGTAGAATAAGGAAGAGTTAATATGATGTAAGGAGTAGGAAAAAATGTAAAGGGCTGTCAAACAAATCTCATCTTGAACCCATGATTTATTTTGCTTTGTATTTTAAGGAATCTTGCAGGTCCTCACTGAGATGCAAGAGATGAAGTGGAAATGGCAACTAGGTTTTTCTGTGTCCCTTGGTGATGTATGGTGCATGTTCATCCTTGAACACGGTGGCTGCATGGTTACGTGAGTGTAGATCCTGTAAGGATGTGGTGCCATGGGTGAAATGTATTGTGTTCTTGCAAGTGTACACACAGGCTCCATTGGGTGGTTGTAAAGAGGTATTAGAAAGTTTTGCATTGATTTTTCTGTAAGTCTGTTTCTGTTTGATATGTATGCTTCTCGTAGGGAGTTCGGCCAGATCTGGAGGTCTGTTTTGAAGACTATAGGTAGCAGTGGGTTCTTTAAGAAATGATCTTCCTGTGTACCTCATAGCTATCTTAGAATTTTTGTATCAAATTTAGCATAAGAATATTACGTCATGATCAGCAGCAAATAATTAGAAGAGGACAGGTTATTTGATGTGCCTTATGTTAAAAAGTGCATATGGTTTACTGACAGGTGTTCACTGGTATAATTGTTAATTTGGCTAATATTTTCTTTATATTGAAGTGATTATTGAGCATTTTCTTCAGAACTGTTGTGTTCATGTTGAAGAATCTGGTTTCAGATATCATGGGGGTGTTTTGGAGGTATTTTATGGAAGGACATTGTAGTTTTACTGTATTTTGACAATTTTTTTGTTAATTGTTTCGTCTAAGCAATTCATTGAGTATGTTTGAGGAAGATAAATTATATCCAGAGGAAATGTCCTTAGTTTTTAGTATGACTTTTTTTTTAATTTTGGGGGTGGGTTTTTTTGATTGTTTTCTTGTTGTTGTTGTTGGGGTTTTAAAAATTTTTTTGCTTAGGCTATATCATACCTCTCTGTGTCTGAAAGTTTTGTTTGCTGTTTGCAATGGCATCTGTTTCCCTAACAAAGAGAAAGTCTTCCCCCTAGAATTTTTTGGGGTAGTTTTGTACATAATTGCAGACTTGCTACAAATTTCTTTGCCCTCTTGATTTCAGTCAGGATACTTGACAAATGCTATACCTGATAATAGTGGTGACAGGAGGAAGGCAGATACTGAAGTAGAAAGGCAGTAGGCTTTTTTCTCCACTTCTCTCACTAGAAGAGGCAAGGAAGCAAGGCTTGTTATTGGGCTTTTACCTTTATTTCAGAGCATGTATTCCCTTGACACTTCAATTTTTTTGTCCACTTATTTTTAAAGGTATATTTTCTCAATCAGAGTATTTCCTTTGACAATTAGTTTCTTTAAGAAAGCCTTTAGCCTTAGGTTTTATCTATTTTCAGTTGATGTCTTTTTTTTCCTATTGAACTTTGAGAGTTACTATTTGGCATTTTCATAGTAGACAGCGCTGTGTAGAGTTGATAAAAAGAAACCAGTATGTTAATGTTAAAATAACTCATACCTCTGAATTTTAAAGTATTTTTAGATATGGGACTAGAATGCAACTTTTTCAAAAACGAATGCATCTTTTAAAACCCATGACATGCTTTTCAGTGTAAAAAAATTAAAATAATTTTTTACTCTACATTAGAAATGGTCTGTTAGTTTCTTGATGTAATATGCGTATATCAATCTATATATACATATATATACACACATATATACAGTCTACTATTCTGATGTTAACAAAAAAAATGTAGGTGAATTGAAGGTGCCTAGCTGCTTTTGTTTCCTGCATGAAACAAAGGGGTAGTGCATTGTTTAAATTCAGCTGACTTGATTGGTGCTTAATAAGCTTTTTGATTAGTTTAGAAAAAAATGTGTATTAGTAATTCATGCTTTTTGAAAAAAGATAAACTGTGTAAGACTGTCATAAATAATACTTCATGAGTGCTGCTGAAGAGTTAATAGGTGACAACCTTTCTCCTGGTAACATTAGTTTTAATGTAAGAAAGCTAAGCACAATTTTTGCTTAAGCCCAGAGTAATTTGTTATCAGTCAGGTCAAGCAATGAAATGCTGTGAGGTTGGTTCCAGCTCTCTTTATAGTTATTTCTCTCTCTTTCTGTCTATATATATCTGTGTGTGCCTGCGTGTTGTGCGTGGTCCAAAACTTGTGTATCATCTGTGCATCTTTCAAATACAAATAGTCGTTCTTCCTAGCTTTCAAATGGGGGACTGAGGCATGAAGGTGAGATGAGGTTATTCAGTGCCCTTAAACGTAAGCCGATAGCCGAACTAGCCAGAAAAGCTTAATTTGGGGGTTTCTTAACCATTTTATTCCTCATTTGCCACTTCTCCCTGTCCACTACTTTATATGAGTTTATTTTTCCTTTTAGGTTACCCTGCAATAACATTTTGCAGCTGAAGCAGCGGACCAGATTGTGTGTACTTTGCTATTCAAAGATTGGAGTGCAACTTACTGTTGCCATATGTTAAGATTCACTGTCCCACTCTTGCTTACAAATGAGAACGTATGGGAGATCGGTAATGGTGATTTTCAACTGTTAGTCATGTTTAAACCAATGCCTCACTAATCGTGCCTCCAGTTAGTTCTGTCTGTCTGTCTCATCTCCCCCTTGTGGTAAAATCACTGGTGTATGTTGACATGCAAAGCTGCTGAGGGGAAAACTGTTTCCTTCTACTGAAATGCTTCTGTAATTTGGACGGTGGGGCATGTCTTCCAAGTCAGTAGCTGTCCATGAGTCCTAAGTGCAAAGTATAGAAAATCCATTTCATTGCGGTGAGGTATTTTGCTTACAGATGCTTTGTTTGGTTTGTGTAAAACAAAGTTGATGAGGTGATAAATGCCGCATGATAAAATAGGAATTAGAAGTGTCTCTTAAATGCCGGCGTCTGTGATGTATATAGGTTTTACAGTGTTGGATAAAAGTTTTATCAGTAATGACTAAACTTAACCTTTGAACCTGTTCGCTGCAAACTTTCTGTTTGATAGTTACTCCATATCACAGCTCTGGTTACTTAACTCTGTTACCATATACTGTTTATGACTCCCTCCTTTTACTGCTTATTATGCAGCTTTTCTATTACAATGACCTACATTTTCTGTAAAGTTCTGTAAGGTATGGTCAAATGTATTAGTGCAGTAGTGATCCCTTCAGAGTAAAGGGAGATGTATTCACTTTTCTCCCATGTTCACAATACATGACTCCTATCAAGAATCTTTGTGCACTCCCTTGGTGAATTTTAAGTCAACCAAGACAGTGCAGAAGGTGCAGAAATGATGCTAGTGCACTGCTGGTGCTTCAGCTTATGGCCATGTACTCCTGTCTTAACTCCCTGCTGTTAGTATTGGAAATTGTGTGACTGTGTTTTGCATTGGATCAGCTTTCTAATACAGGTGGAAACTTACTTGCTTTGTTTATATAATTTTGCAGTCTCAGTTGTCAGCTTAATCAGGGAGAGGGGCAGCACAAATTCCTCTTTTGGTAGCAGCGTGGTCTTAATACTACCTTTTACCAACTATGGGGTGGCATCTTCAGTGTCTTTAGTGCTTGTGTCTTATATTGTATTCATAATATAAATACTGGTAAAATGAAACCCTAATCTAAATTACACCTATTGTATTGCTCTTTCTTTTGTGTGAAAGATGTTAATTCTTGTAATGCAGAGAGCAGTCTGAAACCCAGGTGAAGTCACATGGGACTAAGAGTTGGACTTCTGATTAAGTTCTTTACTGTAAAACAGACGCACCCAAAGTTATTTTTAGGTGACATAAACATTTTACACAAGGTCTGCACCTTAATGCAAGTAATCTTGCAGTGACAAAGGCACAGATAGCATTTGCTGGAAGCAGAACATTGCAGAAGTAGTGAGGCAAGGCAGTGAGCTATGAAAGGGCAGGGTTTTCACATTCTTGAACTACTTGATGCTTTGAGCTAGCTGTTCTTTCAAAAGAGAATTGTGAAGGTACTAAAGTATTTGGTTAATGCTCTATTGTGTGTTTGGCATATCTGTTCTCTTTCAAGTTCAATATATGAATTGTCAAACCTAGAACTTGCTAATTTGGGGCTTGGAGCCAGTAAAGTGAAGGATCAGCTAAGTACACTATTTCAACATTTTAAAGAAAATTAATTTCAAAGCCTTTAAAAGCCTTTCCTCTCTTTAATTTTCATCAGCTGGCTCGGAATTAATATATTTTAATGGCAGTATTGTCAGCTAATGTAACATTTTTCACTGTGTTCTTACTGGAATGAGACTAAAAAAACGAAGAAAGGACAGAAGTACAAATTCTTCTTAAATTTAATCTTAGCCAAAAGAAGTTTTTTTTATCTGCACTTTGCTTACTCGAAAGCTAGCAAATGAAACTTCTGCGGTGCTAAATACAAAAGTAAGACCTGGGATACGCAAGTACAGGTGTTCTTTTATTTTCTGGATTCCTGCCTGCCCGCCCCCCCCCCCCCCCCCCGCCCCAAGAGTAGAGCACTATCTGCACAAGCCACTGCATTCTGCACTGAGTGTGCTTTATAGTGGTGTTGAGTGGTCACAAAAAGAGCTAAAAGCTTTGCTGTTTTTGAGGAGCTACTCTTAAAGCAGCAGAAGTTTCTTCTAGGGAGGCGATTTGCTTAAGCAACTTAGGAGCAATATGGTTGATGATATTACAGTATGTGTTTCCATATCTATGTGTCTGCTTCCCCACTCTATAACCCATTAGATCCATGTGGAGCAATTAGATAATTCATATCTTAGGTGTAGGAAAAAGGCAACCTCATGGATAAGTGCTCCCTTCCTAGATGTTAGCCCTACTCAGAACACCTTCTGTTGGTGGGGGAAAAAGACTTTTTTTTTATTCATATCACCTTTCTCTCTGGATAAAACAAGGTGTTAAGGGAAGTCTAATCTTAACTTGCCTTCAGAATTTTTTCCAAATTCTGATTACTTCTGAAAAATGAATGAGTGATTTGCTGAGAAATGTGGGTATTTAAGCAGACACTGTCTATAATCAGTGTTGGAGCACCCTCTGCAGCCTCATAGTAATATTTAAATGAGCTTTGTACATTTCTGGTGATAGATTAGTGGGTATGAATATCCAAAAAAGAATATGAAGTATCTAGGTGCTTTATACTGCTTTACAGGGCCATCAAAGTACAATGGTAGGTCCTTAGAGATAATAATTAATTAGCACATTGTAGACCTTCTGTGTCTATTATCTTACTGTACCTCTCCTGGAAAGAAAACTCTTTAACAGTTGCTGTAGCTTCACTGCAGTTCAGGCTGAAAAGTAAAGGAATAGCATGTCCAATGGGAATTGCGTGAGAATTAGTTCTGTATGATAGGCAAATGATAATGCTATTTAATAAAGTAAGGAAAAAAGCTTAAGAAGTACGCCCCTTTTGAACTGCCAGTGATCATGAGATCACAAGTTTCCAAGATTTGCTAACCTATGAGTCATTTGAGAGCTCCACATTCAGCAACAGACTAATCGCTGGTGTCATGCTGGGACATTGGTTGGGGTCAGGTTGAGGAAGCATGTGGCCAAGTGTATTTACAATGCTGTGGGCTTTTTGCAGACATCTGTGTTTCTTCTAATCTGCTGTTGAACAGCCTGACCTTCCTTAATTTATGAGCCACACTAGGATGCAGAATAATGTGTTGTAAGGCACTCAAGACTGCACAACTGAGCCATGAACGTCTTGTGATTTGTTTTCATAGGTGAATGCAGTTCTTAACATAAAACAGTAATTTACATTTTTTTCTATAATGACTTATTAAATCAATGACACTGTGTATATATATACCAGCATCATGTCAAGCCTTCTTTGTGCTTCTTCAATATCTTTAAATGATTCATTCAGAATATTGTAATGATAACTAATGACAACTAATGAAGCATATAGGAATTTTCTCTGCTGTGTCTGTGTAGAATTGCCTGGCTTTGGGTGATGCTATTGTAGCTTTCATAGATGAATTTGGAGCTGTGCAAAAAAATCATAGATTGTAGAAAGGATGACGTTGTAAGGGACCTATGGAGACTGTCTAGTCCATCCCACTTTCCCAGGACCATGTCTAGTCAGGTTTCTTTGAATGCGTCCAAGGATGGAGACCCCACAACCTTGCTGGGCAACCTGGGCCAGTGCTCAATCACCCTTACAGTGAAAAAGTGTTTCCTGATGTTCAGGTGGAATTTCCTGTATTTCGGTTTGTATCTGCTACCTCTTTTGCTCTTGCTGGATATCACCAAGATAAGTCTGTCTCAGTCTTCTTTCCACCCTCCCATCAGATATTTATACAGATTGGTAAGTTGCACTCTGAGGCTTTTCTTCTCCAGGCTGAATGGTCACAGCTCTGTCCTAGTATGACAAATGTTCAAGGCATGAATCTTTGTGGCCCTTTGCCAGACTCTCTCCAGTATGTTCATGCCTGTGTTGTACTGGGAAGTCCAGAACTGGACCCAGAGGTCTCTGGTGAGATCTAGAGGTCTCACCAGTGCTGACTAGAAAGGAAGGATCACCTTCCTCGACCCACTGGCAATTCTTTATCTAGTGCAGTCCAGGATGCTGTTGCCATTCTTTGGTATAAGGGCTTATTGCTGGTCTGTTCTTCAAATTTGGCAAAAATGGTTTTCACCATCTCTGGACAATCTATTGTTCTTCCTTCATAATTAGTTCCCTTCTAGCTCTCAATGCCAACTACTTTTTTTCCTGCAAATTAATGTAGTTTCTTCCTCTCTTAATCCCAAAGAGATATGAAAAAGAAATTATTTCCTAACTTCTTCCATACTGGAACGGTGGTTGTGTCTTTTTGTTTTGTGTGCTTTGGGTTTTTTTTTTCCACCTCACTGCCCTAAATGAGTTTTGTTTTTTGCTTTTTTTTAATATACTTTTATAGGCTATGTTTTTTGAAACCTCCGATTCTTGTTTCTTTTCTGCTCCTTTTCTAGTTTGAGATGTAGATCTTCTATAAAGCTTGATAGGCAGGGCTTCAACTAAGATAGCAAGAGTGTGGTATGGACTAGAATGCACATCTGTGGTAGCTTACATGTGATCTTGTTTTTATTGGTGTTAGGACATTGAGTCACATTCGGTTGATATGTTGTAATTAGCTGATCCTTCTTTGCATTCCTCATTAATTAGAACCTCGTCTTCTATATTGGGTCTGGCTGAGATGGAGTTAATTCTCCCCATAGCAGCCCTCCTAGTGCTGTGCTCTCCATTGGTGGCTAGAAAGGTGTTGATAACACACCAGTGTTTTGGCTGCTGCTGAGCAGTGCTGGCACAACATCAAGGCTGTGTCTCCAATATTTTCACCCCCCACAACAGCAGGCTGGGGCTGGGCAAGATCTTGGGAGGGGATATAGCCAGGACAGCTGACCTAAACTAACCAAACAGCTATTCCACACCCTATGATGTCAGCTCAGCTATAAGAGCTAAGTGAAGGGAGATGGAAGGGGATGCATTTTTGTCTTCTGGAGCAACCACTACATGTACTGAAGCCCTGCTTCCCGGGAAGTGGCCGGACATTGCCTGGTGATGGGAAGTAGAGAATAACATCATTTGTTTTCCTTTGCTTTGGTGCGCAACCTTTGCTTTCACTTCATTAAAACTGTCCTTATCTTGACCCACGAGCCTTTTCTTATATTTTCTCTTCCCTGTCCAGCTGAGGAGGGGGCGTGATAGAGTGGCTTTGGTGGGCACCTGGTGCCCAGCCAGGGTCAACCTACCACATCTTCACGAGTACTTTCCACTTTGCGATTTTGTAGAGTATCATCCTATTGTTTTTTGGATCGTGTCTGTTGAGATCGTGAACTTGATGTGGTGATGCAGTTGACCCAATTTTACAGCGTGCTGTGACCATTTCTTACCCTCTGCCTTGGTCCCACTGCTTCCCCAGCTTTCGCACTTGTTGGAGCCCTTCCTGAGCTGACTCAGACTAGAAGAAAACAGTTCAGGGACGTGTAAGGAGACCTGAACTGACCTCTTTTCTATACTCCTTCCTGCCCCTTGGAAAGCTTTTTGGGTTTTTGTTGTTTTTTTTTTTTTTTCCCCTCCAGATTTGCTAGTTGAATCAGTTTGAGAATGAAAGGCTAGATGAGCTGTAGCCTTCTGCAAGAACTGAATAGTAGCCAGCCAGGTATGCAGAAATGGGGGAGGAAGATTCAGAGAAATGGGATTACTCTTTTGGCAACAGCAAGTCATTAAAGTTAATCAGTGAAATTGAGTCAGTTTACTCAAATGTAAATTCTTTTCCTGCTTTCCAAAGCATTTTTCAGGCCTTAGTGCAATTCACGTATAAGTGGACTGTATCCACACTTCATTTTTCTTTTTTTAAAGTTCTATAGAACTGCCCGTGCTCAGATCTTAACAGCAAATAGTGTATACTTTAAAGTTACACAAGAAGTTAAACAGTCTTTATCTCAGGGCAACTTTATCTAGACTGTGTTCCTTTAGTTTGTTAATAAGAATGTCATATGGGTCAGTGTGAAGAGTTTAGTGAGGTGAAGACATTCTTCTGTCTTCACTAGAACAGTCTTGTAGAAGGGAGTTGAACTGACTTCTGTCCTTACTGGAAGAAAATAATATCAGTAGTTTATTATCTTAGTGTTCTTTCCAAGCTTACAAATTTATGCTTTATATGTGCCTCCCCCTGTATCTTTCTAAGCTTCTCTGAATCTTTCTTGCTTTGTCCTCTCAGTAAAACAGGTTTTTTTGACTTCTGTTCTTGGTCTTCCTTGTGTTTTCTACTCTTCCATGAGGTGGTCTTTGGCTCATTTTTTAGGTATTCTAAGGGAAATTTTATTGGTAACTACTGATATGAGTAATACCTAGTTTTTAACATTTTATTTGATAGATGTGTGTTTATTTCAGTACCAGAAACACACCTTTTCCAGGACTTTAAGTTTCTCCTTAGAGGTAACTTCTTAGTACTCTTACATTGTAATATCAGAGAAATGAACTCCAAACCTATGGATTTATGAACTTCTTAAAAAGCACAATTAAAACCTTTGCCTTCTTCCATATTGAATGAGATTGCAGAAGACAAATGAAGATCTGAGAGATACTCAAAATACACCTGAAGTAACCAAAGCTATTGAATGAGGCAGTAAAAATAATATTTTTCTTTTTCTTTTCAAAAATGTCAGAAAACAAGAAGGCCAATTGTCTTTTTCAGATCCTTTGTTGAAGAAGGACAGGTTTTGACAGATAATTTTTCCTATTCAGTGAGTGATACTTGATTATCGGACTATCCACCTTGCAAAAGTGTTGATTCTGTTTCATTCTAACTCTTCTTGCCAGGTGTATGTGTGGGTTTGTTTTTTGGTTTGGGGGGGTGTTTTTTTTTTTTTTTTTTATGATGAACATGAGGAATTGTCAGTTTTGGTGGGAAAAATTCTTCTGGGAAAATAACTTTTGTACTAGGAAGCTTTGACTGTGGATGCTTTGAATATAGCTGCATTTGCTGATTTAGTTTGTGGTTTGCTTTGGCTTCTAAAATATCTATTTACAGCATCCTGAAGGGCCTTTTCATAGACTTTAGGCTATTTTTTAGAAAAGTTTCTAAAGAGAAAGTTCTCCCTGAAAAGAAAGTTATGGCTTGCTTTCTGTAATGAAACTAGCTGAAGTCCAGAGTGGAGCTATTTATTCTTATGAGTTATTGCAGTAGAGGTTTTCAGAAGGTACCCATAAGGTGATGAAGAAGGAATACAAGAATTCAGCCTCTTTAAGTTTAGAGATGTTTGCATGCAAGGAGATCCTAGGACAGGGTTGCTGCTGTCTCTGCCAGGCTTGTGTTTAATGTCTGTGTGCTGCTGCCATAGAGCACACCTTGAACAGCCTTATTTTCTAAAACTATAAAGCTTTAGAACAAAACTATATTGACTTTTTCTGTCTTTTCCATTTGCAAACAGTCTGAGAGTATTTGCAATTATGTAGGCTTTACAAGAGTTGCAGGTAGGAAGGAAGGAATATTGCCCCCTCTTCCTAAGGGAAGAGGGATTGCAAAGCTATTCAAAGGCTAACTTTAGCCTAGTGAAGCTAGTCTGCTTCCCACATCAAGGAAGTGAAAGGCACTTCTGCAGGAGAGAGTCTGTAGCATCTGTAGTTAGTTTTTAGTGTGACTTGCCACCTAGAAGAGCCCATCTCTCCTGTTCTCTTGCTGAGTCCTAAGCAGGGCAAGTCATGTTCCTGCAGGTCTAGCTTCTGTGAATACTCCTCTTGGAATTCCTGAAGTGAACTGAGGAATCTGTTCTTAGCATTTAAAGTAGTATTATCTTCTCCATGAGAAGTACTTTTGGGGTTTGCACATAAAATAATGATTTTATTTGAAATTTTAGAGATGTTGGAGAATAGAAATGCATCATAGCAATCAGTTAAGAGTTTGTATATGTTACATAGAATTCCTTCAGTTTCTGACTTTTTCTAAAGTCACGTTCTTTAAGAAAAAAATTAAATAAGCCTGAAAGACACTAGAGCACATTCACAACACTCATCATGTTATCCGTAGTCTGTTTTTCTCTTCTGACTTGATCATTTTATCTCATAACAGCATCACCTACCCTGAATCTTTGTTTTAAAGGTATTATGCCTTCCAAGAGTGGAAAGAAAAGACATGTTAGAAGAGCTTTTTTAGTAAGATTTGCCACAACTTGGTTTATGTTTGAGTGCTTTCATATAGCTTTTGTAAATGGAATTTTTGTTGGTGCCAGAATGCTGCTAGTGGTAGCAACTGCCTCGAGGCGAAATCCAATTACTGTCTCAAAGTTCACACTTCTTATGGCTTATTTTTTGTTTGAGGACTGGAAGATATTGCATCTATTTTAAGGTAACTTGTTGGTTTAGTTGGATGGTTGGAAGAAAATAACTTTCCAGGATTGGAATACTGTATTTTAAACATAATACAATATATTTTGGCATTTAATTTTGCAGGTCTTAGTAGGTATAATTTTGTTGGTAATTTTATCGTGTCTCCTGAGAAGGTTGGAGAAAGGATCATTATTTTTGTTTTCTGTCTCTATACACTGTTTCTCACCTGAACTACAGAATCACAGAATGACTGAGGTTGAAAGGAACCTCTGGAGGTCATCTGGTCCAATCCCCCTGCTCAAACAGAGCCATCCAGAGCCAGTTGCCCAGGTCCGTGTCCAGACGGTGTTTGTATATCTCCAAGGATGGAGACTCCACAACCTCTCTTGGCAACCTGTGCCAGTGCTCGGTCACCCTCACAGTAAAAAAGTGTTTCCCTATGTTCAGAGAGAACCTCCTGTGTATCAATCTGTGCCCACTGCCTCTGGGCCTGTCACTGGGCACCACTGGGAAGAGCCTGTTTCTGTCATCTTTGCACCCTCTCATCAGGTATTTGTAAACATTGATAAGATCCCCCCCTACCCCGAGCCTTGTCTTCTCCAGACTGAACAGTCGCAGCTCGCTCAGCCTTTCCTCATAGGAGAGATGCTGCAGTCCCTTCATCTTCATGGCCATTCTCTGAACATTCTCCAGTCTGTACAACTCTCTCTTGTACTGGGGAGCCCAGAACTGGATGCAGCACTCCAGGCATGGCCTCACCAGTGCAGACCTGCTGGCAGTGTTTTGTCTAATGCAGTCCAGGCTACCATTAGCCTTCTTTGCCACAAGGACACGTTGCTGACTTATGTTCAACTTGTCCACTAGGACTCCCAGGTCCTTTCTGCCAAGCTGCTTTCTGGCTGGGTGGCCCCAGCATATATTCATGCATGGGATTGTTCCTTCCCCTGGTGCAGGACTTTGCACTTCTTATTGAACTTCATGAGGTTCCTTTCAGCCCACCTCCAGCCCGTTGAGATCCCACTGGATGGCAGCATGACCTTCTGGCATATCAGCCACTCCTCAGTTTTGTGTCATCAGCAAACTTGCTGAGGGTACACTCTGCCCCATCATCCAGATCATTAATGAAGATTTTAAACAGGACTGGTCCCAGTATTGACTCCTGGGGTACACCACTAGTTACTGGCCTCCAACTAGACTGTGCCACTGATCATCACCCTCTGGGCCTGGCCACTTAGCCAGTTTTTAGTCCACCTCACTGTCTGCTCATCCAGGCTGTACAGAAGCAGTTTGTTTATGAGGATCTTATGGGAGATAGTGTCAAAGGCCTTACTGAAGTCCAGGTAGACAATATCCATTACTTTCCCCTTGTCGGGAAGGCCAGTCACTTTATTGTAGGAGTTTTAACAGGTTGGTCAAGCATGACTTCCCCTTGGTGAATCCATGCTGACTACTCCTTGGTGTTCATAGTCCTGGAAATGGTTTCCAGGACTAGCTGCTCCATCACTAAATTAAAAAGGTTTGTGACAGATTCTTCTTAATACCAGGAACTAGCCAAAATTAACTTCTTTGAGAAAGATCATTAGGGTTGGTCAGGCCCCATTCAGCGTGCTCTTGGTTGTCATTTCTCACAGCTCTCAGCAGAAGAAAGGGATTATTTTAGTATGGTTTACATTATAGCATGAATGCTGAAAGTGGGTTAAAGTAGTTACCAGGATTTTGCTGGGCGGCTTCTGGTGTTTGTAACCCTCAGTATCTTAATTTCCATTGTCTGTGTTGATTTGGCTAAAGCTAGCAAGGGTCTACCAATATATTACATATACTCTGTTGACCATTGTCTGTGTAGATGAATGTCCCATAAAAGGCACATTTAGACATGGCCAGCTCAAGACTGCACAATTTAGGCCTTTTCCTAAAAACAAAGTGACCTGAAGTTGTATTGATTTCAGTACTTTACAGCACTTTGCATTCATGTATTTAACTTGTATACCTTGAAGTAAAGTAACCACCATGGGGAATAACTGAAATTATGCAAAGTGGCTGTTTTAGCCCCTGTTGTATCCCCACTGTCTTGCTCTTCTGAACATCAGCAAGGTTTGAGTTTTAACTGATATTTCTAGCAGCTTTTTCTAAAGAATTGGTGAACTCAAGCAAAAAATCTTACAAGAATGTGTCACAAAGCTTGGGTTACAGCTTGAATTAACAGTATGGTAAGACAGAGCCCTCAATTTGTCATATGAAAAATGCAGAAGTTTGCTTCTTAGATCTGAAATAATCTGATTGTAGAGTACTAATCCCAAATTTGAATACCTATAGGTGTTTATTCACTTATGCTTTTCCCTTCAAGAAATTTAGAGTAAAATGTAGTTCTGTTTTTTGCTTTAGGGATGTCTTTTATCTACGTTGTTCATGAGTTAATTTTCTCCTGAACTGCTTTAAAATGGTCAGACCAGCCCTTCTTAATAAATTCAATTTCTTTAGGAATCATAACCTATTCTTGTATTCCAACAAGACTAGATTTGCCCTAGTTTAGATTAGCACTAAATTGTGCTAAACAGTTGAAAAATATGTATTTCTTCAGAGTGATATCCTGGTCCTCTTCCAAGCCAAAGGGAATTCTGTCATTCACTTCACTGGAGGTAAAACTTCATACCCAGCTTTTGGAAGGTATTACCTAGGCTAAGACTTTCAACATAGGTGGTTTTTTTTTTTCGGGGGGGGGGTGGGGTGGGGTGGTCGTGCCTAAACCTTTTCCTATGTGACTAGGAAAAGATGAGTAACAGTGTTTGGAAATGTAGTCATGGTGGTAATAACTTATCTTCTCCTGTATTTGGGCATAAGCATGTCTAACTAGTGTTTTCTTTCTTCATTTAAAAAAAAGAAAAATAATAAAAACTAAATTTGTGTGACCTACCTGCCCTGTGACTGAGCTTTCAGTAGCCTTTCTGTCCCTTATGTGACTTCCCTCACACAGGTCATAGGGGATTTGGTGCAGCCAATTGAATTATCTTGCAATTTAGCAATTTCATAGCATCAGCTAGTGTTGCTGCAATGTGCAGGAACAGATTCTTCAAACTGTGGCAGTGAGATTGAACACCTTCAGTTATTCTCAAAGGTGTTTTCTAATAATTGACCATGTAAATCTCCTTAGGTAATTAGCTTCCAGTATAGTAATTAATTTATGAAATCACTTAGTACATAAACTGATTGCACATCTTAAGTGGAGGTTACTCTGTGTGTTGACAACTGGACAGTAAATACTTCTGAAATAGTTCAGCAAGTAACAACACTTTTAATCAAATATTCTGATTGTTTCCTCATTACCTGTAGTATGTAGTTGCTAGCTGAAAAGCACTGTTGCTCATCACCAGTTGTCTGAACAAATTTCTCTACAAAGATTCCCTAACTTGTAAAGCTAGAACATTTGAATGTCTAAGAACAGTTTAATTAAATAACTTACATGTTCTATTTCTTACCATATAAATAGCAAAAATGCTTTCTAGTTGCAACATGTCAATTTTAACGTGAATTTTTGCTTATCAGAATTAATGAAAGGAACAATATACATCCAAAATTATATAACCCTTTAGTGCAAAGGAACCAGGTCACTTTTGGAAACAGCTGAAAATGTTATCTTAAAATACTTTTTCCAATCTTAAGATTTAGCAGCTTAAGTGGAGATTTTAGCAGGCTTTAGGAATGTGTTTTAATACAAATGTAATACAGCAGGTAGAAACTTGAGTGTTGCTTAGTGGCTTAGCAGAAGTCTTCTTACTAGGCACTATAAACAACAAAGAGTTCTAAAACAGTAACCTCACTGAAAATCAGTCAAACGTGTTTGGGGGGTTGTTTTTTCATTGGTTTTGTTGTGTGGTTTTTTTGGTGTGTTTTTTTGTTTTTGTTTTTTTTTATTTGAAATGTTTCCAGCGACTTTTGATAAGTGAATCTCTGTTTGAGGTTGTTTTTGTGTGGTTATTAGTACAGGTAGCAAAGACTGCAGGGAAGTAGATACAGATTTTTTTCTTCCCTTTTGCCTTTCAGGCTTTACCAGGTTTGGCATATCTCTTGTTATTTGTTTTAATACTATTCATTCCCAGGCATAGAAGTGTCTGAGTGATAATTGAATAAGCAGCATAACCTAGCAAATGATAATCTGCATACTGTGTTGCTTAAACAGTTCACAAAAGAATTAGGTAAACTAAGATTCATAAATATTTAAACTTATGATGAAACTGATTTCTACTAATTCCTCCTGGAATTCTTTCTCTGAAATGTTTAGCTGAGCAGCAGATGGAGATAAAGAGTACTTGTAAAGATAAATTGTGTCTTTTCTTGGGTTTTTTTCCTGTTTAAATAAGCAGCATGTATTTTTATCGCTGGTTAGGATCAAAGTGTGCAGTGTTAAAGGCCAGCTGTTGACAAGGTCAGTCTATGTAGAATGCATTTTTTCTCATCCTCCAAGATGTTTTTTGAAGTGAAATTAAAGAAACCAAAATGTCAACATCTGCCCCCCCCCCCCGTCCTTCAATTGCAATATTTTTTCTCTCTTGCTGTTGAAGTTTGTTGATAGCTCCTCAGTCTTCCAACCAAGCTCTACAAAGCTTCATTATAGGCCTGACTGGGCCCCAAAACCCCCAAAACTGCTACCACTACAGATAGCTGTGCAAGATCAGAAATGACTAAAATTACACCTTGTATTCTGATGTTTGAGGGACCACAGTATGCCTGGAATTTTCAAGCACATGGACACTCTGTAACCTGTAGCAAATATGATGATAGATGATGGATGCACCAATCTTGCCACATAGAAAGTGACTTGGTCACAGTGAGGTAGGCGTATCAAGTGAAGTACAGGTAATAAGCAAAAGCTGCTAATACTTCATCTTGTCCACTGACTGCCAATGATTTTTTTCTTTGGTGGAAGAACAACTTGTCTTGTCTTGTTTATATGGTTAGTAGCTACTGTTGAAATACAGACTGTTTTGTGCTAATGTCTGAACGGGGTTTTGTTGCTTTTGGCACCTACAGGTGGGCAGTTGTTCTGAAACCTAGCTGGAAATGCTATAAGAAAGAATGACATCAAGAGCTTTTCTGTGTAACAATTAACTGTTAGAGTTGCCACATAGCTTGAAGGAATGGATTTAGGAATTCAAAGAATTTGTAGCTTCTTTTTAAAGGTAGAGTGCATTCTTCAACATCTCTTATGCTCTTTTGTTTTCTCTAGCAAAGAGCTAAAGCTAGTGCTGTGGCAGGTTTTAAAATGTTACTGAATTTGCACATGGGCCTAGAAACCAGGCATTCTTGAACACTGGTGTTGGGTCATATAACAGATTTCACTACTTGCAGGCGAGTCATACAAAATCACTAACTTGTGTATAGGGATGATGATCAAGCACTTTTGGGAAGATAGTTTACTGAAAACCCAAACCAGATGAGACTTTTCTGCTTATCATGTTCTAAAAGTCTCTGTTGAGTAACATAACATAAGTAAGATCTGCCTTTCCAAAATACATACTAGTGAATGGGGGAGGAATCCTACCTTTGAGTAAATTTTATATGAAAATATTTTATAGAATAGGTTTCAGTAGGGAAAAAAACCCCAGTTCTGTTGAGGTATGTTTTTCTTTATGCTTGGTCAATTTGTTCTTTTTTGTATTCTCTGCCCTTGCTTAATTAGTAATTAAAGCTTCTACCTGTTGATGGTTGGTGTTGCACAAAAAAACCCCCTTAATATTATTAAATTTGAATGACTGAAAACTTTCACAGCATTATCAAATCCATTATTCTTCGAATTGGTTCAATTTTAATGCACGCATTTGGGGGGGTCAAGCCCACATGCAATTTATTTAAAGGCATGTCTTTTTTACTTCCAATAGCAAAGAAAATTATTACAATATTCTCACTCATTGTTCCATTCTCTTCTGGATTTAAGGTCAGATTATCTTTATGTGCTTTGTGGAGCACATTGAAAAGGTGATAATTAGTTGCAATTTAGTAATGGGCTGTATTTTTGGCACAGTATACAGGAGCTGTGTGTGCCACATGAAACAGCTTGTGGGAATTTTTATTTCAAAGCACCTGATGGAGCTCCTGTTTGAGCCTGTGCTTAGCAGAACTGCTTCATGTGTGATTGACAAACCTCTAGAATAGTTTCAGATGTTTTTAAGACTTAACAGATCTTTATTTGGGAAATGTCCAAGTTACTATTTTACTTAAAATGTGCATTTTCTTCCTTAACTTTGATTTTAATCTGGAAATTTGATTTTTACTTTACATAGGAAAGATGATGAGAAAATGATAGATTTAGAAATGATACTGGCAAAAGAATGAGAAATGTGAAAGTTCAAATTTATGTATATTTACTGAGTTATTGTATGCTTTTGAAGGAGGGATTATCCCAATCAAAATGTGGGGAGGAGTGAGGGAGTAGGGAAATAAAGCAATTTACTATGGCTACCTGGGAAGTGGAGGCAAGTGGCTATGAGGTATTTATTGTTTTTTTTCCAGTGTTCTGAACTATTTCCTTCTTAAATCCTGAAGGTGTTTTTTGGTTTTGGTTGTTTTGGGGTTTTTTTTGCATTTGGTAATTTGAGGAATACATGAACAAAATAGAGCTTCATGAGGGATTTATTGTGGTAATTTGGCTGCTAAGAAACCTATGGTTAATATGGCTGGTTTGAGGATTATTTTGACTAGTTATGTCTCCTATTATATTATTTTTTTAGAACATTGACAATTTTTTTAATTAAAGGAAAATGCCAGAGATTTTTTGATGCAATTTGTTTTTTAGTTTTCTAGTTGGTAACTCTGTGATGAGACTAGTGTGGTTAAATCATTGACTAAATGGTAAAAAGATACAAGGGACCAGAGCACAAAGTGCTTTACAAAATAAGCTATGGGCTATTTTGGATCTTAAACTTCCATGAATAATTTCAAATATTACACTAAAAATGGACTCTAACATAACTTCACTAAAGAATTTGTAATGTCTTGCATGACATCTGTTTCAGTGTATTAGCGTGTCTTTCTGTCTAGAAATAGGCAAATGGTTTTGGTTATCTACAGTGTATAATTTGACTTTGGATAACCATATTTAGTTTTTCAGGAGGGATGAAATTTTTTGTAAATGTTAAGTGTGATAATTCACTGACAAGAAAATTAAGTTTGAATCCTACTATTTGAAATAACACTGTTTAATACAGTGTCTGAAGCTGTAGATAGGAATTCAGTATGAAAATTTGAACTTACCTTTTCTTGCCTGTCTTGCCCTTTTCTGTGTGATAAGCCTTATGTGATATAAGGGGATACTGATCTGTAACAGGGTCTGTTTTTTTCGTTACATCTTAAATATGCCTTTTAGGCCGTTTATGAAAGAACAGAAACTGGGCAGTGTTTCAAAACTGGAAAGCATAAGATTTAAAGTGACTGAAATAGTTGTCTTGGTTATTTAAAAAAAAAAATCAATGTTCAAATATAAACATGGCTGCTCTCACGCTTGGTTGTGGCTCAAAGGTGTGTTTTTGTAAATTCTGTTTTAGATGAAGCTTTTAAAATGGACTAAATTGGAAAATTGTCATTATAACTAATACAGTTACTTTTGTGTTAATCATTTTAATATTATCTTGCTCTTTTAATGGTGCTTATGCATAGTCTCTTGTATTTATAGTGTAGCAATGATTAAAAAAAAATACATTGGTGTGACTACTGTGAGGAGTTAGAGCTTTTGTCTTGCTGGCTGTGGCAGAATATAGTTGGTAACTATTTAAAGTCTGTTCGTAGTTGCAAAGAAAGCTCCAGTGTGGAGTTTGTGTCTCATTTGACACTAGGGAATTGTATCCTGAAACTAAGTCAGGAAATTAAACTTCATCAAGCTCTGTGAGCAGCAGAAGCACCATTCACATGGTGAGGTGCACTGGCTCTGCAGAGCCCTCTCATGGAGGGTTGTCTGTGCTTGGGGTGAATCAGTTTACAAAACTGAATTGGCGAATGGTTCTTCAAAGGAATACTATTATAAAAGATTACTTGAAATAACTATAGAGAACCTGTATTCTTTATGGACAATGTTAGTTCTAACTTTCTGTTGTCATCAGTGACACACTGCAAACCAGCACATAATGCGACTGAACAATTAAACCCAAGCCTTGCAGGAAGATAGTCATTCAATAACTATTACTTACCATTTTCACTTTGTGAAGAGAATCTTTTTCTTTGTTCAGCAGTAGCTTAAAGCCTTTAAATAATTTTTAGTTCTGAAATAAGTCCTGATGCTATGTTAAATGCTTTCTTGCAAAGGTTTTGAACCTTCCAAATTTTTTTGCTACTGCATGTTCTATGCTTTCAGTGTTTCACAAATTTGACAGACTTGCTCTGCAAGAGAATTGGAATCAGCAGAACAGAAATAGACCTGTTACGTGCATGTCGAAAGGTAACATATAACAAGAGTTTGCAAAGGTAGCCTGAAAGAATACTGCCATTCTGAGTTTTGTATGTGGAGATCGTATCATGGAGCAAGGAATAGCATGAGATTTGGTATTTTTTTTCTTTACAGATAGACTAGGTAAGTAATAAATACTTTATTTCTAGTTTTTATCCTTAAAAATGCCATCACTGAATTAACTTTGGTAAACTTTATTCTTGTTTATTAAAGCATATGGATAATGCACCAGCTGAGATTATGTTAAAGTTCTGTGTGATTTCTGAAGTACACCCAAGCATAAAAAAAAATAACTGTAGTGCTACCTGCAACTTAATGGAATCTATTATTTGAAGTTTTTAGCATTTTAGTTTATTCAGCACTGTACTTCAAACATCAAGATAATAGGCACCTCAGTGCGGCCTTCATTTGATTGTTTTCTGTCCGCTGTATTAGAATTTAACTTCTTAAAAATGTGTGGTATGTTTCAAATGTATGAAGGGAAGGGCATGACATCTCACTGAAATTACCTTACTTCAAGATGGTGTAGAACTCTCAGGGACAAACTGATTTTGAAACCAATGCAAGTTGGCTTATTAAGGTGAGAGCGCCAAGGAAACAATGTTATCCGTAGGCGAGCTGTAGTTTTGATGTGTTAATACTGAATCAAGTAGTCTAGAAGATGGTAAGCCTTCTGTACTGGTTAAAGAAAAATATATCGTCATAATTCTGCTGCCCAAAGAGAAATAGATAAGTCCAGGTAAGTTTTTTATGAAACTTAAATCTCTGAATACTCCAAGATGCCATGGTTAAGCTGTTTTTAAATCTGTTTTTGTTAGAAGTATGCACCTTATGGTGCACTGAAGACTTGTCTTGTATCAGTTGTTCATGTGCATTTTTGCACTGCTGCAAAGGGTGTGGAGTGGGGGCTTCTAGGAGGAAGGAAAGTTCTAGCACTTGAATAATGTGGAGAAAGAGCCAGTAGGCAGTGTGTTGCTTACAGGTGTTTGAGGAGGATGCCATGTTGTCTCTTACAGAGGCTTTTAATGCTGTTCTTCCTGGAAGAAAAAAGTACTGAAGCTTCTATTCTCTCAAATCTTGTATTTTTTACATCTTCTACAGTTTTGCCAATTATTGGGGTTTTTTTTTGAGATGTTAGTAATCGCTATTCTCTTTTATGCCATTCAGTATGGCAATCAGTAGGGATTGCCTATCCAGTTGCATTCGGGAGAGTTGATATAATTAACTAAAGATGAGAAATTAATGCCTTTAACTTAAACTGCGTTGTGCCCATTTGCAGAGAAGATGGCCTTCATTTGATTTTTCAGGTTGATCTTCCTGGAGGGAATGTCCTTACAAGAGTTTGATGTGCTTTAATTTGTGTACTGATGTAATGCCTTTGGCTAACTTGTCTTCCTTGTCTTGACTCTCCTTGTTTAGGTGATCCATTAGACATGTTCTCTCAAGGCCAAACTCAGGAAAATGACTGCTTGGTTATCAGATATTTCTTGTATTTCATTTTGTGCTATTTTTGAGACAAACATTTTGTACCTTTTTTTCATTTATGCTTAGGGTTTCTACACTGTTCTACTCACTTCCAGCTTTGTTCAATGCGAAGGGAGTGTGCAGAAAGATGCAATACTTCCTTATGTTGGTCACTTATACTAAAATGTGATTTCTGATCTTTTTTTCTTACATTTGTACAAGTTGTTCTTCATGCCAAGAAGTCATGCAGTGGAAAATCTTTTCCCCAAGCCAGCAATCTACAGCCATGGCTGTCATTTGATATGGGAAGCTCTTTGTGGCTGTGACTGTGTGGTTCCAAGTGGTAGCTATGTTCTGCGAAGCACCATGAGCCCAAGGTGTGTGACTTCTCCCCTGAGCCTTTTTCCTTGGTTGCAATTGGGCTGTGGGTTCCTCTGCAGGGTTCCTGCTTGTGAAGGCCATGCTTTCCAGGGAGGGACGCTGCCTTTGAGAAACTCTGTGTGTGCTGACAGGGGTGCTTGAGATGTGACTTCGGTCTGCTCTATTGTTGGAGGAGGTATCACGTCTTACCAGCTAGTTGAAACCTCTGATTGCTGGTGTGCTCTGACTCTGTAGCACACTTTGTCTCTGTAACTCTTACCAGAGGTCCATTCTAGAGCGAGAAAGCTTGGATGGGATATGTTTTATGGAAGAATTTGCTGATGTGCTTAGCCAAATATTGTCAATCTTTTGAGTTTAGCTGTTTACAACATGTTAATCATTGCTGGGGGGGGAGGAAGGGAAAGACAGTTTCATTCAGAGCTGTGAAGGTAATTGCTGAAGCTTGTTCAGTGGGTAACAGCGCTAGGAAAAGCATGTGGATACCTTGACTTCAAGCCCTGAGTCCAGCTGACCAGATTTCTTGTGTTAAACAGGATTAGAAATGGCAGAATATCTGTGCTTATAAACTGCTTAATCTGAAAACAGTTTGCTCTTTTTGCATTGTTTTCTTAAATTTTTAAAAGAAAAAGGGAAACTGATAAACAGAAATACGTGCAAACTATAGACCTATGGGGGAAAAAAAAAGGTAAGCAATAGTTTGTAATGAACCTTGAGCACCACATTGTGCACTTGGACTGCCTTCCTGGCTGCAGCTATATTAGTAAAGTCGCAGTCACAGCCATGTTCCTCATGCTGCCATCTCTGCTGGAGAGGATGTTTAGCCAAGTCATACCAAAACAGTGTTGATCTGCATGGTTTGAGAAGTTGAGAGCTGCTGAACTTTGTGGTCTCTTCCCTCCATGGATACAAGTTTGAAACAGAAACTTTAGAGAATGTGATCCTGTCAGCTCCTGATACCAATAGTAGAGAGCGGAAAAATGTGGTATGTGTGGTGTGCCATTGTACTCCTGTGTTACTACTGTCTTTTAGTCTTAGGTTATAATGTGACACATGCAGTATTATAGTCTGTTGATTTAAAAAATGTGATAGCTTTCAGAGAAGTTGTTATTTATTAACGTGTTAATAAACCCCCTGTTTTTCATACTTTATCAAAAGGCAAAATAGAGCACTTAATATTTAAAGACAAAGCAGGATTGAGACAGCTATTGAGTGGTATGCTGCAATCAGTCATATGTTGTTTGTTTTCTCCTTGCCATCTTATCACTGTGAATAAATACGGGATTAATAGGGAAGACAAGGGAGAATAGTTGTGTGGGGAAATCATCTTTTTTTGAGAGAGATAAAGGACTGAACGTGAAGAAGGTTAGTTGTAGTGCGTATGTAAATTTTAATTCTACTTGCAGATATTCCTTGAGGCTAATGCAGTATCATTTTAACATGTACTGAACTTTTTGCTTATTTTACCAAGGTGGTACTGAATTGTTCTGCATGGTCAGTTTTTGTCATGGTTTATTCTAGTTTTAGGAGCAGTAATAATTCAGGATTAAGTTAGTGCTGATGCTAAGCTACTCACTTATTCTAGAAAGTAATCCATCCAGGAGCTAAGATAATAAAACCAGTAGGTAATTTTCATACGAGTTGATTGTATTGTCCTTTTTGTTTTACCTAAAGTAAACCTGGAGTAGGTTTTCTGATATGATGTAACTTTTTAAAAAGTGTGATAATGGTAAATTCTGTAATTTGGAATTTTGAATCCATAATATGCTAGCTGTATGTAGTTTGTTTAAATCTACATATGACTTTCTCAGTTTCATCTGAAGTACCAAATTCTACATGCTGATGGACTATAGAGTGAGGTCTGCCCCTTCTAGAGCTTGCATCCCATTCTTTAGCAAATATTAATACAGGTCTGTTAGCAAGCTCTCAGATTTCTTCTTGTATACCAAGGAACTTGAGTTCAGTGCTTTGTATGACACTCATCTTTTTAGATGGCAAGTGACATTACTTTTGCTGGATTGCTGTACTGAAATGAGTACTGCCCATTTCACTGAATGTAATCTAGAGCTAGGTCACTTCATCCCAACCATGTGTTCGTTGATTTAACACTGCTTCCTAGTGGAAGGAAGCTGAACTCTTGTATCAGCAAGTTCAAATTTAGGATGTTATATTGGCTAATGCTCACGTGGTTGTTCACAATGGAGGAATGAGTTGGTCCTTCTGCTATGTGGAAAAGTGTTGGCGAGTAAACAAATTCTGGGGTTTTGGTGTTTTTTTTAATTTTATTTTATTTGTTCAGATATTAGTATATCTTCAGACATATTCAGAATTTCTGTTCCAAAGGCAGTATCAGGGTCTCATGTTAATCACGACTATTTAACTTCCTTGTATTTTTATCTTCCCTGCACCTCATGTCTCTCTAGTGGTGTTGCAGTTAAACTATGATGGAACTGAAGTTGCAGAGCGAAAACAAGGGGGTGGGGGTTGTGGAAGAAACCAAGTAAGAAAATAGTGAGCAGGAATGTTCCTTAACCTGTTACTAATTTTGAAATTGTAAATTCACTTTAGAATGCAAAGAGGCATGTTAGTAATTTTGGCTAGCTTTCCACCTGTGCTCTGGTTACAATAAAAGATTATAATGTCTGCTTAAGTCTTAGTTAAACAAACAAACATACAAACCAAAAACCCCACAATAAACCCCCCAAAACTAAACAACAACAACCCCCCCCCCCTTTTTATGGCTAGAAATATGGGGATCTCCTTGTAAAATTTGGTGCAGTCAACATGCTGAAGATAAGTACTTGAGTACTTCCATTACTACCATTCACAGCAATTTTATGTATATTTATAACTTGTTATTTTTGGTAGGGTTACTTTTGCATAACTGATGGCATGCTTTATTCACAAGGTGCCAATATTGTTGTCAGAGCTCAGTTCTGACACATACCAGCTCTTGCTGTTTTTTTCACTGTTTTTGGCTCAATTGCAATAGAAGCTTGGATGTGAAAAATTATACTATTTGACCAAAAAGCCACTCTTGAATTTTATACTTGTAAATTACAAATGAAATTATTAACACCAGTTAACAACATTGTATTTCATCATAACCAGTACTTCATTGAAGAGACAATTTTTTTGATAGCCTAGAATTTCATATGGCTTTCAGGATGGCCTTACCAGAAATCATGTGAACACAGCTGAGAAATGGAATTGCTAAGTTTTCAAAATAGACTAAGTAGAAACAAGAATAGAGCTATTTCTACAGCATATAGCACCGTCAGTATTTATCAGAGATGATCTAATATACATAGATAACATTTTTAGCTTTTGCTTCAGTGATAAAAGGCAACACCTTTATAGATTGTGATACTGGACATCAAAAGAGGAATAGTGACCTTGCTCTAATTGGAAGTATTCCTCTTAAAGAAGGAAAAAGATGAAAATATGTTAGAACATCTTTTTGATTTAATGTTTGTACTGTTACTATATAATTTTTCTTCTAAAATGATCCCTGGGGGAGAATAAATTCAGACAGTTGTAAGCACCTCACTAGTGCTGCTTCTGTTTTTGGTCCTTACATGTAGAGATAGATGCGCTCTCTGCACATTGGTCCCTCTCCTGGCAAAAGATGACAGAAACAGTTCCCTAGGAAAGGAAATTCCATTGTTTTGTGTTGATATTTACTTCATCTAGTGAAGCATCATCTCTGGTTTGTGCTGTATCACTCAGTTCTGTGGGTTTGGGAAGATCCATGGCATCTGTCTGCTTTTCCACTGGCAGAGCTGTTTTAGTTGGTCTGGGAATCCTTTCACTTTCTGGTTGTTTCGAAATACCATCCCAAATGTTGCCTTTAGCTTGTGACTTCCTTGGATGTACTTGTTTATATACTTAAATGTATGTCTAAGTAGGTGTGCAGGTTTATCTATACCCATATATTGACTACATTGTTACAGTTTTGTAATAACAAAGTAGTACTTTGAAATTGTGACCTATTCTTGAGGTGGACTATCTACTTGGGAGATTTTCCAAGCCTTACTTGCTGTTAGCTAATAAACTATTTAATTTACAGCTGTACACGTAATGTAATTGTTGATCTTTTGATTTCTTCTGAACTAGAGCAGTTACACTACCATCAGACATCATCATGCTACAGTACTTGTACTCTTCCCAGTGTATGTTTTCAGAGTCTGTATTTTTGGGGAAGCTTAAACAGGTAAGTTAATGAGAAAATTAAAAGCCTCAGTATATTAACTGTTCAGTGGTGATTTTTTTGAAAGGTGGGCAGTATGACTTCCAGGAAACCATTTTTTATTTAAAGGGAGGAGTTCTTGTCATTGTTTACAAGTCAAGAAATCCTTTGAATCTGGGTGGGCACCTAACTGGATTATTGCAACAGTGACCTCTTAGTGCTGGGCTCTTCATGGCCCACATCTTCAGCCCACACAACAAGTGCTACAAGAGCTGTCTTGCTAGACCCTAATACCCATCATGTGCGGGTATGTGTACAGCTCAAGCAGATAGGGTGTGTGTTTGAAACTCAATGGGAAAGAGTTTCCCATTGATGAAGTTGTCACCAGCCAAGAAGGAATGATTCTTTCCTGAGAAAAAATAACCTTTTTTTTTTTTCTGCTCAAGAGGGTTTCTCCTCTTCAGATTTCTCAGGGCCAAGTAATACCAACAGGTTGTTGCAGATCATTAGATGCCTAGTAATTCTGGTGACAGTGAAGTTATTTTAGTTAGCTTAACTGTCTTGTATTAAGCGAATCCTTACCTCTGATTGCCTGGTATTTGCCGCTGGTGAAGAGCATGCACAGCAGTCACCAGAAGCCAGACGACAGGCAGTAACTTGTTTGCGTGCCTAAACTTTCAGATGTTCTGACCCTCTCTTCCCCCCACTTCCCTTCTTTTACAGATTGTGGAACCACACCACAAATTCACTGTAAAAATCCTGAAAAAGAAATTAACAAAGATACAATATTAACATTTCACTGGTGACTTGTTTTTTTCTAGCCTTTTTTTTTTAAAGCTTAAAAAATAACAGATCTGGGAAATACTTGCATTTTGAGTTGAAGGAGATGTATGTATTGTTTAGAAGCTTTCACTTCTGCTTGTAGAGCTTATTTTCTCCTGAGTGACAAAGTTACAATTCGCTGTTGGGAACTGAAGATGGTTTGTTAGAAGTAAGACAGGAGAAACCACTTTAGGGTTTATTCGTGACTTAAAAGAATGTGGCTTGTGTGGTGTGTTGGAGGCTTTGAAGTGGTGACTCATATTATGCATCATCAGTATCAGGAAAGAGTACTTTATATAACATTGATTTTTGTATCTTGGTTAAAAATTTCAGACAAGCAGACTACATTTAGAAACAGTGAATGTAATGCTTGGAAGAAGCACCAGGTTGGAAGTCTGAATGATGCACATTACAAGTAACTTCAGTAAGCAGCTTTGCAGCAAGAGGAATGAGGTTCTCATGTATTTATTCCAGCTTTGACTGTTGTAAGCAATTTGTACTTTCATGATTATTATAATTTTGGAATGGTTTAAGTACAAAATGATGGTCTATGAGTTTATTTGTTATGTCAGATTCTGTACTGGATTTATCATGACTGTTACAGTGACCACCTTTTCCTTAGTTTTTTGTATAGCATAAAAAACATAAAACTTCATCAGCTGGAGCTGTTTGGGGAAAAACATGCTCTGTAAGACTGAGACACAGAAGACAAATGTTTTAATTGTGGAGTTGCCTCCACTGAAACTCTGACATAGTCCCTAGTATACTGCACATTTGGCTATCATCAATATACTGCATCATCAGAAGGGATTTTTTCTCTCATTCTTACTTTAGCTCTTCATATACTTTGTTTTTTTAATATTAAGAAACAACATAGCTGTGACAAAAAAAACCAACAAACAACCCCAAACACCCCCCCAAAAAAACCCCAAACAACCCAACAAAACAACAACAACAACAAACTGCAGCAAACCACCCGTGAAAAAAAATAAGTAAGCTAATACTTCAATGCTGCAAAAAAAAGTACAACACTGCAGATTGAATAAAAATAACATTTTCAGAATCCTGAAGCTGTCTGTTGGATGCATTCAGCAAGTTCATGAAGAAACTCTTGTCCAGTCTCAAGCAGATGTAGGAGGGTAGTGCAGGAGTTACATGGCCTGAAAGGGAATCCACATGCTGTGGTGTAACATTTATACCTGTATTTTTCCTGTCTTTCATTCATCTGCAGTTAATGTAATTGTTAATAAGAACTCCCAGGAACAACTTCTAAAATAGAAATAGATTGCATTTATAGCTGTAAAAGTATTTAAACTTTGATCTAATTGATCAGAAATCACATACTTTGTATTTCCCGTGGCTTGTTTGAGTATTTTTCTGATGTTCCACCGTTATTCTTAGGAGCATTTAAACTCTAATGCTTAGGAGAACATCATGCAAGGTATTATCTTGCAATTTTCTTTGCATTTTAGGTCTTGGGAAAGTCAGGTGTGGTTCAGTGCCAGTTATGCCTTCCTCTGTGCCTTTTTCTGGTTTGGGCTTCCATGTGACCACTGAGGCAGTGTACTGCAATTGTGTTAAGGATGCAGAGGATAAAAAAATTGTTATTGATATAAACTGCTCATAATCTTAATTTTTTTTTAAAGGAAAATTTCTCTTTTTCAAGAAAAATGAATATGTAAACTCCCTCATTTTTAAAGATGAGTCTACAGTAGAAATCAGCAGGTATACAAAATATCTGAAGTTGAATGGTCTTTTTCAGGATTGATGCTAGCTTGCTGGCTTAATTGTTTTTGTGCATGCCTCAAGTAAGGATGAATTAGTTCTTTATTCTTCTCTTCCCTTAGTTAGTGGTCTGATTTAGCAGGCTCTGTTTGTTAGGTAGGAGAGAAGTCAGCAATCTTTTTATAAAATTCTATTCTGTGTATTGAGACTTGAGTTTAGAGTACAAATGTGTGCAATTAGATTTGAAGAACTGAATCCCCTTTCTTGTGCTTTCTTAATGTACTTTGGAGGAATTAAGTTTTAAATTGCATCTTATTGATTAAAACCTATGCAGTATGTCTCCTCTCAAGAGCTTTCGTATCTACAGTTGAAGATAAACCCAATCTCTAGTGGAAAATTGAAATGGAGGATAAAGGACTTGCTAAAAGCTGAGCTGAGACTGTAACCTGCTTCTCTTAACCGAGTCTTACTCAGTAGTTACTCCTCTAAATTGACTAGCAATCTAACCTCCTCCTCTGTGGGCTGACTGATGGAAGAACTTTCTCTGGCTAAAATCCTGTGTGTTGCTTGATAAGAAAAAGCTCTTCAATAAGAAAAGCTCTTTGCCTTGGAATTTCTTGTTCATATCTCATGATGAATTTTATGAACAACATAAAGTTTTTTGTGGAACATACACATTGAAATTAGTTACGGCAATCTCTTTACAATAATGTTGCACCATATGATCTTTTTCATTACATCTGAGACTATTTTTATGGTTACTTTTTAATGTGTGTAGTATTTTGCATATTGAATAAGAGGCAAGTACAAAAAATTGACCCTTATTTTAGGAAGCAGGCTGGTAAAAGTTGGCAGACTTGAAGTACTTTTTAAAGTCCCTGACATTACTATGACCTTAGGAATAAAGATAGAATTATGGTTCCATTGCAAGTATTTAATAAAATAGTATTTAGAATCATTCTAAGAAAATAATACTGAACAGCTTGAAAGTCTTTTCTCTCCCTTCTCCTTGTCTTTCTGAAAACTGGCAGTGGTCACTTTTATCGGGAAATGAGAAGATTTCTGAATGCTTGCTTTTATGTTTTTGTTTAAAAGTAGCTGTGAGAGGGTTTGGAAAGGAAACACTTGGTCCAGTGAATATGCAAGGAGATTACAAAGGATTGTGAAAATTCAGGTGTATTAATATATTACATGTCTGACTTCCTCTTAAAGATCTTATTCTCTAGATATAAGTGTTCATCTTGATTTGAAACAAAGTGCTTTTAAAGATGTCAAAAGCTGGCCATCCAAAAATAGAGGTTTCCCAAGTCACCTCTTCTGAAAACCTTCACTCAATATGGTGAGGCTTCCACTTTAT
Source organism: Buteo buteo (assembly GCF_964188355.1). Lineage (NCBI taxonomy): Eukaryota > Metazoa > Chordata > Aves > Accipitriformes > Accipitridae > Buteo > Buteo buteo. The sequence continues at coordinate 9,940,079 of NC_134171.1, read as the reverse complement.
TCCTTTATCAATTAAAGGTAGTTCTCTAGAGTATTCAGGAGTTCATTCTCGTTCCGATATATGTTGATTTTTGTATTGAGACAAAATAACTTGTGCTAGTTACTGTTTAAAGGGTTTGAATTTCATAGAAATATATCTGTAAGGAAACTGGAATGTTTAACAGAAACACTACCCTAAAAGTGAACCTTGAAATGTGCTGGTTTTGGTGAAGTCCAAATGCCAGGCAGGTTTTCCCTTGCAGGTGCAATGTGACTATGCAAGTTGCAAAGTACTGTAAATATTACTGTAACATAAAGCTCAGCTTCACAGTAACTTCTGTTCTGTGCTTTTTAAAAGCATATAGTTACAATCAGTTGTTGTAAAATCATCATAGCTGGCAATAAGCTAGAGAAGTTTGTGGAGCAATTTGCTCATCTCTTGGCTTTCCCGGATGTCATGGTTTAACCCAAGCTGGCAACTAAGCCCCACGCAGCCACTCGCTCACTCCTCCCCAGTGCGATGGGGAAGAGAATCAGAGAGGTAAAAGTGAGAAAACTCATGAGTTGAGATAAAGACAGTTTAATAGGTCAAGGAAAAGTCATGCATGCAAGCAAAGCAAAACAAGGAATTCATTCACGACATCCCATCGGCAGGTGTTCAGCCTGTCACATGTCAGATGGTGTTCAGCCATCTCCAGGAAAGCAGGGCTTCATCATGTCTAATGGTGACTTGGGAAGACAAACACCATTACTCCAAAGGTCCCCCCTTCCTTCTTCCCCCAGCTTTATATGCTGAGCATGATGTCATATGGTCTGGAATATCCTTTTGGTCAGTTGGGGTCAGCTGTCCTGGCTGGTGTGAGAAGCAGAAAAGGCCTTGACTGTGTGTAAGCACTGCTTAGCAGTAACGAAAACATCCCTGTATTATCAACGCTGTTTTCAGCACAAATCCAAAATGTAGCCCATACTAGCTACTGTCAAGAAAATTAACTATCCCAGCCAAAACCAGCACACCACAGGTGGATATTAATGTGCCAGACTTCATCTCTGAGTTCAGAATTACTACTGCTAGAACTGCTTAGAATTGTTTTACATTTCAAGAATTATTTTTCTTTGTGAGAAAAGGTTATTTTTTTCTTCCACATTTGCTTTAACATAACTGAACTCCTTCTGTTTAAACCTTTTATTTTTGGGGGGTGGGGAAGATTGCTTACCATGAGAGATGCTGTCTGAGAAATACTGATTTGCAAGCTTGCTCTGGGGAGTTGTGATAAATTGAAAACATCAGTATTATAATGGAAAAATTCCTGAAATTCCCTTAACACTAGCAGATGGTGTGGTAGGTACTCTGTAGTGTAAGGTAGTGTTAGTCTTTTTGAACAGTCCCATTTCTCTACCAATATAAAATAGTTTTATCTTCTGCGATTCTTCGTTTGTGGCTCCCGATACTATACAGCTTCTTGTATGCACCTTTAAAGGAACTAGTGGTATTCTCATCTGCAAAGCTCTATTTTCTGAGGTTTAGCCCCGAAGGCATTTTAAAAATAAACTTGGCACACTACACCCAGCTATAAGGAGAAAATTTCACTGTATTAAAAAAACCAACCTCTTGTCTTACAGCTTTTTTTTCTTTTTACTCTTATATTTGTTTAACAGCTCAGTTCACTGAAAAGATGCAGTTAAATTGCTTGATACTTGATTGTAGGCGAATTGCTGGGGAGAGCCTGTTCTGCAGGAGAACATGGTGCTGACATGCCTGCCCCAAGCTCTGAGCTGCTGGGAGAGGTGGCAGGGGAGGCAGCTGGCCCTTTCCCATCCAGGGCTTGGGCTGGCCCAGGGAGGTTGATGCAAGATCCACCCCTGCTGTCTGCTGGTAGTTATTCTGCAGATGTGAGCAATTAATGAAGAAGTGATGTAGGCAGCTGTGCTACTTTCAGAAAGATCTACAGCTCAGATTTAGGAGTTAAGTCTAGAAGTGTTGTGTAGCTGCAACAAGGTGATACCATGCTGAATGTGAATGCTGCAGATGACCTAGAAAGGAAGAGGATGTCCTTACTCTAGTTGTCTGTTGCTTGTAGATTTTTCTGTCCTGGGAAGAGCATGATTGAACAAACTCACTGTATTGAAAAAAGTTTCTTGAGCATTTTGGTTCAAGTTCAGCACGTGTCCAGTACCTTGCAGTGTTTTTCTGCATTAGCTTTTGCTTATCATGTTTCTTGATCTTTCTTTGCATAGTCCCACCATCCTTATATTTCCCTTGATTCTCTCTGCTGTATCATTTCAGACTCTGAGTAGACTTCGCCTCTAATCTGTGTCTCTTTTTTTTTGCAAATTCTTTTGGCATAGCATCAGTAGCATACAGCCTTCCTGTACATCCACGGATATAAAACAGTTTGAGCAGACTGCTGTCATATTTTTCTCTTAATTCAGTACTTTCATTGACTGTACCAAATAATTTTTTTCCCTTTGCATTTAGATTCATATGGTCACTAAAAGTAATACCCTAATTGGTTACTGTGATCATGTATACTTATTTGGCACTGTTTTCCACTGCCTCCCTCTTCCCTATTGTAACAGACACATAAGCTATTTCCTTCATTTTCTTTGTTTTCCTGCCTGAGCCACATACCCCACCTAACTCCAGTGTATGTAGGAGGTTTTGTTTAATATTGAAAGGTCAGCTCTCTGCAGTTGGACAGTAATACCCAGCTTGTGTTGTTTGCTTTCCTCCCTGCTGCTCCCTGATGGGGACTCCTGGTTATTTTTTTTCTCCTGCTATATAATCATAAAAAACTTGAAACCTGGCTGTAGCTAACCTGCTTGTGGGATTAATTAGCATGCTAGGCATATCTTATTCCCCTGTTTATGAGTGAAAATCCTAAAGCTCTTTCACTCTCCAAATCGGGAATTTCAGAGCAATGTGCAACAGCCCTGAGGTGGATGGTAGGTTGGGAGAGAAAAGGACATCCTGGAGAGGTGAGAGGTGAGCACAAGCACTGAGATGAGAACAAGTACTGTTAGCTGGGAGAGGGAATTTATTCCATGTTTTCATAACCTGACCTATGAAGCATCACCTGAGCGATGTCCAGGGCAAAGGGGATGCTGCAGTTGCTGGCTGATCTTTTGAGTAAAAGATGAGACATTGTGTGTTTTGTGTATTTCCTTTTCCTTAAACAAATAAACACAAACCCCTTGTCAAAGTCGGGTGTCTGACTGACTAGGAGGTTCATCTTAGCCCTTCTCATCTCCCCTAGTCTAGCTACAAATATTTAGGAAGTTTTGTGTCTTGTTGTTTTTTTTTTTTTCTTTGAAACAGTAAGATTCTGTAGGATCTTGTATCATACTAGTAATACTGGTGTTAAGATATTACTGTTATGGTAGTTCCTAGAAGCCACACACATTGTCCAAGTAATTTTATTTAAGGCCATTTAAAAAAAACAAACTGCTTTGCAGTATTACCAATATATATTGATTTGTACCAAGTTTTGGAGGCTGGGAGATGGTGGTAGTTGTTCATCATGTTTTACTTAAAGACAAGAATTTAGGTCTTGTAATGGATAAATACACAAGTCATAAGTTCCCATCAGCATTTTGATCATAATGTCTAAACATAGAAAGGTATCCTTATCCCTAATTATTGTGTGGCACGCCTGTATGTTTTTCAGAAATTTGTCTTCCAAATATTTTTTGCTGGTTTCTGTTTGCTCCCTCAGCCACTCCTGACAGCAGTCCCTGTAAACTAATGCATAATTTCTAAAACCAGGAGCACAATGGTTTGTTAGGAAATGAGTCCCCTTTTGTAATCTGGGATGAATTGTTGTTTGTGATAATTACTGGTTTTGTGGAGTTTAATATTTCAGTTATTTCATGTTGCTTTGAGATGTTATTTAAATAATTTTAATCCTCTAAGGCAAGTTATAAAAATATATTTAATGTAATTTTAGTTAGATGTAAAAGAAAGGAAACTAACTTGTACATCATAGATACAATTGAAGTATCACATTGCATGTAGCTGCCATTAGGGGAAAACGTGCCCTTTATATCTTAATTTGCCAAAGAAGCTTGTGGTATGAATTCTGGTTTCTTTTCATTAAGTCTTTAAAATGATGATGACTTGTGTTTTCTCTGAACAGGATTGAACACTGCCTGTTGTGACTTAAATGATGTTTCTCAGCATTGGTGTAGGCCTGCTTCTTCTCAATAGATGATACAAAATAGATTCAGTGCAAACCTGTGAAGATTAATGGAAAAAAATTAGTTTGTCAATATCCGTTATATTAGGGGGGAAGCTATGGATGCTGTTTTTATTTTTACTGTGGCACTTCAAGGCTGTATTGTTTCCCATGGCACTCCAACTAAAATAACTTGTTTTGAAGGTGAGTGACATTCAGAAGAGTATTCTCCAGTTCTTCAATGCGTGGCAACTACAAGTTAAATTAGATGATCCTTATTTTTAATGTGAAATCACCATTTTACTTCCTTCCCACCACTCCTGTTTCCCTCTGATTAACTAGCAGTTCTGCTTTCCTCCAAGCTGTCAGTCAGCTTGGATAAGCCCTTCCTTCTATATTTTAAATGAGAAGTAGTTAAATTTTATTTATACCATTTAGTCAAATACCAAGACAAGAGTATGCGTGAAGTTTTCAATAACTGTCCCTTTCATGACCAAAATAAAACCAAGGAAGGATATTTAGAACAACAATGGAGCAGCCTCTTAAATACCACCCAATCTTAAAAAATAAAAGGTAACAGTAACAAAAAAGAACAAATAAAGTTGGTGGGTTTGTACAATTTTTGAAAGATTATGCTTGACTTGTTTTAGACTGACAGAGAAGGTAATTACGGTGTGCAGGTTTCTCCTGAGCATGTTGCCTGTCACTAGGCATTTGTATTTTGGAAGCTCCAGTTCGAACACCTCACTTACCCTGTTACTGCAGCATGGTGCAAGACCAGTAGCAGCCTCCTGCAGGAATGGTATAGGGCTCTGTCAGTGCTTTGAAAGCACCAGGAAATAAATAGGAAGTCAGGATGTGTATGTGAGAAGTACCTTATTACATGGTTCTTGTAATTAATGTTGCCAGACCTGTTCAGCTGCACTTGTCAACAGCCCAGCCTTGCAGGGGTTTCCTTTGGTGCCATCCATCATCAGCTGTTCCCAGATCTCATGGCACTGAGCTTCTTCCACAGAGTCAGCTTTGTATACTTTGCAGACTTTGTGTCACATGCTTTGAATATCAGATTCACACAGATGGCTTCTGTGTTGCACTGCCATTTGGCTGGGCTGTGATATCTGTTCCTCTCGAATATTCTGTGATGCCACCAATGCATCCAATGTGCAGGGCTACAGTGCAGGGAAGAGTCAATTGCACTGTGGCACCCCTCCAAGTAAGCCCAAAGGCTTACTCTGAATCTTTCCCATGTGTCATCCCTTGAATGTCATGCAGCCTAACATATAATATCACATATTAAAAGAGAATGCAATTGAACATTGTGTGATTTCCACCCCCCCCACCCCCCCCACCCCCACCCCCCACCCCCAGCTTAGGTCTTGTATGATTTGGCAGTGTTCTGGCAGAAAAAGAAAAATGTAGTTAAATCTATTATATACACAAGAAAAGTCAAATAGATGAACACTGTATTGAGGTACTGAAAACATGGGACTGTATGTGTTTAGGTAAAATTTTGCTCAAGGTTTATTTTGTAGCTCAAGAATTCATGTTTTGAGATTTTAATTTTCAATGCAACATGTTCAAAAACATTTTACTTGTTATTGCTAGAAAAAGCCTTTTGAGTTTTCTTCTTAATACTGAAAGAGGTTATACTTTCATTCTCTTCTTGAAACACTCTGGTTTTCTTTTAAGTAATAAAACCAGGCTATTTTTGTTGTTTGTTCATTTTTTTTCCTTCTGCTTTCACAAGGAGTTAAACATCTTCTAGAGTTTACCTTTTAGAATTCCACTTTCAGAATTTCCTATACCTCTTTTTTTCATGTCCCTGCACCTCTGCTTATCTCTGACCTTATAAGCCTTTTTCACTCTGTCTATTCTGTAGTTTTTACTCTATTCTGTAGTTTTCATTGTTGTAATATAATATTTACTCTTTCTAAGAGTGAAAGAAACCTCCAAAAGACAGTTGAAATCTCTGGGAAGGCTCAGGATATGAACCTAATGGACAAAAGCATCCTAAAGTCTAACTTGTATTGTCATTTTTTCTTCTACAGGTTTGCTCTACCTAGTTTTTCTCCTATGAATTTGCATTGTGAACTTGTCAGAGGAGGATCAATTTAGTTTTGCAAAGCAATGAAGCCCTCCCCATATTTTAAATCTAATGTAATTTTAAAAGACACAAATATCTTCATCGGTAAAATAGTAATAAGCTGTAATATGTTGGTATGGGCTAGATAAGTTGTGCCTCTCATTTCTTTGGTAAACTTCAAGGAGCAACTGCTATATGTTTATTGCAAGCTTTTATATTTATTTGATTTAATGTTAAAAGCAGTTCTTACTTTACTGTTTACAGCTGTTCAAGATTGTCTGATTTTGCTGGGCTGGAACTTTGGGGAGTGCTTGGCTTGCTGCCTGGTTTTCAGCAGCTTGTCATGGACAGATGTTGTGCTATCTCCTGAGTATTTTAAAGCTGCTCAAGTGAATTCTTCAGACAGCACTTATAAATCCACATGCAGGGTTTTGAAGGCTAATAATTTAAACTGTAAGGCTAAAAATTTAAAATCTCAAATGGCATATTTGACATGCTGTTCATTGAGAACACACACACACACAAAAATCAGTGTCAGCCTTTGCTAATTTAAAAATATACTTAGAAAAAAAATACAAATTCTAATAAACTCTGGTAATTATGTAAGATTATGAAACGGGAGAATATATCACTCTGAGAGGAGCATGTTGCTCTACTTTGCAATGTATCTTTAAGATATGACTCTGAATATTCACATTTTGAACGTGCAAGTGATTGTCACAGATTCACTGTGCCTAGTTCACATAATTCCAGATTCATGTATATAATTGAAAAAGTAAAATGATTTGCAGTCCATAACTACTAGGAGAAATTTGGAATATAAATTGAGTCTGACTGCCATGTCAGTCATAAAAGCTGTCAGTATTTCATGTAATTATAGCTTTGGAAATGCAAGCCTAGAGTATATTTGTTTAAAAATGGCTCAAGTCTGCTGTTCTATACCATACTGGCATAAGGATAATTTCTAACAAGTAGTAAGAACTCTGGTTATTACTGGGCTAAAAGAAATTCCAAATAGGACCAAATGTTTGGGTTGGGTTTTTTTTGTTTTATATGAAAAACCTTGTCAAGACAGTAAGTTGAACACAGGTGTGCTTGACTTTCAATTTTTTCTTAACCTTTTGTATTCTGCTTATCTAGAGAAACTGCTGTGTGAGAGAAGGGATAAGATGTATAAGGAGAAATTCAAAACAGTGGCTTAAAGAGTGGAAAATTTCACTGAGGCAATTTTGGTACTAAGTGTTTAGAAATATTTTTCCTGTTCCATCTCTGTCATCCTTGTATCTTTCTTTAATGGCATTTACCATCCTGATGTGTTTGTTTTATTCTGGGAGTGGTTTGTAGCTGCATGTCAGCCACTAAAGCAAGGCTCTTGTCAAACTGTGGGTTGAAAGGACCAGACCATTTAAGCTAATGTAAGTGCAGAGGCTCCAAGAGAACAGAAAATACTTTCATTAGAAGTTACAGCTTGGTTTTGTTTTTCTTCTCTTAGTATGCTACCTGAATACATCTTATTTTCTATAGTTCTCCCTTCCTCATACGTTTTCTTTTTTTTTCCATGATAGGAGATATAGGGATTTTGTGTAAATGTGCTGTGTGTTCTTTAGTGTCCACTGCAGGCCGCAGGAAAAGAAGATAGAATTGATCCTAACCATCCTTTATTTAGCTCTTTGTGTGTGAATGGGCATGAATGATGATCCTCAAGTTGAATTAAACTGAGTAGTATGAATTTGTGTTGTCTGTGGTCTGTTAGAGGGGGATTTAAAGTTGTTTGAGCTTTTTAAAATGCATTTATTCTTACAGCAGTTTTGTTAGTGGGCTTTTATTGCTACCATTGCCCATGAAGAACTGATTTGTAAAGCAGCACAATATTTTTCCTTGCCTTGTAGCAAGCACATTGAATTGCAAGGTTAAGCTTAGTGTGTTTACTAAGGGATGATCCAGAAGTTCAGCAACAACTTACACAGAGGCCACAACATTTAGTAGCCTGCAAACAAGATGTTAATCACATATTTGCAGTGAATTAGCATCTTTCTACATGACCATGGTTTATTTTGTTTATGTTTGTTGCATTATATTTAAGACTTAGGTCAGTATTCTCAAATACTGAATACTTGATGGCTTAGAAGTGAGATGCAGATACTTTTGTAATTGAAATCTGGTACATTGCTGTTGCATGAGGTGGAAGAAAATCCTGTTTCCTATCTCATAACTATTATTTTCTAATTTCTATGATAACATAGAATAAATTAATTCAGTTAACATGTTCCTTGTAGATATGCCTGTGTCCTTGTAGATATGCACATGGATCTATACATGGAGCTGAGGAGGGAGACATGAAATTTATAATCTTTTTGTTTGGTTGGTTTTAAATGCATGTGATGTGCTTTTGTGAGTCACAGAATACTCAGGGTGTGTGAAGGGGAGTTTGGCACTGCTCCTAACCCAGAGCTGGATGAAACAGAATGCGGGGACTCAGCCTCTTATGGTGGTATAACAGAACATTCAACAAGTCTACCCTGTTTCACTTTTTAATATGTTTCTTTGTTTTCTCCATAGTACTTTATGGAATTTACAGAGCTTTTCAGTATACAAGCTTTCAATATACAAACTCAGGTCTGGGGCTATGCTCTGGGTTATGCGAAGATTTGTCTTTTCTATACAACCTATAACCTTTATAGATAGTTTATAAGTAGAGTTTATAAGTTCGGAGTTTATAAGTAGACAGTGCTAGGATGGGGACCTGTTGTTACGGACTAAAATGTGTGTCTTCATCTCCTCCAAATTTTGAAACACATGAATTATATTTGAATTGTCTCTTTTAATTTATACATAAGAAAAAAGTTACAAATCTGAGTTCATCAGTTCGAGTCATCCTCCACTTATTTTCTGATTTTCCCCTAAGAAATCCCTTTCCCTTATGTACTTCTTTCTGCCTTCAAACTTTTACAATTACAAATGATGTTGATGCACAATGAGATGTATTAATGCAGCAGTACGTTTTCCTTTCCAAATGTAATCCATGTAGAATAATGAAAAGCACAGGCTGATCTCATTTGTGATATATGTGGTGTTAGCAAGACATCATTTCTCCTGTCCTTGATGAAAATTAGGCTGTCAAAGATACTAGCTGTCCATGTGTTAGATGGTTTTCCTTGGTTCTAAATGTCACCAAGTTTTACTATGGTAATGGCTCAAGGAAGAAATTGTGGAGAATAGGTTGTCATTAGCTAAGCAGAATTTAACAATGAAAAAGCATCCTGACAAAGTTTATTTAGAAAGATGTCCCGTCATCTTATAGTTTGTCATCCTTAGGGTTTCACAGTTCTGTGGAAGAAAACAAAAGGTACAGAGATGCATTTAAAAAAAAGTAAAAGCCCCCTCTTGTACTTCATCTTTAATGTCTGTTATAATGAAACCTGCCTAAAATTGGTTAGTTTGTTTAGCACATAATTCATAGTTTTGATTAAAGAATCCCTTCCAAATCTACTTCAATTAAAAACCCTGGAAATTAACTATGCCCCAACTGATTGCAAAATTGTTAGTGTAATTGTTGTGGTTTAACTTGAATGTTGGCAATAGTGTGGTTCACTTTAAATTTGAATCTGTCCCAGATTCATAGTAAAATGTTCATTAATTTTGATCTCAGATGGTACATAAAGTCTTCCAAGTTTTGCTTTTAATTTTTTGTATTAACTTACGAAAATAGTCACAATAAGGTGACTCTAAAAGTATATGCAGAACTCTGAATCTGAATGTTACAGATGGTTGAGTCTCTGTGTTCCTCCTATTGTGAAGGAAGCATTAATAAGCTTTAGTATTGAATACAAGTTTAAAATATCTTCCACTGAACAAGTCCTTCGAGACAGTAAGTGCATGTGGGGTAATTGAATCTGAGTAACAAAATGTTTTGAGAACAACCTGTGCTTAACCAAATAAGACTGAATGTGTACATCAGACTCTCTCAAATATATAGTTCCTCCAGCCAAGAAATGCCTGTATGAACTTTTTTCAGCATTTTGAGTGCAGCACCAATGAGCACCTAAATTGGCAACCAGATTAATACACACCTGGGCTACCCTTGCTCTCCAGAGGGAGCATTAACATTAAAAAAAAAAGAAAAAAGAAGTGTCTCCAGCTTCACAACTTTAGAAAGCAAGGGGACAATAGTATAAAACCAAAAATATAACCCTAAAGTTGTCTGAACTGACTGGCACAAAAGTGGTAGGACTGGAAGGAATGAATACTGAAAACTTTACGAAGGAGTGTCTTGCATTCCTCTTTTGCTTTCTGCCTAGTCATGCCCAAGTATCTTGTAATGAATTTGCTTTATAGTTTTTTTGGGGTTTTTTGTTTTTTTTTTAACTAATGGAACAACAACTCCCAACAAAACAAAATGCACACATTACAAGTAACGTAATGCCTGTGAGCCTGCTTTTTCTCTCAAGCCTGCCTCTCCCATTCATGGTCCTCTGGTCTGTGGTAGGCAGGATGTGAAGTGATTTCAAGAAACGGTCACTGACTTTTAGCAAAGGAAGTTACATACAACTAACATGTTAAAATTTCTGAAAATGCCTGTTTAAAGATGGGGAGACCCTTCTAAAGGTCCTCATCCCCCCCCGCCTATTTTTCAGGATGGTGATGGAAAGTAATTTTGTAGTCAGGATCCTGGGACTGAAGAAACAAGTCTTAGACTGATACTTGGAACCTCAGAGACATCTTGTAGTAACTCTGTACTGGGTCTGTCTGGGATGGAGTTATGAAGTTAACTTTCTGCATAGCAGCCCGCATGGTGGTGTGCTTTGCATTGGTGGCTAAAACAGGGCTGGTAACACAGCAGAAAAAGGTGAGTAGTCTGGGGGTTGGCAAGAGGTTGGGAGTGGACACAGCTGGGATAACTAAACCCAGCTGACCAAAGGGCTATTCCATGCCCTATGACACTGTGGTCAGCAGTGAAAGCTCAGGGAAAGGAGGAGCTTGGGGGGTGGGATGGGGAGTGTGTGTGTGTGTGTGTGGTGGTTGTGGTTATTGCATCTGTCTTCACGAGCAAGTGTTACCCATGCTGAGGCCCAGGAAGCAGCTGGTCATCTGCCTGCTCATGGGGAGCAGTGAATTAATTCCTTTTTGCTTTTCTTATTAAACTGTCGTTATCTCGATCCATGAATCTTTTTGCCTTCCTTCTGTTTTTCACCCCATTCCCTAGGGTGTTTGGCTGGGTGTTTGGCTGCTGGCTGGGGTCAACCCACCGGTAACTCTTTCACTGGACAGCTGATACTGGATAGGCTCAAAAAGCCATTGCAGATGGAGGATGAATGTGAGGCTAGACTTGTGTTATGAAGTAGGAGGACCTAGTCTGCTGCTCAAAGGGAGGGACTTACCAAGAGTGTTGCAAGGTAAAGGATGCTTAAGCATCTTTAAGGGGTTGGTGTAGCTGGTTAGGATGCACATGATAAACCAGTATGTGTGATAGCTTGTTGTATGCTCTCCAGCCCTAGTCCTGATCAGGCTGGTGGTGTTGAAGGTGCAAGACAGACTATTAAACTAAGTTCAGGACCTCTCTGGAAAAAACCAAAGTGAAGCTGTGGGGTTTTTTAGAGCAACTGTGAAAATGGACTGCTGATGCTAGTGGTATCTGCTGTTGCTTTTTAGAAAGGGCTTGTGTAGCAAGCTATTGCCACTCTGACTGTCAGACTGTTCCTGTGCTCAGCTGAGTGGATAAACTATTGGGGAGACTGTTTAAGGATTTGGAAAGTTGTGTCTTTGGAATATTGTGTCTGTATAACCTGCATTTACAGAGTGAGTGTTACAGAATGGAAGAATTCTGTATTATTTTGTCAGTGGAGGATATTATTAATTACAGACTATCTCTTGAGAGCAAATTGATACAGTCTGACTGTGGAACTGTTTTTCTGCATGGGTAAGCAGATGCATTAAACTATAAACAGAGTTGTATCAGGACTTCTACTTTAACACAGGAAAAATTAAAAGTTAAAGTTAGTGAGCAGGTTCAACATCAAATAAAATTACCAGACCATCAGGTAAATGTTTACTGCAGAATGCAGATCATCTTCACCACTCAGTATCTTAACACCTCCTGAGATAAATAGGATACTTGATGCATTTTAGTGCTCTGTTCAAGTTCCCTTTACAATGAACCAGATGTGGCTTCATCAGTTTTTACTTGAGGGAGTTCTGGTACCATATTGCTACATATCAGCATAATTAGAGATGTACACGTGGTGAAGTTAGAATTGCCTATTTACAAGATGTAAATGCCGTTCTATAGTCATGAAGTCCAGGAATTAAATAGCTCAATCTGGCAGAAGAATAGTCAAGAGAAATGATTGAAAGTGCGAAAAGGAAATCTGAAGTACGTTTTCTTTATTGCTTTAGTTCTATACACCGTTACTGGTTGGCAAACAAGGCACTTTCAAGGGCTCTGATTAGCCATAGGAAGGGCTGAGAGTTATAGTGAACAAATTTGCTCATCAAATGAGTCCATAATAGCTAAACAATACCATAAACATTTTTCTAGTGTTTCTGCTATTTACTGTCAATAACTTTTATATATTGATGAAAAAAGTCACTTTGCAATCTGTAATGTCTGGCAGGTTTATTAGTGCTGTAATTATTATTTTTTTTTAAATGTGTGTGTCATGAGAGCATCTTAGGATGCTGGTTAGGATGTTAATAGCCAGCCCTGACAAGATAGCCGCTATCAGATTCAATGTTCAAAATACTTCGTTTTATGGACATGAACGATGAACTGGAATTTCTAGTGACAGTTAACTCATGAAGCCAAGAAAAAGTTCTTATTAGGTGCTGCAGTCACAGGTAATACTTTAACATAGTCCCAAATGAGTCTTGTGATGCTCTTACTCAGGTTTGGACTGTACTGGCCATCCTAATAGCACGCAATTTAAATGTTTACTGTGAATTAGGAAGATTGTCCCACCTGCTCTTGGTCCTTCTCTTTCAAAATAGTGTTTATGCCATCAGTCAGCATTAGTTCTCCCTCTCTTGAAGGGTTCTGGTTGAGACTGCATGGTGAGTGACCTGCTTGAGAAACTGTATCTTCAGATTTATATTTGTGTTCAGAACTAGTTTTGAGAAATGTCATGTCACTGGGTTTTGGATGTTTTACAGGTTGAAAGCCTTTGAAATGCACAGTAAATACCTAAACTCTGTTTGACACCTTAAGAAGGTACTAACAGCAACAGTCAGGAACTGATACAAAGAGGCTTTAGTTTGCTCATATAATTATAGTGGGAGAAAAATCTTAGAAGATGTAAGAATTAAAATAATGTGCGAATCAATTGCAAAGCATCTGAAACTTTTTAGGCTTAAGAAAACCATCCTAAACCATCCTAAAAATGGTAAGGGAACCTCTACGTTTAATGATGCATCGATACACATGGTCACTTTTCTTGAAATGCAGCAGTCTTTGCTTTCTCTCCTACCTGTTTCTTCTCCTCTCAGAACTATTGCTTCAACTTATTGGGAAAACAGTATTTCTCTAGACTTGATGCCTTCGTCTTTAAAATATTTTTATTAGTTTTTGTGGTTTACTGTAAACAGGTCAAATTAATAAGATGCTTTTTGTGGCATATTTGTAACTTTAAAGGTTTTAAAAGGTGGTGTTTGTGCCATATGGCTGAATTTCTAACTGTGTAATGGTTTCTAATTTAATTATAGAATGGTTTTATAGATGCTGTACGAAGCTACAAGCAGATAGCAAGAAAGCACTGGTCTTGGCTGTCCAGTTTGAGAGTTGGAGCTGCATTTTATCTTATAACCACCTATGTTTAACAGAACTCCCAGAAGCTTCAGATAACTTGTGAGCTCTCAGCATTCCCTGTTGTAGCTAGTAATTGTGCTGTTTGACCATGAGCAGGATGCTTAATGATTGTGTGCTGTTATTGTCTGAATTTGATAGCTCCACTTTTTCTTTCAACTGAGACCTGTAGATAGCAAAAGTGCAAAATATTATTTTTCAAGCTTTCATTATGCAGATGCTCTTTATTTTACGAGTTGTTTTTTTAGAACTTTAAAGTCATTAACCAATTACAACAGAGCTCATTACAGCTTGGCTCATTTAGTGTGTTCCCAAGGAAAAAAAGCAAATTGCTGCTCATGCATTCAGCTGTAGTTGAGTGTACATTAAACTCTGCCTCACCCCCTGTATGCTGTTCTGAGCTTCTGCATGCAGACATATGCAGAGTTCAGCCAGGTATACCAGCAAAGCCTTGATGTCCTGGGGACATTGGCTGTGATGGGATGAAATTGCACACCTTGCTGTTAAAAAAAAAAAAAAATCAGAAAAAACTACTCAAGAGTTTGGGGAGGATTTCAGGGGAATAGTTGTGCTGCTACAGTATACAGCCTTCAGTCAGGCTAACAGAAACAGGGCAAAGAACATGTCTTGCCAGTATAACTCGCACTTTTATTACAGGAATTAGCAAAGGTTGGAGTATATACTCTGTTAAAATTACTGTTTGTAAATCACTTCTGACTCCGCTTCCAGCCAATAGCCCTGCTGGTGGGTGTTGCTTACAGCCACAATTTAGGAGCTTTCTTCTAGGAGGGCTGCAGTGACTAGTGTTTGAACTATGCATTGATTGCTTTAAGTCTCCCAGCAAATGAGCAAGGTGTGTTCATAGACACAGGAAAGCCCACTCCTGAGGTTGTTAAATGAGTTCATTTGGATCTGGGAATAGGAGTTTCTTCATTACAGAATCCTTTCCTAGGCGTTCTGGAGTACTGTGGTGGCTGTAGGTTTCCATGACTTTTAACAGGAGGTTTTGTATTTAATAGCATTTTGCTAAACTTTGTTAGATGGGAATTAGGTTTATTTTCTGTGCATTTCTTCTACAAGCTTTCAGAAAGAAAACTAAGTGCTGCAAAAATACACCATGTGAGTAGTGAATTACAAGATTTGATTTTTATGGCCAAATGCCAATTATCCTGAAATCCGGTAATTAGATCAAGTATTTTTTAGTACTCCATGTTTGTGGCAGTGAATATGTAGTATTTATAGGTAACAGAAAACAAGTGATGAGTCACGTGCTAAGAACCAAGTATGTGTATTTCCATAGCCTGTTCTATTATAAATATCTTTTGTTCTTTAGCATCTAAGATACTTAATTTCGTACTCAGTTTTTATAGAAGTTGTCAATTGTATACCTAGTGGTTAGTATTCTGTACATGCTTTAACTAGTTCCTTGTTTCTAAGTACATGTAGGGCTTGAATGTTTAAATATTCTGAGTTTAAGGTAGTTTGAGAGGCAGAAGTAGGTAAAGCTAAACAAGGACTTGATTATTAAGATGTAATACAGTGAAATATTTTAGCAAATCTAGTGTTTTTCTGAAAAGTACAGTGAGAGCTTATATGATAATGTTTGAAAAAAAACTATCTGTCTGACTGAAGGGGTAACATTGAATATATACAATATCCAAATAGATGTCTTATGGGGTAGATAATCTTGTACTGTGCATACTTTGCTATAGTATTATGTAGTTTGGCTATTGTAAATTCTGTTTGTACCTGAGGGAAAGATATTGTAAGAGTAAATACTAACCAAAACTTTTAAAATTCCTTATTCTGCAGTCTTTAGTCAGGCTTCCTTAAGCAGGGGTGGTTTGGGGGAGGTGGATATTAATGCTCTGTGATTTAGTGGGACCCAGTGAATGTGCACCTGAAGTGACGCACAGTAAAAAACGACAGAAATGAGCCCTTAGATTTACTGCAACAAGGAATATAGTTGACTAGTTGAGACCATAGCACTGAAAAGCTGGTATTTCTTTACTGTCACTGTGGGTGTGCTTTAGGAAAATGCAAAACTGCAAGTTGCTGCCGGCAGTTTGAGTGCAATGGGATTGTGTCATGTTTCTGACAAAAGCTTTGCTGTGCAACCACATGACTGCGGCATCCAGAAATAATCACATAATCTTGCTGCTAGAGGGCCTGCATTAGACTCACAGCAGAACTCTGTATTTGGAGCCTAACTGATTTTTTTTTTTAGCTGAAGAGGGAAGAAACTTTCCAGTTGCACCAGGCTCCTTAAATGACTTGTCTGTTTATCTGCAGACATTGTAGAGAGTGAGTTGTATGTTTGCAGATAATTGAAATTGTACAATTTCATAATAATTTTTTAAAATCGATTTTTTTGCTTTAGAGAGAGCATCTTAAAATTAAACATAATTCCAGGTTATTGCTTGTGAAAAACAATGTATCTGGGAAAAGTTGCAGATAATTGAATTTCCATTTTGTTCCTAGGGTTATGTTTTTTACTTCTGGTGGTGTTTCTGAAAATCTCAGTAATTCTCTTATGCAACCACTGGCAGCAATAACATGCTCTGTAAAAACATGAGAGGCCCTATCAAGGCTAGGACAGAATTTAATACTTTAAATAGGGAAATCTATTGAGCAACCTGATCTAGTGAAAGATGCCCCTGCCCACGGACTGGGAGGTAGACAAGATGTCCTTTAAAGGTCCCTTCCATCCCAACCTGTTATGTGATTCTGTGAAATGTTAATATGTTTGAGCTTTTACCTATTTTAAAACAATTGCTATACCTTTGCTATTTGCCTTTCCTATTTAGATGGCAAAAGGAGGAAGACATTATTTGTAAGATCTACCAGGTTTTTACCTGAAGTGATTTTTCTTTTTTTAGACTCTGAATGTAATGTTACGTAATTGTAATAGCTTTATGTATTGTTTTGGTTTGTTTGGGTTTTGGGGTTTGTTTTTTTTGGTAGTTCTGTATTCAGCATGCCAACTTACTTTCCCGGTTGTATGCAACATTTAGAAGGCTGTTGGGAAGGGATGCTTTAGCTTTTGTCAGAATAGGTTTCTCTTGTCAATAGAGATTATAAAGACAGGCAGTTCTCTTGTTTTGGGTAACCAAAAAAGTGAGGAGGGAGACCGACTGCCCAGAACTTGTTGTGTAAAAGCTGAAGTTGCTCTGCAAGTCGTGGATGTTCAGTTGGAGCTGGGAGGGAAGTTACAGTGTAAGGCTGGTTAGAATTGCCACAGTTTTATGTGGTCAAGTCTTACCAGCTGACTGATACAAATCAGTATCTTCTGTCTTGGGTGGATTTTCTGATATTTAGCATCTAGCTTGCCTGTGTCAAACGTTCTTTTATGAACACTTACTGCTTGAACCATGCAGCCACTGTTGAAGGAATGCTTCATAACCAGGTATCCAATGCAATTAACTAAATGTGGTGTGGCATATGTAGCCATCGCTTCCTAGGCATCATAATTTTGCCAACTTGTTGCTCTGGCTTCAAGCTTCTAGTTAAAGTGTGGAAGATCAACTTAACTTTCCCATTCATTTCCACAGTTGCCTGTAATATCTTCACCAAACTGATTGCTGAAGCTGCTATTTTTCAGACACCTCTTTTGATGATAAAGGCAAGTTAGGGATAACTTTTGATGCTACCAAATTATGCAATAGCTGATGTATGTAACTGTTATTTTTATGGTTATCGCTGTCCTCCCCATATTCAATAATACCAAGAGTCTCATTTTAAACAGAGTTGTAGTCTTTTTAAGACAAAAGTTAATATACCTATAGATAGCTGCACAATAAATTCTTGATGTCACTGCCTTCTTATAGCCATTTTTCTTTCATTATGGAGACCATTACAATGTGTTTGTAGAATTTCAGGTGTAGTAGGCTTTAAAATGTGAAATATAGCTCTTCTGTTATATGAAATAATTTGCTGTATACATGAAAAATTGTTTCAGCAAAGCTTGTTGGGCTTTTTAAACTTGGCTCACAAGTAATAAAAAAGCAAGATTGTAATAAAAATCTTGTGAACAAGTGTTCACAATTTTTTTTTATTTTAATGTCTCAGTAACCTTTCTTACTGCTTAGTCATGATATTTTTTTCTGCAAGTATTGATTTTTTTTTTAAATTGTAAAAAGTTATGGTAGCAATACTTTTTAAGCTCACTGAAGGGTTACTGTATTGATTCCTAGCCTAAGTGAGGCTGAAAGTTTCATATTTAGTATGTCTTGGCCTTAGTTAAATAAAAAAAGCTGAATTTCCTCAGCTGCAATAGTTTCAGATTTGCAACTTCAGGTAGGGTTGAACTTTGGAATTAACTTGGATTCTGTCCCTGCGGGCTCCATGAAAGTGGGGAGTGTTGTAGCAGTGGTGCTGTGCGTGGGGGTATGAGCTCTGGTAGGGAAGGATGTAAAATGCCTCCCACTAGTTTAGAATAATTTAATTTTTAATTATAATATCTTTTATCCAAGAATCTCTAAGTGCTTTATAAACACTTATGACTTCATTCTCACAATGTTTTTCCGTATTGGAATGCTTTGCACTAAGGGAGTGCTGTGAGAGTGAAATGTTACCTTAATTTTCCACATGCAAGATGGGCATGTTATGGGTCTAGTGCAACAAATGTTCATGATGACTTCTCATGTGAGTCACAGGGTAGACCACAGTTTTATTAAACTTAATCATACAGTTGCAGGCTGAAATTAAAGTCCATAACCATATTGTTAAAGGTTTAGAACTATTCCATGGTCACAGAGGGATTCGGTGCTAATGTTGGTAACATACTCATACAGCAGTCAGCAGCACTGCCAGGCCCAAAGCTGGTAGTTTTCTCACAATTCACAACACATGAAAGTTAAAATAGAATTAAGATCAGTGAGGTCCATTCCTTATTTAATCCATTTGTTGGCTCATTCTGCTTTTTACATGTTATTTTGATTTTTTAATACTGTTTTGCACAGTTTGAGTAATGAAAAGGTTTGTAAATTGGCTTTTTAAGAGCTACAGTGTTTAATCACTTGAATAGAAATTAGAAAACTGAAAGAAACACAGTAAGAGAAAACACACTAATTGAATGAGGCTACAAATGTCAGCTGCAAGAGTTAAGAGGATGCAAGTTCTGCTGTTACCTTGGGGGCCTCCTCGTTTCTATTTCTATTTTCTTTTTTTTATTTTTCCTTGTCTTCTTTAATCAATACAGTTTTCAGCTTAGTGCTTCTTCAGATCATGGTTCCTTACCAAAATGTCACCAGCCTAGCAATGCTTCAGGTTACAATCTGTATCACATCAGCAGCTGAAAACTGTAGCTGGAGTTACTTGGTTTTGCTCATACCTCCCCAACATGGCCATTTAATAATGGATTTGTAAAAAGCAGAGAACTTGATATGGAAACATTTACTAGTAAATGCTCCCCCCCCCCAACTGGGCAAGCCTTGGTGGAAAACCAGTTTTATTTAAATAAATCATTAGAGTAAGTTTCTTGGTGACATGGTTTCAGCAAAGGGGAGGTCATGTAGTAAAGCTGAAAACTGTGAAATGCAGTAATGCATAAGCAACCTTATAAGCAATTTATAAGAGGTAAAGAATAAGAAAGCTTATCAAATATCCTTGATTGAAAGGTTTTGCTTTTCGTTAGATGCACATGAACACTTCTATACAAATAGGGAAAAGCAATATGAATATGAAGTTTTCTGTTTGGATGTCTTATTTGTTGTGTTAGTGGTGTTTTCTCTAGTGTTCACGCTGCATCAACAATTCTATATCTGTGAAGATCTGTAAAGTTGACTCTAGTGAAGAATTCAAGAAAGGAGAAAGACATGCCAAACATCAAAAATCTTTCTCTGAAGTCTGATGGAGGTTCTGTGTGGTCGTAGGTAGCCTGGATTGGTTTTCCTTTACAAAGTGGAAAAAGTTGCTTCTGAAACTTGAGTTTATCCAGATTACCTATATAGTTGGCATACCTTTTTTTTTTTACTTTTATGAGTAAATAATTGAGGAAACTTGTATGTAGCGTGTGGTAAAGATGAATTGTGTGTTTGGTTCCATGCTTCCACTTTGGCTGGATAGTGACACCTCTAGATAAATCTGAAAATAACATGTCAAAAAAACAATGTAATAAAAAAAATTAGCAAAACCCAGTTTGGATTATAACTTCATTTTCCAGGTCTAGGGCTCATCTTCTGCCTTGAAACCTTATTTTCCAAGTGTGCATGCAGACTTTTCTTACCCTTTTTGCTCAAAGTATTTTCTTTTTCTTAATTCCTTCTTTATAGTCACATTCCTCAGAACAAGTCCAAGTTTTTTTTCTGTTTTTGCCTACAGTGAGGAAAATGGGATTTGCTAATTCTGCAGCTTGGTGGCAATTCTCAGTTCCATCGGTTTCTGTGCTAAAAATGCAAATTTCTTAGAATATTAGTTGTCTTGAAGGTTCATTTCAATTCAAATATGTGATCATGAACCAAGATTATTGTGCATTAAATTAGCACACATTAACTGTGAAAGTCCACTTCTTACCTCATTTTCCTGAGTCATGGTTTTTATTTTG
This sequence comes from Buteo buteo, assembly GCF_964188355.1. Lineage (NCBI taxonomy): Eukaryota > Metazoa > Chordata > Aves > Accipitriformes > Accipitridae > Buteo > Buteo buteo. Next base: position 9,919,507 of record NC_134171.1, on the reverse strand, counting down.
TGCTTTGAAGCATGTAACAAATGCTACTGCAAAACACTCCGTATGATTGCTAATAAAGTGTGTATGTGCTACTTAGCTCCAGGGGTAAAATAACCAGGGTGTTAGTTTCACGGTGGTGTTTTCTGCTGGTTCATGCAGGCCTTGCCCCAGGTCTTTCTCTGGGGTAACAGTCCAGCTGTGACTACCCTGAAGGCTCCAGTGAAGTTAGGCTGAATGGGCATCATTGCTCTGCTGAGGCACTCATTAGGCTTGTCCCTGCTTAAACAAGGTTTGTGCACTGTGTGCCTTTGACTTAGCTCAGAGTTGATGTATGTGGTGGTCCTTTGGGTCATGAAATTTTTCTTATATGTCACTAAAAAAACCTTAATGGGTTCTAAGCTTTGTATGCTACAGTCCATTGTCTTGATTTCTTGGTTTTTTTCCAGTTTTTAGTCTGCAAGTAAAAACCTAAGTGTCAGTGTGTATTTAAAGATATTTCTATTTACACCTGCCTCTGATGAACAAAATGCAACAGCATCCTTTCAGTGTTCTCTTAGTAGAAGACATGGGTAAAGATTAGTTGCTAAAACAGACACTCTCACTTTTCGTAATTTTCTTCATTATTTGCTGGAGAGAGCCAACCACTGCCATGTCTCCCCCTCACCCCCCACCAAGTATTTCAGTATGTACATGTTTACAGGATACTTGTGACAAACTTCTGGAGGAAACCTTGAGGCTCAAGGATGCTCATTAATATCCTGAGCATGCCAGAGAGCCTTCTTGGCTCTCATTAGTCACTGGAAGATGTGTCTTCCTCAGCAAGCATTGCTTCCTACACCTTCCATCCTCTCTGGTGTTTGTTGTCTCTGCTTCAGTTTGACGTGTCCCTTCTGTATGTTAATAGGCAAACTCGATGCAAACACCTTGATGAGGCTCATCTGTTTAGCTCATTACTAGCTCTAGATTTGAGACAAAACACAGAAACCAGTGATATGATAGATGCTTATGTGAGAATACTGTGGTGAGCAGGGAAGAGATTCATGTTTCTTCTCAGAGTACAAAAACTAAGGGGCCTTGTATGAAGCAGGGTCAGAACAGACAAAAGATTCACTGGTTTTCCTCAGCACATGACTGACCTGTGGAGCACCTTGCCCTAGGATGCTGCAGATGCCCAGTGTTTACAGTATTTTCAGGAAGCAACTAGGCGAATGGAGTAAGTGAAGTCCTGGACATCACTCTAGTTCAGAAGGTTGCTGAGCTACAGGTAATGCTTGCCAGATTCCAGCTATCCATGTAGTCTTTGGATACCTGTGATCCACAGCTGAAAATGGGACCCTGGGCTAGATGGGCACTTGTTCTGTTCTTGTGTCACTGTCCGTTATGGGATTAAGGCTTGTCCATTGCATTTGGAATGGGAATACACTGGAGTTATCATTTACAATGCTTTAAAAAAAAAATCTGTCAACTTACAGGTTTGAGTGAACCTGTAAGAAGATGCTGTATTTGTTAACAGAGTTCTTACTGTAATAATTCTCAGCTGTTAGTTGCAATTGATGCTACATGTCATGGGTAGATAGCAATAGTGTAGACAGAGCCTGTTAGCAGTGAATGTTTTCTCCCCTTGCTTTGCGAGCTGAATTGCGTGGTTAGTGGGTATGCTTGGATGCTGTGTTAGAGTGCCTCTGAAAAAGTATGGATGGTTTACTGGCACAGTTATATCTAAATACCAATTTCTTTGGATTTAAAGAATAACCTTTAAGTTTGTTATGGTAGTGCTATAGTGATAGCACTACTTCTTAAATTTGCAAAATGCTAGACATTTTCTGATTAAAAGAAAATGGGGAGCAACTTAATGCTGTCTTGTGTTCTGTAACTTGCTTATTGTCATTGAACCTATGAACCTGACATCAAGCATGTGCTAAATGCAACAGGAATGCAGTGTTACTTGGCTATGGGGGTTTTTTTGCATGGTTTGTTTGTTTTCTGGAGAGGTTTGAATAAAAATAGAGGTGATCTTTTTTGGCTTGTTCTGCTTTGCTGTTGAATGTTCAAAGAATGACTGTAGCCCCTTGACATAAGTCAAATCCAAATAATTGTTGCTCTGCAACAAATTGTCGTGAAGACTACACATACAAGTAGAAGCCATCTTCTGAAAACAAACCCTCTTATTAGGTCTCAAAATATGCTCTTACACCTTATATTTATGTCATACAGAAAAAAATGTATTTCTGAAAAGGAGGTAAGAGCAAAGCTGAACAGCTGAGCAAGTGGACAATGACTTCAACCAGTATTACAGAATGGCAAGGGAGGGAAAGCAGTGCAGAGCTAATACCTCATACAGGTCTACCAAGCCAGTCTGTTTCTTGCCTTCTGTTTATTGGGGTTCTTCCTTCTGTTTTTTTCTTCAAAGCTTGCTGTGAAGTTGAAGTCTTGAGGCTAGAGATGGTTTCTCAGGATGATTTGGGAGCACTGCAGCATAACCAGTTTAGACCATAGCCTGTTTAGAACTATGGTAATATAAATATTGTATTAAGGCTGGTTATTAAACTGTAGAAAGGGACACAGCCGTTTTTTGAAAACTGTAATTACTTAGGTCATTGCTAAGCTAGAAAGAAACTAGGTTTTTTGCTAATAATCAGAAGATGGAAGATAGGAAGTATGGGGAGTGATATAACACCCATGAATGCCTACTTTTTTGCTATTAAGAATTTGTTGGCGTGTCCACATTAAATGTGTTGAGAGAATTGGTTTTATTGCCAGTGACTCTTTGTCACTCTCTCAAGATGCCACTGAAAAAGTAGATGTTGCAAAACAATTGGTTTTTGTATGTGAGATAAATAGGATAAGCAAAGAGTTAAAGTTTTCTTTCAGCTTCTTAAGAAGAGGCGTTCTGTTTTATCAGTTCATTATCGGCAACCAGTTCAATCTGTCAGTTTGGTGCTTTATGTGAACTTTTCCAATGGCAACCAGCAAAGATTTTTTTTTTTCCTCCTTGTATATAAATCTCTAAATCTGTCTAAGTCTGCCTTCAGCCTGGCTGTTCATCCATATGCTGCAGAACACTGAAAGAACAGGAATGTAGCTATTTCTTAGACAGAAGTATTTTGCTGTGCTCTGGAATGCTGGATGTGGAATCTAATTAGCAATTTTTGGAAATTTCTTTGTAGTTTCTTATTACACAGTGTAGAATTTCACCTGGGTATATGCAAGCAAGTTCATTTTTACCTTAGTAGGGTAGTATGATGTTTGAATGGCAATGGCTGCCAATAAAAAACGGGATGTGCTTCGTTTTCTAGCATCTTTCTCTAAGCAGTTTAACCTTTCCTGTGTAAAGCAAACAGTCACTGGGGAACCTTATGTATAATTCTACATTATAATATGTTTTTACACATAAACCAACTTGAAATATTTTTTTTTTCCAGAGTGCTGCAGTGGTTCCGTAGCTTGTTTTTAAACTCAACCAAAATAACCATAACAGCTCTTTGTGAGTATAGAAACCAGATGTCAAGATTCTTGGAAATGTCTAGATGCCCTAACACTGGTATTTGAACTTTTGCTAGTGCAGATGTGAACTGTGTAGGATTAGAGGGTAATCTGGTTCTCTAAAATTATTTTGCAGCTATCATATTAGACATATGTTAAAATATTTCTGCTTTTTATGGCCATGTACATTTTGATGAGAATGTACTAGGATTTTGGTTTTAAGGAAAAAAATTTTGGACCACCAAAAGAATAAACCTGAGCATGTGTGAAAACTTTCTTCCCTGTTAAACAGAGCTCATGCATTTCTCCTTTCTTCTCAGTCGTCCAACTTTGCTGCACCATAACTTTTGCCATCATGTCTAGGAGACTTGGTGATCTCAAGGCATTAGGAAAAATAAATCCATCGATGCATACACTCAAACGAATGCATCCTGTAGTGTGTTACCACTAAAACTACTTGCGCTTAGTACAAGTAATTAAAGTCCACTGGGTAGATTATTCTTCTCTCCTGGACGGAAAGTGTCCTTTTCACTTTTCTCTTCTGACTTTCTGATAATCAAAGCAACATATGTTGTAATTCCTAGTTTCTTGATGAATCCATAGTAATAATCACGACCTGTTGGTTTTGGGGTTTTTTTTGGCTTGATTCAAGAACATCGGTATTGTCTTGAATGAGGTATTGCCAACATACAAGTAAGGATTAGGTTTTTTGGAATGCGTTTAGTATATTTAATGGAGCTGTATTACAGGCAGAATGGATTTTTAATCCGAGGTTTTTCCATCAGCCATAGGAAAAAAAATTGAAAGATTTCTTACTGTACCCTAGTAGTAGATGCAGTTTCTGGGAGATCATTCTCTCTCTCTCGTTATGCCATTTTCTCTCTGTATCACTGTCCTGCCAGTGTTTTAATCTTGATTCATTTGATCACAATTCATAAGTATCTTATTTGGTGCAAAGCTATTAGGGCAAGGTTATGGCATTGGCCAAGAAAAGCAGCACATCTATCTCCCTAGGAAGTGACTACTAATTTTTCTTGAAATTAACCTTGGTTCTTTACGTCTTACCTGTTTTCCCGTGTAAGCTTTTTGGGGTATAAGCCAAGGCTGCTAATCCATGTGTAGTTTGGAGCCATCAGGTATGATGTCAGCTTTTTTACTTCAGTCTAATTTTTTTTCTGAGGAGAAATGACATGTCGGCAGAGGGCTGCCTCAGCAGCCTGGTCCTAGAGGACAAATTGGGGGAATCAAGTAGGAAGAGCTTCCATGAGTGAACGCATCTTGTACTTTAGAAGTATTTTGGCATAGCTAAGCCATCTGCTGCACGGAACTGAAAAGTTTTGAAGGCAATGACTGCATATGTTTGTTCCTGGCTGTACTTTGCCCTTCAAGAATTTGTCTTTTTACTTTGCATTCATGGTCTTGCATGGGGCTGGGTAGCATTCTTCTTGCAGAGGTGTAGTGTCTTTGGATATGACACTTGAAAACTGGACCAGATCCTTAATGCTCAGTTTTCAGGGGAATGTGGTGTGATTTAACTGTACTAAACTTTGTTTTTCCTTTGGACTGCTTGGTGTTAGGCTTTTTCCTCTCTCTTCCTGGGGTGCTGTGGCTGTTTATGCCTAAGTGAGATTTTTCTTGGCACAAGCTGACAGACAAACCTAAGAAATAGTCTGAAAAAACTGCTACTTTTGACACTCTTCCCAGCTAGGAACTGTGCTGATTTTATGAATGGGGAAGAAATCCTCAGAGCGTGTTAACCCAGTCTAGGTGGCGTTTCTGGCTAGGCTGGATAAGGGTCTAGAAACCTTTGCATGGACTCAGTAAGTCAGGTGGGAATGTGAAGCAATGAACTACCAGCTTAATCAGGAGACCCAGACAGATTTAATTTCTCACTACCAAGCATGTATATTCATATCTCTTCAAAGTATGTAAAAGAATATTAGTGACTGGGATGGTAAATTTGTGATAATCTGTGATTGAGAACTAAGAGCTTTATAGGGCACTGAATCCAGACTTTCTTTTGGCTTAAGGGAAAGGGGCACATCATGTTCTTTAAACAACCAAAGTGTAGATACTAAAATTTTAACAGTACACTGCTCACTATTCTGTGTATGTCAGTGATGCTCACTTAGGATGTGTCTCTCCCAGTGAACATCTTATCAGTTCCTGTACAAGACATGTATTTAGTGGAAGGCCACTTTTTGAGTATGTAACTTTTTGATTATATTTTATTTTGTGGGATTGTGCAAGCTGCTGTCTCTGGTTAGGGTTGTCTCTCCCTTGAGAATCAATTCATATTTCTTCCACTTGTTTGTTTTGAGCCTTTCCAGTAATTTTGAGGTAACTGCAGAGAATAGTACAAAGCTCGATAAAATTGTATGTAGTGACATGTGATGGAAAATGAAGAGAACTATACTTTACTGATTTTTGTTTGCTTTGGGGTTTTTAAAATAGCAAATTATTGTGTTGCATCCAGCTAAAATGCTGCCAGGGCCCTAGACAACCTCTTGCAGCTGAGGTCTAACCATGATACCAGACTTGTATGTCTTTACTGAAGGGCATCCTATTATGATAAGAGATTTGAACTTTGTGTGTGTGTTTGCTGTAGGATTCCCAGCTCCCAGCTGTGGTCTGGCAAGGAGGGGTTTATCCTTAATATATAAATACCTTATGCACAAAAACATTTCTCATAATCAGATACAGTGAATACATACCATGTTTTATTCCTTAACTTTTCCTTCAGATAAATCTAACATTTCTCTCTAGGTTAGACATGCTAGCAACAAAACAGCCTTGGGGATAATAGGTTTTGGGGTGAATATCCTTGTCATGGTATAAGCCCAGCCAGCCACAAACCACCACGAGGCTGCTCACTCGCTCCTCCACCCTCCCTGGTGGGATGAAGAGGAGAAAATATAATGAAAAGCTTGTGGGTTGAGACAAGGATGGGGAGGGATCACTTACCAGTTATGGTCACGGGCAAAACACAGACTCGACTTGGGGAAGAAAGAAAATCCATTTAATTTATTACCAATCAAATCAAAACAGGATAATGAGAAATAAAACCAAATCTTAAACCACCTTCCTCTCACCCCTGCCTCCTTCCTGGCTCACCTCCACTCCTGCTTCTCTCTACCTCCTCCCCTCCAGTGGCGCAGGTGGATGGGGAATGGGGTTTACGGTCAGTTCATCACACGTTGTCTCTGCTGCTCCTTCCTCCTGAGGGGCAGGACTCCTCACTCTTCCCCTGCTCCAGTGTGGGGTCCCTCCCACAGGAGACAGTCCTCCATGAACTTCTCCAACGTGGGTCCTTCCCACGGGCTGCAGTTCTTCACGAACTGCTCCAGTGCGGGTCCCTTCCACTGGGTGCAGTCCTTCAGGCACAGGCTGCTCCAGCGTGGGTGTCATGGTTTAACCCCAGCCAGCAACTAAGCCTCAAGCAGCTGTTCACTCACCCCCCTCACAGTGGGATGGGGGAGAGAATCAGAAGGGTAAAAGTGAGAAAACTCATGGGCTGAGATAAAGACAGTTTAATAAGTAAAGCAAAAGCCGTGCACACAATCAAAGCAAAACAAGGCATTCATTCACCACTGCCCATGGCAGGCAGGTGTTCAGCCATCTCCAGGAAAGCAGGGCTCCATCACGCATAACAGTGACTTGGGAAAACACACGTCATCACTCCAAATGTCCCCCTTTCCTCCTTCTTCCCCCAGCTTTCTATGCTGAGCGTGATGTCCTGTGTTCTGGAATATCCCTGTGATCAGCTGGGGTCAGCTGTCCCAGCTGTGTCCCTTCCCAACTCCTTGTGCCCCCCCAGCCTGCTCGCTGGTGGGGTGGGGTGAGAAGCAGAAAAGGCCTTGACTCTGGGTAAGCACTGCTCAGCAGTAACGAAAACATCTCTGTTATCAATTCAACACTGTTTTCAGCACAAATCCAAAACATAGCCCCATACTAGCTACTGTGAAGAAAATTAACACTTACGCCAGCCAAAACCAGCACAGAAGGCTTTCCCATAGAGTCACAGCCTCCTTCGGGCACCTACCTGCTCCGGCGTGGGGTCCTCCCTGGGCTGCAGGTGGAGATCTGCTCCCCCGTGGACCTCCCCAGGCTGCAGGTGGACAGCCTGCCTCACCATGGTCTTCCCCACGGGCTGCAGGGGAATCTCTGCTCCGGCGCCTGGAGCATCTCCTCCCCAGGTCTTCACTGACCTTGCTGTCTGCATAGGGGTTTCTTTCACATTCCACTCCTCTCTCTGCTGTATGTTTCTCTTCTTGAGCATGTTATCCCAGAGGTGCTACTACCGTTGCTGATGGGTTCAGCCTTGGCCAGCGGTGGGTCCAACTTGGAGCCTGGGAAGTTTCCAGCAGCTTTTCACAGGAGCCACCCCTGCAGCCCCTCCCCTGCTACCAAAACCTGCCACACAAACCCAATACAATCCTAAACTTGGCTAGAATACTGTGAATACAGAACATTAGCCTTGAGTATAGTTCTGGGTTTTGTCCTGGTTTTAAAAACAGACACAGAGAAAATAAATGTTTAAAATTAATTCTGGTGTAAAGTGCCATAAGTGTCTGGGTTATCTTATTCCCTCTGAAAGAAATCTGATGTTCTGGGTCCCATCCTCAACTGGCATGTTGCTTTTCATGAACTGTTGGTCTCCACATAAGTACTATTTTTCAGGAAGTGATTTTAAGTAACTTCCCTCCAGCTAAATATACTCACTGGAGTATTCCTCCGTATTTTACTTTGTCAAGTCCTTTACAGCATGAATGCCTTGGTTCTTCGGTGAGGAGCAATATGCTTTGTTTTGGCAGGGTGAAGAAAGTTGGAAAATGGAAGAGTGAAAGACTTGGTACAGTGCAGGCAGGTGCGCTTCATGCACGCAGAGAGAGATGGTTCAGTGAGTGAGGAAGACCAGTCTGCCAAAACAAATTCGTATGTGCTGCAGCTGCATGGAGTCTAGTTGCATCTGGCTTTTAGCAGCCTGAGAGAGACTTTGGGGTGTTCCAGCTTGGTTTGTATTGTTTCAACTGTTTTGCTATAGTGTTACTGTTAAGCAGTAAGTTTTTATGGTAACAATATTCTGGCTCCAATGGTTTTTTGGAAGCAGACATGATTGAGTGGGTTTGGTAAGGGCAATGTCCTCTTCCAAATTACAGTCTCCTGTATTGAGTGATGCTTGTGGTGAGGTACACTAAGGCAAGGCTTTATTGTAGCATCATACATTGCAAGTCAGAATAAATTCCTCAGCATGTGAAATGAAATGTATGAGAGCCATGTTGTCTTCTACAATTCATTGCTGAAGTGTGTAATGGTGCTCTGCTGGAGAATTTTCCCATCTGTTGCAGAGGATGATACGTGGGGAGGAATGTTGAATCAGTGTCGGCTTGGGCAGTATGAAGAAAAAAGGAATTTTTCTTTTTAAATTCTGATTTTTCTTTTTGAAATTTTTTCATGCAGTGTATCTTGCTCTAAGCACTGTACAACAAGTTTTTATGTAACAATATGTCCCAAGAGAAATTAACTGTATGAGGGAAAGCTCTCCCATTTGTTCTCTGTTGGGAGTAACAAGGCTTTGTTGGGCCACTTGACAAACTGAGCTGAGTGCAGCTGAGGCAGTAACATGGGGCCACACATGTACTATATGAGAAGAATGAATGCTACCCTGATAATGGAGGGGTGGGAGACCACAGCCTCATTAGGCTCCATTGTAGAAATTTGGGCTATATGGGACAGACTCTTTATGTACACATCTGCTCTTCACAAGTGCTAACAGCTTTGTAGTGAAAAACATATGTAATCATTAGGAAGTCTAGCAGTCTCCTGGTTTTTCATGTTTTGTCTAATGAAATTATTTTATGGGAAATGAAGATGTTTGTAATGGCTCTTCTGGTAATTTAGCAAGTTTCACTTCACAGGTAATGTAGTTGGTTTTTTTTATGGACTAAAGTAACTTGCATAGCTTTCTTGAAATTGTCTTTTACAAAGACAATTACATATATATATATATACACACACACACACAAGCTGTTAATGTAATTTTCATAATTCAAGTTGCCGCATTTACTCTAGAATTTATCCTGTTAGGGGGCCTGCATTTGTCATAGCTTTAGAAGTTAGCTTTGGGACTTGATGCTCAGAAGTTACCAGTGAGGAGAAGGGCTGGGTTTATAGTGGAACTTGAAGATGCTTTTCAAAGAGGTGAGGTTTGCATTGGGCTTAAATGTATCTTTTCAATTTTATCTTTCTTTTCTATATGTGTCCTGTTCTCAGCAGTAGTACTGGGTTTAGCTTCTGTCTTAGCTTGGGTGCTTTTGTTTGTGCTTTTTTGTACCCTGTACTTCAGATTTTTATTGCCTTCCTTGTTGCAGTACTTAAGCATTCAGTGATGTGTTAAACAATGACTACTATATTTCACATGTGAAGTTTGTGTAATTTAAACGCAGAAACTGCCTGTCTCAAACTGGTTTTTGTGAAATGATCTGCATTCATGTACCTCCTGAAAATTAATTTTGCCATAGTTTTTGACAGATTATTTTGCTATATATGGAATAAATATATAAATGCATATCCTCAAAATGAGTTGTCATGTTGTAATCAGTTGGCACTTTTACTGTCTTATTGTAATTACACACACCCACCCTATAGTTAATGCCCTTTCCTTTGTCTTAGGTTGTATTGGGACCTGACGAGTCCTTAGAGTGTTGTCGGTAGTAACATGAACAATCAAGCAGTAGCTGCTTGGAGAGCAGAAGTATAATGCCAGCTTCATTTACGTTGCTATGTTTTCTGTCCATTTCAAAAAGATAATTGTGTTTTGCTGAATATAAATAATCTTTGATACTCCTCCAAAATATATGCATATCCCCAAACTTAATCAGTTCCAGGCTATATTCTTCAGCCTGTCATCTCCACTTGATAAATTCTGAACTTCCTTTTTCTCTCAAATAAACAAAAAAGTAAACTAATAAGAATTGTTTCTCAACACATACTATAAGTTATAGATGTTAGTCATGATTTTGAATAGTGTTTGTGTTCACAGCACAATTTTAGGATGTGATAACATCATCTTCTGAAGTTATTGTGTCTTCCTGAACAGAGCCTTTAATTGGATATATTCTGTTTTAACCTAACTTGTAATGATTTTTCTATGTATATCATTGATAATTACAAATAGTATAAAAATTATATCAAGGAAAACAAATAGAAGGTACAAAAAAATCTGAGTTACATTATATCGACATGTATGTCAATACACAAAGGGAATGCTGTATTTCACCTATATTTTGATAAAAACAATGTATCTTTAGAAGTCGTAAAATATTCAGTACATGAGGAAACTCTTACTTGACTAAATAAGCCAGCTGCTTGGAGGAATAACCTAAAGCATTTTACTGTAAGATTTTTCAATTAATTGCTTTGAGTGTGTTTGCAGATTGCCACAAAAGTGCAAAATACAGGTCTCCTTTAAGTATTTCTCTGCAGTTGCTGATGTCATATATGTTAAAAGTGGGGTTTTTGTTTAATAATGCCTTGAGACTTTTTAGATCATCATGGGTAGTCCCTGAAGTTCTGCAGGTGTTTGCAGTCTGCAGCCTTGCCCATGTCATATGTACTGGATTTTGAAAATTAAAGCAGAGCTGTGATTCAGGTCTGGTGCAACAGTAATCGCTGCTGGAGGGAGCAAAATTGAAAAGGCTACAGGTACTGGAGCTCAACTTGGATGCAAGGCAGCTTGTCTCTAAGGTAGGAAGTAAGGGCAAAAAAGAGATTTTTAGTTCAGTAGGTTTGAACAGATGTGTCTCACCTGCAGAAAGAAATTGTATTGCCATGCTTGTCGCAAATTTAGAGGGGTCTTTCTTCAGCTCTCATCTTTGAACCTTTGAATGGGTCAACAAAGTATTGATTGGGCTGAAGGGAGACTTGTCTGGTTCAAGCAAAGACTGCATTGGGGAAGTACTTTCAAGTTCCGACCTCCACTTTGCATTTGTTAAACAAAACAGAAAGGCTTGAGCAGGAAGAAACAGGGATGGGAGATGACAACTGTTATTTTTGCCTGTTTTGGAGCAAATTCCCATGTTTTAGGCAAGTAATGTGATCATGTGACTGTAGGTTGGACAGCTGTGTAAATCAGGCTGGATGCAGCTATTACCATCGATTTTCAGACTAGTCTTGAAATTGCTCGGAATAAAGAACTTTGATTTCACAAATGTCAGGGAACGTTTTTGACACTTTGATTTTATGTTGATTATTTTCTTCAGAGAAAAATATTCAATGTTTCTCAATGGCGAAGCAATGAATAGCTTTGATCCAAGACTGCACTTATGCTGAACCTTCTGTCAGATGCATTATTCATAGTAAAACCAATTGAACTTCTTAACCTGTTATGCCACTGAAATGTGAGCTACAGGTGCTCCAGCAGGTGTTCTTCTGTAAGGCTTTGGAAGCACTGGAATTCTTTGCCCCATAACATGTGAGAGAAGTCATGAGTCTGCCTCTGATTTTGGTACGGTCCCTAGTTAGTGTTCATTTCTGGAGTCTGACTGGGATGTAGAGCAGTGGTGGTAGACAGTGAAGTTCAGCTGTGGTGGAAGATAAAGGTTACTATTGTTTGCTGATAAAAACCTGCAGTAAGTGTCCCTGTTGAAATTGAAGTGAAATGTACATGTATGAGTTAACATTTTTGCACTACTTAAGCATGCTACATTTTTCAAAGATCAGATGTCCCTTTCTTTTTTTGGTGTCTCCAATGTAGTGTTGGTTTTTGATGCTATTATCAAATACAACAAAGGAAAACTAGGTTGAACTGTATTCTTGCCAAACCATTTTAAGTATTACAGTAAGTATTACTGGTAATGCATTTCCTTGCTTTTAACAGCAGTTCTGCAATTAATGCCTTTGCCTGTTTTGTCATTTAGCATACTAGAGAAAATACTTAGCAACCAGAAGTTTGCAGAATGCATTTGGGGAGAACCTGAACATGTACACTTATAATGTGAAAGTGATATTGCTGATCAATAGAGTAATAGGCAGTAGGCTTTTCTGCAAGCTGGTTTTGGGATGTGGGAAAAGTGTCTCTTCATGAAATAGGTAGTACCATAATTGTGTTGGTTTTTTTATATTTACATAAACAGGCAGCAAACAGTTCTGAGAAACTTGATCTTGCCAGAGGAGACGATATGTGATTTTTAAATCCTTGTATGAATCACTAATATGTAGTGACTAGAGGGTTTGGTTGTTTTCTTTGTCGGTCTGGGGTTTTTTTTCCCCGCCTCTCAATTAATATAGAACTATCCATCTTAGGAGAATATATAACAGAAGAGCATTCATGTTTGTGTTTAATTTCTGCTTAGTTTTTGTGCATTCTGTGTCTTGATTTAAAATGTACTGGTTTGGGCTGGGGGTGGGGGACAGAATAGTTGAAGACTGATACAGCTTATCCAGCATACGTGGTGCTGAGGAGAAATGGTCAAACTAAAACTGTGTGCTGAGCTAGCACAGAAAACAGGAATAGCTATACAAACCCATTTGTTTCCCAGGAGAGATTTTCTGCGTGACCAGGAGACCAAGGGCAGACCTTGAGGATATTGTCTGAAGAGACCCAGGAATGCCTAATTGAGCAAAAAGATTCAATTCAGCAGGGGGTGCAAGCAGGGATGCAGGGGAGCCTTCTCCCATGCACTGTCATCCACTTAGTTTACTGTCTTCCAGGAAATATATGCTGCTTGTGTATTTGAAAATATTTTGGTTTTGTTGATGGACTGTTTCAAAAGTTTTTAGTACGGTTTAAAGTCTTCTGTGGTCCTTCAGGTGGTTTGTCTGGTGCCTTTCTCCTCTCTGTTCTTGCCCATCTTCTGGTAATTTTGAAAGCCACTATTCATGTTCAAGCATGCTTGGAAAAAGGATAGTAATCTTGGTGTCAAGTCCTTAAAAGCAATGAAGTTCCTAAAAGTTCCCTAAAACTTTAGGTAGGTCCCTACCTAAAAGGAGGTGGGGACTCTCTGCAAACAGATATGCTAAATGCTCTGACCGAAGGACTGTGTCTTGAGCGCATTTGTTATTAGACATGGATGAATCTCTACAGATAAATACTGTAGTGAGCACAGGACAAACATCAACTGAAGCTTGCTAATATCTGGAAGATAGAATAAGAAACCCAGTTTGACTGATAATGGCACTCAAAGCTACTTGTTTATATGAGTTAGCTGAAATAGTGGAAATAAGATCAAAAGATTTACTTACGCAGACGTTCATTTGAAGTTATTGTCAGAAGGCAGAAGCTGGGAAAAGTTCCTGTGCTGAGGGCCGTAGGAGCAGTTCCTTTCATCACTGGGCTTGAACAGATGCGTTTCGGAACAAAGTTCTGATGAAATCTTTTTGTTGCAATGATTGATTGTGCTAGTGATATGCTGCCAAGGTAGTTAAATCCTGAACATCTGGCAAGGTGTTCAACCTGAGCTTATAGAAAGCTTCCTACAAGGCAAATGAGGTTATGTATGAGCAACTTCACACAGATGACTGTGCTTTTATTAAAATACGATATGGAACACCTTTGTCTCATTATAAGCAAGTTTGCTGAGGCAAAGAAAAATAAAGATGCACTTTCAATATGAAGAAACCTAAGGAATGTGCTATGCCTGTTACTACCTGAGAAAGACTATGGAGTAACTCTTTTACAGTCAGCAGGCTCAAACTCGTTGCTGGGTCAGGTTTCCCTCTTGTTAGAGTTTTGTCTATGCCCTGATTAATGAAGACATTTATTTCATGATCCAGAAATAAAATGCTGTATGTGGCAGATTGTTCAAAACAGGTCGGTACTGAACAGCAAGGCAAAATTGGCATTCTACCAGGTCTACTAAGCATGAGCAAAATACTGGAACTACAGTCCTGGGAGGAAAAAAAAATTCCTATTAGGATATGTGCATGCTAAAACAAGATGGAGCTGAAAAGAGACTGCAAAGCAACCCTTCAGCTGCACAAAATGGTTTTTTTTTGAGGTTTTTGTTTGTTTTTTGTTATGTTGTTGCTTTGCTTTAGGTGTTGGTTTGTTTTTTTGTTTGGGTTTTTGTGGTGTGGTTTTTTGGTTTTTGTTTTATTTTTTTTTTTTTAGCATAGAAGTCTTGATTCTGAAAGGAAAAAAGGGCATAGCAAATGAATAATTAGAAAGACATTAACATTGAGGACATGTCCAAGAAGAGGTCATTGTTTGCCTCAATGTTTAGGAATTGTTATAAATATTTAGACACATCCATAAAACATGTTATAACATTACTATAGCGGGTTAAAAAGTTCTCTGAGGCAGGAAGTTGTGATGACGTGTTGTAGCAAGATGGAGGGCTTGCGTTATTGGAGGAAAAATAGTTGGGTGCCACTTCCAAATGCCACACCATTTCTCTGTGTAAGGTGGGGGCTGTAGATCTGTAATTGAATGTAATTGATCAACAAGTCCAGGTAGCTAAATTGGCCATTTTCCTCTTGATAGGTAACAGTCACTAAAAACTGCAGAATCTGTTTTGTTTGAATAGATACTTAGTGTAATGTTTGAATTTAAATACAGAAATCTAGACAAATCTGAGGCAAACTGCATAAAAACATTTAACGAGTGATTTGTCCATTTTGATATATATCCTGAGAAGCTGAATTTGCTGTTTCTAAGTAAATATTTGTTCTTTAAACTTGATGTTCTTGCAGCAGCTGAGAATGAAATGCGATTATCTTAAGGTTAAACTCAGAGATACTAGCTGCAGGAGGAGGCTTTCAGTAAGTGTTTTACAAGTTCAGTGGGGTGGGTTGACCTTGGCTGGCTGCCAGGTGCCCACCCAGCTGCTCTCTCACTCCCCTTCTCAACAGGTCAGGGAGAGAAAAAAGGATGAACAAGTCCAGGGCTGAAGATAAAGATAGGGAGATCACTTATCAGTTACCATCATGGGCAAAGCAGACTCAATTTGGGGAAGACTAATTTCTTGCTAATTAAATATAGCCTGCTATAGGCTGGGTGTGGAGGTAGCATTGCGGGTTATGCACTCATCATGTGGAAGAAGTGGCAGCTCCATCACTTCTCACACCTGCTTAGCATGTTGACTTCCCCACAGCAAAACCCCTTTCACTTCCTGAAATCTATCTTCTTTCCTAGAAATTGAAGCTGCGGTTCAGCTGCAGGGCACTCCTACTCAGTAGAGTACATGTCCGAAAGATTAAGTAATATGTGTTCAGCATATGCTTATGTAATTCCCCCAGAAAATATGGATTTGAGCACATGCTTTTCTAGATTAGTATTATGAACACTCAAAAATAGAAACTCTGTATGGTGACTTAATCCATCATGAGTGAAAACCAACTGCATGACAGTCTCAAATATTTGCTACTCTAGTTCACTGTAACCACTGTCAGATTTTCCTTTTGGGGGGGCTGGTATTATACCATTCTGTAGGGAAGACGAAACACTTAAATGTGTTTGGGGAGAGTGTGCTAGTATTGCAAAAACTCCTCTGCCTGATTTTTGTTGTCCAATAAATCATTATCTCACTGATTTTTTTTTAAGGTGCTGCTAGCATATTATTGTGTTAACAAGCTGTTCACCTGTCTTTCTTGCTTGTGTAATGATATTCTGTAGATAAACACAGAGCAGCTGGCAAAGCTTTAACCAGGCTGTAGCATTTCTCACAGTGCTTGTTTTTTTACATATCTTCATGACCAATTGCTAGTCGTTGTATTCATCTTGGAGTCCTTTTTAGGCATGTGCAACACCAGTTTAAGAATTCATTACATTCTACAAAATATGAATGTTGAGGGAGTTTTTACCCTTTTTTTCATTAATGGATAGCACTTCAGGTACTCAGTAGATTAAAAGGAAAAAAAAAAAACTAAACAAAAAAACCAAAACCAAACAAAAAGGCTCCCAAAACAACTGTGTACTTGGGAGTAGCAGAGTTCCTCTTTCATTTAATATGAAGAAATATTTTTGCCACTAAAAATTATGACATTTGAATTTATCAGAAATTTTGGCTCACCTGCCTGTAATCAAATGGTTGTTTCTTATTGTCATTTATTAGTGTTTGGAAATCAACAAAAAATTCAGAGGACCTCTTTAAAGGAAGGATGTGAGGACATTTGCTTACATGTGAGGTGATGTAACAAGTTATCCTGCTGGTATCCTTTTCTGAAGAAATCCCTTAAACCTTTGGAATTTTTCATCTGCCAGTTAAGCCTACTAGTGCAAATGTGAGTGGTGTAGTCAGTTTTCAATTGGATAAGTTTCTGTCACTGTAAGTCCATTATTTTTCACACTGGCAATGAATAAACTTGGGACTTTGTGCCCAAATCCTATTACTTCTGAACAAAACACTTTTTCCTTCTGATAATGTTACTCAAGTTTTAGTTAAGTTTAATTAGCTTAAAACTAGTTATATACAACATCAGTTATAAGCTTTAAAAATACTACGTTGCTTCATCACTGGCTATATTTAAAATGCTTAGGACCCAATTCTGCCCTGTGCACAGAACATATTGTCAACTCATACAATGAGTTGTTTTCCAAAATGTTAAACGGCGTTTTCTCTACACTGCAGAGTAGGATCAAGTGCTTAACCTATAGCCTTTCCAAATTCCCATCTCAAAGGGAATGTGCTTTCACTTGTGAAGTCCCTTTTCTGACTTCTATGCTGTGCAGTAATTGTTCGTATTTGACATTGTCTGATAATGGCAGCATTTATTTCAGGGAATGGAAAGTTTGAGGTTGATCCTCTTTATCTGGGCATGTGACAATGTGCTTCTTTCCTTTTCCTGAAAATATAGTAGACAACAGATTGAGACTGATAACAACTGGGCCCTCAGTAATAGAGACATTTATACTACCCTCTCCCTTATCAAAGGGGGAATAAGGAAGCTACATAGATGAAAGACAGTTCCACTGATGTGATTGCCATGGCCTTTCTTGAAAACTTTTCACTTCCGCTGTTAGAGTTGGAGCAGAATAGAAATTGTTGAGCAGGCAGTTGATGCTGGCTAAGGAAGGGTAGTGTCCTGTGGCACCTACAGCAGCTGAAAATATTGCACATGGACTGTCGCCCAATATCGTCCCATGATTGTGAATGCAGTTGCTGCAATGTGTAATAAAATACAAGTACTTGTGTAAAATGCACCTTTTACCATTACCAAATACTACTTGAAAAGTTACCCTGATGGATGTAGGTTTACATTGTTCCCTTGTCAAAAAGCAATCTGGATTTACCATCAGCAAAATGCATATAATTAATGCTTTTCTGTATAGTTTCTTCCCATAGGGATCAAGTCAGGGTTTCTGAGTGTGTGGGAGAGACATAAATGCTTAGTGCTGGAAAAGTGCCAGTAGGCAAGGGAGACCTGGAGCCTTCTATCTCAGGTCCATGGATTTTATTTTAAGCAGGGCTGGGGTTTAGCTGTTGTTCTGTAGTCTTTAGATCAGCAATTAAAAAATGATTATTTTCCAGAGGATGACTGACAGGCATCAGAATATACTTATATCACTAGCTGGGATCTTGCTCATCTGCATGGTTCCCTTGCTTCAGTCTATTCTTTGGCTCATTTGGGATGATGACATCTTCTGTCTCTTTGCGGTGGTGGGGAGGGCTCCGTTCCTGTTGTGATGTCAGTAGAAGAAAAGGCCTGAGCAATATCTTTACTTCCCTACAAAGGACCATGGAAACCTGGGGGAAACATTACCTTTAGTGTTCAAATTATGGGCTGCTGTCAGTTATGTTTATAAGGTGTTGCGTATTTTGTGTTATTCAGAAAAGAAGCAGTATTGATACTTGAAAGCTGTTGTTAAAAATCATGCAAAAGATACTTGCAATTTTGTTTCAAAAGGAGGAAATCCTCCCCAAGAAAAACCCTTATTTCTGGCAATTTGATTTTTAAGACAATTTTTAAATTCCAGAATTATTGTATGGTTTGAGATTGATCTGTCAGCACCATGGCTTCTCATTGTAGTATCAGTTTTCAGGCTAGCTGTTTACTTCTGTCCTGTGTTGAGAAGCCTGTTTTCCTTTCCCAGTTAGTTGATGCTTTTTTTAGTGACAGCTTCTGGTTTTGATAGACCAGCTTGTTTACAAGATGTGAGAATAGCGTCTTTTCATCTGATAACATGTAATAGGTAATCTTATAGACCTGTTAGTTATCTAATAACCTGTAGCTAACAGGTGTCTTTAATTTAAGATGTTTTCCTTTTAACTTTGTTATAGTCCATATAAATCCTGTTTGAAAAATCAAATCAGAATTCATTATGCAACAAACTGAACTAAGTTAATTCTAGTCACTGTTCATTGGTAGGACTTCATGGGCAAAAACCCAAGTGTAACCAGTTCAATAGTTAATACAGCTTTTTGATATGCACTGTTTTACACTGCCATCCTTGTGGATGGCAGACAGTCGTCTTTTGGTTTTGATCTCTGACCTAATGAGAGTGGTACCTAATAAAAAGTAAAAATCACTAAAATAAATATTCAGTGTTCAGTGAGTGATCTTTCATAAAAAAAGATTAATGATGCAGTATTACATGACATGGCTAAATGTTAAAAAAAAAAAAAGTAACTGATTGTGTGCTGACTCCTGTCTTTACTGACTGGAGTATATCATACAAATTGGGATAATAAGTTATGACCCACATATGAAGTGGTGATTTCAAATCTGTGGAGAATGTACTCCAGTGGTATGGTAAATTATGTGCTGTCAATATAGCTGGACTGTTTGGTGGGCTGAATCCTTTTGAATGTTAGATGTGGAATATAAAGAAATGTTAGACAGGAGGAATGCAGGGTGTACTTATAGAATGAGACTCCTACCTGCATACCTTACACTCAGGAGGGTGTTGGGATAACAGATTTAAAACAACAACAATAACACCACACACAGAAAACTTCCACACAGTCCCACACCCACCCAAAAAAATCAACCAAACAAAAATTCCCCCCAAAATCCTAAACCCGTGTGTGCAATCTACAGTTGTGATATGATTAAAGGGGCTACTTGCAGTCTGTGGATACAGAAGTAGGCAAATACAATTAACACAAGTACTTGATGCTGTACTGGAAAAAGGCAAAATAATCAGTATCTAGAAGTTGAAGTCTAGCAAATCAGAACAAGAGATGGGATGCATTGATTTGATGGTAAATGAGATTAATTCCTGAAACAAACTACCAGTTTAAGGGGTAGGTTCCCTGTCAGGTGCTTTCAAATAAAGTCTTTCTATTAATTTGAGCACCTGAGGGTGGGAATTACTAATTCTGCTGAAGAATAATAAGTAATTTGGATGGAATTATTTGAAACATATTTTGTGTAAACTCAAAGTAAAAATTGGCACTGAGCATGGCGCTATCTCTGATTTTCTGCTACCAGTTGGAACAAATTGAATTTAGAAAGTCGTGGTTATTTCCTTTAAATGGCCCCCTGCTAAGAGATTTAAAGTTTCATGCAGCTTTGGCATGCCAGGGACCACATATGATTGACACCATTAATCAAAGATCATGCTACTAATCCACATGAAACATAACACAGTAGAGAGAACTCAATTAAAACTTTTGTCCCTCCAATTTAAAAGATCAGCCACGTGGGAGCTAAGTATCTCGGCCTTGCTTGTTTTGCTTGAGACCAGTCTTAATAAATTGCCTTGTTTTGCTTCTGCAGTGCAATTTAGATGCTTATAAATCAGCAGTCATGCTTTGCCACAATTACACACGTAAACTCCCGCATCTTTGTTTCACAGCTTTGTCTAGAAAGTTTTAATGGATATAGATAAATGCTGAAGGAAAATGTAAAAATTGGAAATAATAAAAATAATTGGGTAGGGGAAATGCTGAAAGAAGTGCTTTACTAAGCTTTACTTTATAAATACAGGAGTTTAGAACTAAACAAAATTAAATTTAGTAGTTCAATTACAGGGCCTCCCTCTTATTATCATTCATTTTGAATTTTGTTTGTTTCCCTGACCATATATTGCAAGCTTTATCCTTCTCCCTGGGCACCTTTATATCAAGGCTATAGTGAAGACATTACTCAAGACTGTAAATTTTTGACAGCTTACACTTAGGGTACTGAAACTGCTTAATAAAAGACAACATTTAAAAGATTAAGAGGAGGAAACTCGTGATTGGAAAGGCCCTGTCTTTTGTAGAAAGTGGCTGCTTAAAGAAGAAAAAAACTGCCAATGCTTTGATTACTACATTTCAACTGCCTGAAAAGTTGTTTCATTTCTGACTTGCCTCAGAATTGGGGTGGTGGGTGTGAAGTAGTGATGTAGGAAGCTGCTGGGCAGTGTGACAGCTCACAGCAGTGTTAAAGGTAGCCTTAAAGTCACTATATTCATGCACAAATAAGGCATGTCTGAACAGGAGTTGATGCCACTATTTTCAGGGAGGATTGTTGTCTCATTAAATTGCTGACTGAGAACCAATTCAGCATGTAACACTGAGGGCATATCTGGCATCACTTATAAGACTAAATCTTTTTCCTTAAGTCTTATGGCAATAAAATACTTGCAGTTGTTAACTCCTTGATCCTGTCAAGTGTGGAGGATGTATACTGTTCTCTTCAAAAGGTGTTAATACTCTGTTGTTCCTTTTCAGGGACTAAACAGCTGTGCAGGTTTTAATGTTGTGGTACCTTCTGTTGAAATTTTTTTTAAGTATGAAGCAAAAATAACTGGGTTTTTTGTTGGTTCCCTCCCCCCCCCAAGTACTCCTGACAGCATTTATTGTGCTCTTACCACTTCTGAACCTGTGTTGTTGTTGGCCGAGGTTTGCTACTAATCTTTCTCTGTGATTGCAGACAGTTAGTGTCTTCTGGACTGGTGCTGCAGGACTGGGTGTATGTGAAGCACGAGCCTGAGCTCTTCAATACACCTTTATCACCTCGATTAGTGCTTTAAACCTGTGGTTTGCTAATGGCAGCATCTCTGATTCTACTGCATCCATATGCCCATCCCTTAAGAACTTTGGTATTTTACTTGTTTACAATAGTGGAAATGTTTTGTGTTTCAGATAGAAAATGTTATGGTTCACAACATATACTTCCTCATTATACCCTCAGTGTTTTTGTCCTTTGCCATTTGTTGCATTTGGTGATATTGTCTTTTAAAGTGATCTTATCTTCTGTTTTGCTGTTGACTAATTTCTTCACTGTATTACACTTTTTTTTCTGTTGGTACGGTTTGCTCTGACATACTTGTACATCTTCATTAGTTGTCATTTAAAATGTGTTGCTTCTTGATAATTTCTATGCTTTTGCTATTTTTTTAGTTTATAAAAAGCAATGTTTTCTTTTTAGCCAATGGTTTTCTTTACCTGGAAGTTCTTCCCTATGTTAATTTTTTTTTTTTCCGTGTTTGAGTCTGTGAATTGCTTCCATGCAACTTGGTCTTTATTTTTACTGGTTCTATACATAACCTGGTCCTTCTAAAAGTATTTTTGTGTTGTTTCATTCTTCAGTGCATTAAGAATCAATTTCAGATACTTTGCAGCTTTTTGTTTTCTGTAGTATCAGGCTTTTTTTCTTTCATCTAGTGACAACTAATTCTAATTCTCAGTCTACAGTTAGTATAGTTTTAATGTTTCTTACACTGTGATTAACAGCTATTTTAGGTTTTCTATACATCTCCCGCAAATCTTGTGTATGTTTTACTGATGACTACTTTAGAATAATATGAGGTTGGGCTTATCTGAGCCTATGAATCTTTCACCAAGTTGCTGGCACCTACAAAAAGCTATTCCCTCCCTCCTCCCACTTGTATCTCCACTGTCTTTTAAGAGTCAAAATTCTTATCTCCTCCCTCCACACATACCGATCTCTGTTAGTTTTCCAATATTTTGATGAAACCTTGCATAGGAATCAGAATTTTCAGTTGTTAATATTTAAAAAAAAAATCCCTTTTATGGGGTAAACTTTTATTATTAATATTTTTCAATATTTTTGATGATGCATTCCTTTATTCTTATATTCTTTCCATTATAATTGCTGTTTTGTTTTAATGTGGCCAAAAATCCATTGTGATAATTCTGTTCTTTGCCACTTGGAAGACTTGTGGCGTAGTTTTCTCCCTGTAATGCCTCATTTAGTCATATTATTTGCTTTTGAAGTCTTTACATCCATTTGGCCCTGGTAATGTACCTGGTAGATGCAGTACCTTTCCCTTAAGTGACTTGATTCTTGTGATCCTCAAAGTGAGGATTCTGACCAGATAGCACTGTGCATCATGTTGCAGGGGTTACCGTGGTGCTTGGTGTATTATCACATTGCTTGATAAATTGGGAGGGTGTGGGGGGTGTGTTGTTTTAACTTGGAAAGCAACTTTGTCTTGTTTTGACTAGAACTGAAGTGTACTTTTGTTTAATAAACAAAACTTGTGATTCAGTTGTTTGCTTCACCAGTTAATTATGCCACAAGTAGTGAGAATGCCAGGATGGTTTTGGAGATGACAGTAGTTGAGTAATGCCCCAAGTTTAAGTGAGAGATTTTTTTCTTCCAGGTAGAAAAAAAATTGTAAGTGTGCTTAAATATCTCAAGATCATTCTTTTCCATGCTGCCACACTACTTATCTGGCTTATATGTAAAAAAAATCGCATTAAATATAATTAGCTGAAGTGAGTTTTTATTTCCAAAAATAATGTAATGTTGTGTATGTCTCCGTCTTCAATACAGAGAACAGACCCACAGCTCCTTGCTCAGTTCTACTATGCTGATGAGGAACTAAATCAAGTAGCGGCTGAATTGGACAGTTTGGATGGAAGAAAAGACCCACAGAGATGTACGCTGCTAGTCAACCAGTTTCGCTCTTGTCAGGTAATCAAAATGTCACCTTCCTGATTTCATTGACATTTTTGTGTACATTAAATGTATTACGTTATTATTTATTGTATTAGTTTTTATTGTCAAATCCCTTTATAATGAATCCTTGGTAGATATATGCCTTTCCTTAGTTTAAAGGGTATATTTTTGAAAACACTATCCGAAAATTAAATCTACTACATCTCATTTAAGAGTGTTGATGGTTTTCCTTAAATAAGAACATACATTAAAAACTTTTTCCTTTGTGTAAAATAAGCATACAGAACTTACTAGAACATGAGAAATATTTCAAAATTTCAGGCAGTATAAAGTAGCCCTGTCTTTTGTAGCTGCTCAGCTTACATACCTCATGAATCTGATAGCTTTTCATTAGCAAATGAACTATGTGAAGACAGCTGGTAGCTGTGCTGATTTTTTGGAAAGAATGTTATCTGCTTCATCTTGAAGATGAGAGGAACTACTGAGGAACCAAGCAGAAGAGGGTTTTTATCTGTAAATTATTTCAAAAGTATGTATCTGTCTTAAAGTTCCTGTTGTATAATATAGTTCACCTAAAAAAAGATTCCTGAGAGTATTTGCTGAAACTGTGGCTGTACTTTGAGTGAGACTTGAAGGGAAAAGAACCAGAGACTGCAAAGACCAGTTCAGCTAAGTTTAGGTCTCTAACTTAGATGGTTTTGTGATTTGATTTATGAAGAAAAACAGTTCAGATATTGAAAAACAATTGAGAAAATAAAACTTTCCCTGTCATGCTGTATGCCATTCTACACCAAGTTTTTCAGTAAGAAAATTCAAATTTTTAGAGGTAGAAACTACTTCTGTGGTGCACTTTGTACTTGCATGAATGCTTTGATCTTTCTTCTCCCAGTCACACCCAAGAAAAGTAGGTTCAAGTCCAGAATACACCATGCCAGAGGTGGTAGGAGGATTTCTGTATGAAAAGTAAGCTCTTGCTCTCAACTCAGGAGAATTGTAAGTGGAAAGACCATAGTAATAAAGATTCATTTACATCTCCACCAAGTAAAAAATGGCAGTTAAGTGGAAAGGATGTGTTTTGATTCATCCCTTGCTAGAATTTCTTACTGTTACTACTAATAAAATCTACTGAACTTCATTATGTGGAAAGATTTCATCACTAATCAAGTTAAGATGAGTTTGAAGAGCAGTGCCCTGATCATTGTAGCAAATGTTCACAGTAAGTTCACTGAGTCTGTTGAAAAGAAGTCAGGTACTATGTGCTTGCTTGCAAGAAAATGAAATTTTAACAGTGCAGTTTTTTTGAAGAGTGCTTACAGAGAAAGAGTAAATGTATTGTTATGTCAGAAACAATGTTAATACTTCTGTCTACTTGGAGTATCTTCAGTTTAGTACTGTACTGTCCCTAAAGAAAAATGTGGAGTTTAAGGGTTTACCAAACTGGAAACTAAGTTTAGTAACAGTCAAAATTCAGTCACTTGGAGGGGGGGAAAAAATAGGGGTGAGAGTTATCTTGAAAGGTCACTGACTTTAGTCTTCTGTGTGATGGATCCTAGGTGTACCTAAATCACTCTTCACAAATATTTATCTGACTTGTTCTTATAAAACTCCCGTAATGGACAATGGACATTCCACAAACTTTTCTAGGCAATTCATTCCAGACTTTTTGTTTTAAGCAAGGTTTTCTGATAATAAGGGTGGATGAACTATATCATGGTGCAAGATAATCTCCTTGTTTGTTGTTTTATCCCTGGAGATGACAATTTATTCCCTGTTTCTCTGCAGGTACACAGGCTTTCCAATCTGTTTCTTGTAGTATAGGTAGACCCAAGGAGCTGTTCTGTTAAAAAAAGTAGCTTCGCTGAATGTTTCACCTGTAGGAGTGCAAGAAATGCAGACTCCGATAGCTCCTTGGTCAGTTAGCTTGGCTTGTTATATAGTGACTCACCACCTTGTGACTCTTAACACCTTCTGATGCCTGGTAATTTCTTCTTTTCATTTGTCAAACAGATTGCTGTTAATGAAACAATCTGTTGCTAGAGCTGAAAGAAAAGATGGAGATGGTTTTATTTTTTCATGTAGCTATTTTTGTAATTTCTAATTTTCAAAGTTCTGCAGAATAGGTCAGATAATCATCAAATGTCATGTCAAAAATGGCTTTGTTAATTAGGACTTATATTATTTTGTAGTACTTTGTGTAAAAGCAATGGTTTTGTTTTTTCCTTCTAAGAATTTGTCGTGTAAATGCCAAACAAGGGAAGGAGCAGTGTTTTAGTAGGGATTCAGAATGTAGGTATTTGCTAATCAAATAATGCATGGTAAGCAGAAAAATAGGTTTTAGCCTAAGGTATGGTGGAGTTTGAGGAGGGTGAAGATCCAACAGCCAGCCCTGGAGTCAAAATGGTTTAAATGGAAGGTTGTGCATGTGAAAGTAGGATAGCAGCTACATTGTGCAATATCTCTGTGATATCTGCAACAACAATCACACAATTCTGAGACCTTTCTTTCAGATATGTGCTCATTCTGACTCTTCAAGCAGTGCTTTTGTAAAGGGACTTGTGACCACAGAACATAGTTAACCAGACTCACAGTCTTTGCATGATTTTTTTCCCTTTTTTTGTCCTTGTTTTTCCATGTATTACTTTTTCCAGATTCTTCCCATTTTTTACCTCCATGAAGTTTAGAGAGGCATAGTCTTTCTACTGGGTTTTAGTGTTTTGTAGGGACAAAGATTTCTAAAATCCCTTGTCCTTCTGCTTTTTTATCTGGTTTTGAAATTAATTCATTGTTCCTGGGCTATTTATTTTCAGATGATTTACTGTTACTGTCCACTTGATTAACAGATGAAGTTTTGAAATTTTATTTTGTTTTATTGACTAGAGAAATGTCTTTAAATTAGTGTGATTCTTCTGAAAGACCAAAAAGTCTTACAAACTGTGATTCTTTTTAGAGAGAGGTTATATTCTGTTGGATCTTAACCATATCTGAAGAGTTAAGTTTTATATTTTTGTCTATGTTTTCAACTTTTGGTACTATTGTTAAAGAGCTCCAGTTTACTATAGTGTGTGAACAGATTCAGACAAAACGTAAGGACTCTAACTAAAGGATGTAATGCTTTATAGTGGACATACTTAAATTTTTCTATCTTAACAACACTGGCAGTATTAGTCGAGGCAAGTTGAGGATATGGTGCATTTTGGTGTTCCCATGGATGTGCAGAGAACTTCAGTCTTCAAGACTGTTGACGCTTCCTTAGTAAAGAACTGCAACTCTGAATGTTGTCTTATACTGTTTTGCCTTAGTAGTATTTGATGATAAAAATCACACTTTTTACAATAAATTAACTTTTCAAAACTTCTGAAGATCTTGAAACTTGAATTTCAAATCCTGTGAGTTAACTGTATAGCATAATGCTGAGTAGCATATATCTATGAGTAAAAATCAACGTAATGGTTTTCAAAGCTTCACTTTTCATTTTCACATTAATGTGATATAACAGTTTTTTCCAGTTATGGTAGCCTATTATAAAAATGACATCCCTCATTTTGCTTGGTGTTTCCATGTCAGTGGTAGAATATTATGAGAACATAACATATCTATTCATGCAGTACATTACATTTATTGTGTGGGTAATACCTATCCAACAGAATAAAACACTTCACTACTGGTTTCTGTTAAAATTAACAATAAGTTAAGCATGCAGAGATGCATGATGAAATGCTATGTAGGTTTTTCTTAAATGGGGTAGGTAGGATGTCATTCTTTGGTTTGTTGAAATTGATTGACAGTAGTAGAAGGAAAGTACTTTTTTTTTTTCCTTAAGAAAAACATGTTTGCATCAGTGAATCTTGAGTAATATGCAGTGCTGGTTCATTTGAGTTTTTTCTTTTTCCCCTGCAACACAAATAATTCATTGAAGTATTTTTATATTAGTGGTATATAGTAAGGTGTCCTTTTCTATGCTGCTCCCAACATCACATGGTATTGAATTTCATAAGAAGTAATGGTACTTTGTGTACACTTCTCAGTTAATCACTTGTGCATTTGCAAACATTCTTTAGTTAATTTACCTTGATATTTGCTATTTTCATATTGATTAGTATGTTGTTACTTGAGCTGATAAACTGGTTTAAAACAATTTCTCACCTATTTAAATGGAATAAGGTTTATTGTTACCTATTACAGAACTTCACTGGTGTTGTTTAAGAGTAGAAGGTAAAAAAAAACCCCAAAACATTTGTTTCTAACCCAGAGATTTTGTTAGTACTTGATAGGTAAACGCTGAGCCTATGTATAATTACTTTACATTGTGAAAATGTTTTCAGGATCATAGTACTTGCTTGCTCTTTCAGTATGCTGAGAATTATTTCTCTGTGTACAGTAGCGAGGTCTCAGAAAAGTGTATGAGTCAGTTCCTCAGCATGGTTTTATCAGAATTATTCCTTGAACTGCAGATTGTGTCTCAGCAATGTGTAATTTGATCTGCTAAAGTACACCAGGAAGAATTCGCCCCGTCAGGGCACTGACCTGAAGCAAACCGTAGACTTGCCCAGCTGTGTTACCCCTTGCACTGTACTACAGAATAGTAAAATGAGTAATTTATAATATTTGTGAAACACGACTATTTCTGGCTCACTTGTAGGAGTGATTGATGCTGTGTTGACTGGTAGCATGTTATACTGACTCTTCACTCTTTTCCTGCTACTTGCCTGCTTGGGAAGCACCACTTAAATTACTGCAATTGGCAGTCGAGCTTTTTCAAGACGGCTATCAGCAGTTCAGTTTGCTGTAACGTTAGGCTTTAAAATGTAGCCTTTAGTGGGCTCCTTCATGCATAGGTCACTCCTCTGTATAGTGGGTGAGAATCTGAACCTCATTATCTATGACAGTATAAGTTAATGTTGCTGAGGAATCGGAGCCCTTAGACAAAGCTGAAGTATATTTCAGTGTTGTGGTGTTATCACTTGTCTGTCTCAGTTTTGCTAGCAATATAAAATACGTGCTGAATGTTATAAAAAATGCTGTGTTTCAACCAGATTTATCTCCATATTTCTTCTAGCTCAATTTAACAGCTGAAAGCATCACTATGAAATGCATTGAGATTCAAGTGTCAATGAAAACAAAGCTTTGCCCTTATTGTAAAGGCATACGTGTTAGAGTGGTTTGAACCTACAGGCTGAAAGAGCTTACTGTAGAGTGTGGAAAGAGGGTAAAAATGGGCTGTGAGAAACGACGAGTAAAGGGTAAAATGCTGCCGGGAGCCCATCTGGGGAATCTCCTTTGTCACAGAGTGGCATGCTAAAATCATAGAATCCTAGAATGGTTTGGGTTGGAAGGGACCTTAAAGATCATCTAGTTCCAACCCCCCCCCCCCCGCCATGGGCAGGGACACCTTCCACTAGACCAGGTTGCTCCAAGCCTTGAACACTTCCAGGGAGGGGGCATCCGCAACCTGTGCCAGTGGCTCACCACCCTGCCAGTAAAGATTACCTTCCTTATATCTAACCTAAATCTACCCTCTTTCAGTTTAAAGCCATTACTCCTCGTCTTACCACTACACTCCCTGTTAAAGAGAGTCCTTCCCCATCTTTCCTGTAGACCCCCTTTAGGTACTGGAAGGTCTCCCTGGAACCTTCTCTTCTCCAGGCTGAACAACCCCAACTCTCTCAGCCTTTCCTCATAGGAGAGGTGCTCCAGCCCCCGATCATCTTCATGGCCCTCCTGGATCCGCTCGAGCAGCTCCAGGTCTTTCTTACTTTGGGGGCTCCAGAGCTGAACGCAGTACTCCAGGTGGGGTCTCATGAGAATGGAGTAGAAGGGAAGAATTACCTCCCTCAACCTGCTGGCCATGCTTCTTTTGATGCAGCCCAGGATGCGATTAGCTTTCTGGGCTGTGAGTGCACATTGCCAACTCGTATTCAGTTTTTCATCCACCAATACACCCAAGTCCTTCTCCTCAGGGCTGCTCTCAATCCATTCATCACCCAGCCTGTACTGATGCTGGGGATTTCCCTGACCCATGTGCAGGACCTTGCACGGCCTTGTTGAATCAAAATCAAAATTTTAATTAAAAAAGAAAAAATAATCTTCATCTTTGAAATATGCTTTTGGCATATTTTAAAAGCTTGAAAACATTATTTGCTTTCTGAAGCTGGAGATGAATGGATAAGACAAGTCTAAAAGTGGGGGAAGCTCTTCATCTTATACCCTTTAGTGTCTTGCTGAAGAAGTAATGATATTTGATAATGGGTCACTTTAGGAGGTGGTTACCAATTTCAGCCTGATACAGGGAAACCAGTCCAGTTGCCTTTTATCTCAGCTTGCACCATATACATGGGCAGATTTCTACCTTGCTTTTTTCTTTAATTAAAAAACAAACAAACAAAACCCCACAACCACACCAACACCACCACTACACACAATGCTGAAGTTGTTGCAGGGTTTGCAAAATGCCTAGTAAAATTTCCCAAGTGGAGGAGAATCATGACTGAGCTGCAGTGAACTCTGTCATAGAGCATGCATGGAGTTCTCTGTAGTGGGAAATGGAAAGGATCTTCAAAGTGTGACTTTGATTTTTTAAAAATATATATATGTGTATATATATATAAAAAAATAAATAAAAGTTGGAGTAGCATGGAATGACAACACAGGTGGCAATCAGTAGTGCACAAGGGTGAAGCTAGATTGACAAGTTGCTAAATAATGAAAAGCGAACTTATCTTTGTGTACAAAATAAAATTAATTTTTTATCAGTGAAAAAAGGGGTGTGATTATATTATATTAAATAGTGTGTGCTGGGGAAGCCATAGGCTGTTATTGAAGGGACTGTGATGTGAGGTTATACTGCACCGTCTGCTCACAATGACCACATTCATTGCGTGCAAACTCCTATGGAAAAACACTCTTTGGTGGAAGATGAGGTAGTCATCCATTTAAAACATGAGGTGATAACAGGAGAGGAATATTAATATTTTATCTGTATTTCAATTAGAATAGTATTTTTTTTGGTCCAGATGTCACAAGTTTTGTTCAAATTAAAAAAATGTGGTATTTCCTTCTTTGTGAAAGAGAACCTGCCTATAGAATAGAAGGTTCTCAATTTCTGAGCTTATGAAGTTTTCTAACATTCTATTTAAAAAGATAAGATGATGTTTCATTTCTTAGTGCATAATTATCTGCCCTAGATCATACTTTTTATATTAAGAAAAATTGACATATTGGCATCTTGATTGAATATTGACATAGTGGACCTGAGACATGCTGGTGTAATTCCCAGAGCATTTGAAGGCTAAATGAGGACAGTGGAGCCAGGTCATTTTAAAACTGACTTTTCTCAGCATTTGCGAGGTATGAGACTATACCAGATCCAGTTCTGTAGGAATTAATGTAATGTGACATGTCTGACTATCAGGGGCTTTATAGTTCTTCCACATTCTTCATCAGTGCCATCAGAGGATTGCTGTCAGCTCTGCTATATTTCTCCTTTTTATTTTTTTTTTACTGTTGCAAAGAAGAATAAATTCTAGTATCAGCCACTCAATTGTTTATGTAGTCTCATGACTTAAATATGCTGCAGTTTGCCTTCTTTCCTCCATATGCATGTGGTAGCACCATGTTAGCAAGATGAACAATACATGCAAATTATTTATTTGGTGATATTTCTGTACTTGGGGATTAAGTCTGGTTTCCTCTGTTAGAAGCTTTTTTGCTTAATGATATAAGAAAAAAACCCTTTTCTTTCATTTAATATTCCTTTAATGCTGGGGAAGCATGATAAGACAGACAAGAAGGCACATTGTTTCTTTAAATACAGTTCTTAGCAGTGGAATTTAATTTCTCTTGTGACCTTAACGTACTTAAAAGTTAAAATAAAGGCTGGCTTTTTCTATATGAAATAATTCATAAATTGTTAACTATTTCATCTATTTTCAAGATATATAACACCAATACTGTAACACTGTGTATATATACATTTCAAATAGGAATAATGGATTATTATGAAGAATATTTTGTGGAATATTGTGCAACCTTGTTTTTCATGTGTGAGGCTGTCATAAGTAAGTTTTCATTAAACAAAAGGAAGCCTTTAGATGTTTATCTACATATATATCTACATCTATGTATATTATGAATTGGGTGCAACAAGGACTTCTACAGATTCAAAGGAGGGATTACAAAATATTTTGGAGTTTGGGAGAATAGATGAATTTCAGACTGCCCTATTGTTACTGTTAGTGTATAATTTAACAATAAACTACTAATTGAATGGCTGGAGTTCAAGGTGATGGGAAGAAAATAAACTGTTACCCATTAGGGTAGCTTGTTCAGTCATTGTAACTTTATAATTAGGCAGAGAGAAGGAGCAGCTTATATAGTTCACTCATAACTCCAACTTATTAAAAAATACAGACTTTTAGACAGAAATTTAAAAAGTTACTAATTTTTGGAAGAGTTACATGTATTAGCAAGTTAGTATTGCTTCAGAAAAGTTTGAAATGGTTGATAGGAAACCAGCTTGTGATAAGGAAAAGTTTGATGTTGGAGAGCAGGCATCATATGGTAGGCTTTGCTACTACATGCCTTTGCACTACTTGCACACACAAAAACTTTCTATTTTAAAAGCTTTGGGAAATAAATACTTGTGTGAAATGAATTATGCAAAAAGTATACTGTGTTGTTTAAGATTGCTTACCTTTTTGCTCATACCATCTACTCTTTCCTGCTGGATTTCCAGTTTTTACAGAGTAGTGCTATTTTTTCAACACTCTTAAAAGTAGCGTTGAGATGAACAACAGCAGTATTACCGCAAGTACGTGGTTCTTCCCACTGCAGAGCAAATAAAGCTAACTTCTTTTATATGCTGATACTGCTCCTTGTTCCATAGTTCAGAAAAAAGCCTAGAATTTAATTTAAAAAATGTAGTCCTCTTTATACTACCATATGATGTACACAATATAAATTCTTGGTTTTGCCCTGAAAATACATTTTCAGTTCTCAAGGTTTCTGTGCATGAAGATTACTTAAGCACATATCAAGCAACAGATATTTGTATACTTCGCTTTCTCAGTTGCCCCAGGGTAGCTGCAACTACTGCTAAATTTGTTGTTGTTCCACTTATACTACTCATAATAAAACAGCGTAGTAGTTCATGTAGAAGCATAAGTGATCATCTTCAGGCTGGAAAGCTTGTTGAATTGATCTGAGCAACTGAGGCACTGAGATAAACCGTTTTATTGACGTAAGCTCTTGTAATTTTTGCTTTAGAATTGTTCTGATACTGTAAGAAGGGGTGTTTTTTTTCATTTTTCACATTTTTTCTTTTTTTGCCTTTTTTTTTTGGTTAGGTCTGATGTAGTCTCAAACAAGGGTGAATTCTAGCCGACTTGCAGTCATGTCTACTTTTGACTTGTGTGATAACTGGGATTAAGAAATATTTTCCATTTTCACACATTCCTACAAACCTCTGGCCTCAGTGTCAGCCCTATTTATTGTTTGTACTATTGCCCTCCATAGGGATTTTGCAAATTTGACTGGAAAATAATTTAACCCTGTAGCTGGAATGTGAAAAGTTCTCTCTGTATGTCTAATTAACATGTTTGTGGTTGTCTGGCTTATTCTGCAATGCAAATAACAGTCTAAAAGTACCTCAATTTATAATTGAGAAAAGAAAATTTTGAGGGCATTCCTCAACAAGGTAAGCAGTGTTATCTTTATGTAAATTTTTAGGACATCCTTAAATCACTCATTTAAAATATACAGGTAGTAGAAAGGATCCTAGGCCTGAACTCTCTGTGTTAGAATAGAGGTCTCCAGAGATTTGGGCTCTGCAGTTTTGAGTTGAACTATTGTTGGATATAACTTTTT
Organism: Buteo buteo; assembly: GCF_964188355.1. Lineage (NCBI taxonomy): Eukaryota > Metazoa > Chordata > Aves > Accipitriformes > Accipitridae > Buteo > Buteo buteo. The sequence goes on along the minus strand of NC_134171.1, from coordinate 9,886,390 downwards.
ATTGGTGGTATACTACCACATTGGCCTTTCTTTGTCTTTTGTCTACAGCTGCAGAACTTTAATGTAACTGTCTTGATAACTCTGTATTCTGTGAAATCAGATTTGCCATTGTTTTTTAATGCAAAGTGTGTTCTTTCTTTCCTAGCAGGTAAAGGCTTTTAAATCTACCAGTGCCATGGCTTAACACTGCTACGTTTTATAACTGTATTAATAGAAATGCACAGAGTGATTTCAGAAAAAAATATTAATGTAAATTTGAGTGGGTTTGGTCGGAGTCCTATGATAACTTTAGCAGCTGTGCATGTGGTATGTCCAGTCTTTGATTCAAGCAAGCCCTTGGGCACTTGGTAGAAATGTTATAAACATTTTAGTTTCAGTAAATCTCTTAGCTTTATTGCTTGGATATGTGGTTGAGTATGGGCAAACAGGATAAATAAACTTTGATTTTATAAAAAAATCTGCACAAACATGTATTTCTGTGTTATCACACATATACTTAGGCATAATTCCATGGTTCATTGGCAGTGCCAATGTAAAGGTTTTCTATTTCAAATTTACACTTTTTTTGTTCCTATCCCTGCACTTCAGCATGGCACCACCTCAAAGCACATCTTCCCATTAGCTTAAACTGATTAGAGACTGTGCTGCCATCAGAAGAGGTAGCCTTCTCTGTCCTTCCTTTCTTCCTGCACCAGTCAGTGTGCTCCAGGAACCTGTCATATGTTCCAGCAGTGAGTGAACAGCCATGGAGGGGCTGGGATCACCTGGAACCCTGGTTCTAGAGGAGGCTTTGGTGGGGTCACACTCTCAGCCAAATAGTCATGTTGATCCACTGTGTGTGTGGATGCACAATGGCACGAAAGTGTTGACATGCAACTGGAGGAGTGTCTGCAGACACAAGTAGAGACAGAACGGTGGGTGTGTAGATCCTTATCCATAGCCAGTTTAAATAAGCTGTGGTCAGCTTTAGACCTCTAGGAAACCACATCTTCAGCTGTACCAGTGCACATATTTGCAGAGTCATTCTGTGAACTTTTAACAGCGAAATGACCTGGCTTACTGTGGATCAGTGCACTGAAACTATCCATATATGCCCTCTGTAAAAGTAAGCAGAGAGTGCTGGTGAGACAGCCTGGAGATGGGAACAAAAGCTGCAAAGTAGGTGAGATAAGGGGCTGACTTCTCAAGCTGGCCTTGCTGCCTAACACTTACACTGCAAAATGGCCTTACAATGTTTGCCTGTCTTTGACAAAAAGTGGCTTTCTATTTCAGGTAGAAAAGAAACTTATCTGAAGGTGTCTCCTATTACCTGATAAGTTTAAGTGGTATGAGAATAAGGAATTGCTAGGAAAAAAAATGCACCCTTTTGTTCTGTGCTTTATCTGAATTGTATCCATGCTGATGTGAAAGCAATTTTTAAAAAGAAAGTCAGCATTAATGAGCATCCCTTGACGAAGAAGGTATCTGTAAAGAGCTGTTAAATAACTCATAGGACAATGCTGGTGTCATAGTGGATTGGCAGTGAGTTATCTAAGAAATACTAATTGTATTCATTAACATTCTTGACAGGAGCAAACTGGGAGTATGTACCATAATCACTGTGAACAATGAGGCAGTTCAGAGGTGTGGCGTTTTCATGTTTGATTGCATCTGTCCATCGAAGAACATTTTCATGTAGAATTAGACAGAAATAGATCTCATTAAAGGACACAAGTTAGGCTAAAGCTGTAAGAAACTCCCGTCTGGATTCTGAAACCTAATGATTGGTTAGAAGTTTGCAAGAATCTATTCCTGATGTTATTTTGTTAATTGATATAAAGGTTAAACAGTGGGGATTGAGCCAGGAGTACTTTTAGCTGAAGTAATGGCCAAGTCTCTCTAGCCTGCTTAATTTACAACCCTCTAGAAATTATATTAGTTATGTTAGTGATGGTCAATGAAGGAGACAGCAGGCTAATTACTGAGGTTGAGGGAAGAAGTTGACTGAAAGAAGCCTTCATGTTCCTGAAGTTTAGATACTGTAGTAGACAAAAATATTTTTTAACAGTGGAGGAAAGAAGTAGGAACTAAAAGCAGATCCTCTCCAGCCCATTCAGTTATATCGGAACGCTTGGGCATTACTCATTGATCTGTAGGGAGAAGCGAATCATGCTAGTTTTCTGAATTATACCTGTTTGTGAGGCTTTTTCTAAAATATATCAGCGCTGGTGGGCTCTAGAGAAATTCTCATAAGGTTTATATTTAAGAGGTTTATATTTAAGAGTCTGGATGCAGATGTAGGAAAGCCAGAAATTTGTGCCAGAAGGACTGAGGAGTTGGCTGATGGGAGAGCGAGCCAAGCCTTGTTCAAAGAAAATTATTGTCTCTTTTATACTATCTCTTCCAATTTAATTTAAGTGGGGACAGTGCCAATTTAGAAAAGAAAGTGAAACTGAAAAGCATTTTTTAAGTGATGATGTCGAGATTAAATTCCAGACAATGCACATTTCTGCAGTATTATTTATCTGTGATAATAGAGCATGTAATTTTTTTCCTATACAGTTTCATCTCCAGTTCAGTAGTTTTATAATTGATTACAACACTTGTAATTTCGTTACTCCTAGCAGTGATTACTTGTGTGAGTTGTGTTGCTCCAACAGATGTCATCTTTTCTGTGCTGCCTGACTTCAAACAGGTACTGTCAGGTACCTGTTTGCTCTTTGGGTATGCAACTGTATGAAAGCTTTTAACATTTCTTTTGAAAGCATGTGGGCTTGTCAACCCTTTCATACGTTTTTATTGTACTTCAAAGCACTGTGCATGTAGAACATAAACTTGAGTACAATTGTGCTAAATATGCTAAATAGCCTCTAAGTATCAGAAGAGTTGATTTTTCTTCTGCTGGACTCAGGCTACGAGTGCAGATTTTAAAGAAATGTTACGTGATCAGTGGAATGATATAGCTAGGTAGAAGACAAATGTGCAGCAATAAATGTTCTAATTAGTAAATAAAATAATTGTGTATTTTAAAATCTTGTCTGTTTAACAGCTTTTATTCATCGTTGTTGGGAAACTTTTAGTCACTTGCATTATTTTTCACTATGGAATTATTAGAATGATGGCTAGAAAATATAAAATGCTTGACCATAAGTTGGACCATCAGTACAACTCTATCAACTAACAAGAATTTTATTTCCTTTCTGCGTTTTGGATTCATATTTGATCTTATGTAGGGAGTGATTAATACTGTAAGATATTTTTTCTTTGAAAAAAGGATTGTAATAGTGCGTACTACTGTAGTTTTAAATTGTAGTTTCCCGTGTTAACAAGCTTTTTCTTGTGTTTCCACTTGCTTATATGGATCAAATAGGTCATTTGGAGAAACTGCCTGTTATCTAAGACTGTGGGCAGAGTGGATTGAAAATGCTGTGCACTGCAGGTCAGGGAATTAATTTGCAGCGAAGAACCGTTGGGAGGAAAACTGGCTTCACGCCAGCTCAGCACTGAATGTGTTGGGGATGCAGGATGCTTTCACTCTGCAGTAGGGGAAAGCAAAGCAAAGGTGGCAGTAAGTCTTCGTTACAGTTGCCTCCGTTCTGCTCATGGCCTCAGCTGTGGAGCAGCTTGGGAGTGATACGAAGAAGGTGGTGCCAGCTCTGTGCCAGGCTAAAATTTTTTGTGCTTGGGAAATCCTGAATTACATTTTAGGGCAGTTTTGGGATCACTGTACCATGGTAGGAAGGCAGTTGCCTGGTACTGGTGGAGGAGAAAGCCCATTTTATGTTTATTGCAGCAGATACCCATGTTCAAAGTGAATGTCTCTTATTCTTCTGTTGCTATGAAACTCTGTAAAAGGGGATGTTAGTATATCAGGTTACTTACTGGATTATTTTCAAATGTCTTTTAACACAAGACAAACATTTTTAGAGCCTTTATAGAAAAGGCTTAAGTATGTATACACTGCTAGAAGACCATGTCTGTATCCATGATATTTATCTAGTATATTTTGATTCACTGTGGTCAAAGTTCTTAAGTTATCTCTTACTGATAAAGGGAGGCTTGGCTGAAAAGCTCTGTACTGAGAACAGTCTGTCAGTACAAGTTTGGGTATGCTTCATTTCAGTAGAGACAGTCATGTCCAGTATTAGTTACTGGCTTTTTGGTGTGGAGGAGTAAAACATATGTTTTGTTTTGTTTTCTTATGGTAGCATCAGGAGTACTTAGATTTTTGAGGTCTGAAAATGTTCTTTTCTGCAGAGAGGATGATGCCCTGTAATGATGCTGTACTTAATGTAGTCTCTCAAGTTGGTCTTAGTTATAAACAGCCCTTCTGTAAATGGGGATTCTCTTTTATTTACTGAGAGCTGTATTTGGGTGGGTAGTAAGAAGAGGGAAATGAATTCCTTGATTAGGTCTTTGTGTTAGAGACAGATGCTCAGAACAGATGTAAGTTAAATTTAAATTTAATTTGTCAAAAGAGTGCACACTGGCTTAGTGAAAAAAGTCATTTTAGCCAATAAATAAATACTACATCTTTGTTAAAGAACCATTTTTATTGGAAGCTGTGTTCAAGTATCTGTGACCTCTTTTGTTTGAAAATTGGTGTGCCAGTATTCACCACTTCATATGTAATAATCGCTCCACTCGGGGAGATGTAGTTATTTAGTGTATGCATAATAAATTTTGAATACATGCAGGAGGTAAGATCAGAATTTCCATTAATAAACCTGTGATGTTTGGAATGTTTAATGCCTCCGTGGGGGTACACTAGCAAGACAGTTCAGGAAGAGAAGCTTTGACATTGCAGTTCAACACAAACTGCAACAATCGTTGCTGGGCTGGGGCGGTAGAGCATTTAAATTGCTAGAGATCCAAGTTGCCTTTAATTCATGATGAATTTTGGTACTGCTCTACAGTGGGATAGGTTAAACTAGAAGCTACTGCCCAAAGTTCAAACATAGAAAAATCCTAAGTTGCTTTTAGAAAGTGGAGCATCTAGAAGTTGGCAGTGGGAAGTAGTCAAATAGCTGATCAGGTGAAAAAGAGACACTGAAAAGCACAGCCTTTGGGATCTGTGCAAGGTAGGCTGGAGTGAAAGCAGTGGAACTTGTTGCTGTTTAGGGAGAGACTTTGGATATCTGATGGGTGAAACAGCCATCTGTAGAGATCTGGCTGGGTTCTGAAGTCAGGACTTTTGGGTGTCCTTTGAAATCCTGTTACCTCAAAGATTATGTCATCTTATTATTCGTTTCTTCTGTTAATGAAAGTAACCCATAAAAACCTGACTATTAGCTGATTGCTTTAATTACAACAAAATCTTCCTTTATGTTGGGCCTTAATTTGTGTTCATCAGTTGCTTCTGTTTGTCATAAATGTGATGCGAAGGTGGTCTGCAACTTAACATCAAGACAGAAAAAGAAATGAAAAATGTGAAGGATATATTTAAACAGAGAGGCTGAAATAATGTCTATTAAGCTCATGGTGGTATTATCACAGACTGTTACTTTGGCTAGATGTTACTGATAATTCAAAAAATAGGTATTAAAGAGGTACTGAACAGTATGCGAAGTTACTTTCTCTGAAGAAATCTTGCAAAAGACCTCAGGAAGGTCATGTTAAATTTAATAGCTTGGAAGAGCAGCATAGATTTTATCAAGGATATGTACGAAAGGGTAGATAAGTCTACCTTTTGTTGATCTAAATATATGTTTTAGAGCATAAGTAAGATGAAGTTACTGGCTTTTCTTTTTGTACCTATTCTGAAAGCTAATGCAGCAGTTGCTGTTAGCTTTTTTTATGCTCTGATTATTGAGTATATGGCCAATTACTGCTGGGCCAAAAATAAACCAACTGTTTGTCCTCTACTGTGGCTAACTACATACATTGTCTCACTACCACTCATTATCTTTCCTATCAAAATAAAATATAAGTGCTCTTTGTTACGTGAAACACTGAGCTCTGTTTTCCAGGAAATGAGGAACTTGGAGTAAATCCCAAAGCAGCATCTTTGCAGTGGCTGCCTGTTGTGCTGCTGGAGAGCCTAAACAGAGCAGCTGAAACAAAACTGTGCTCATCCTGGTATGCAAATGAACCAAAAGATAACAGATAAAGCCACCAAAGGATACATTAAAGTCCAGAGGCTTTTATGGAGAAAGATGGATCAACCGAAAGATTTACTATTTCAATTCCAACTAATTGATTTTTGTTGCTTAAATTGGAGCAAAACCTCAATGCTACCATGTATCTGAACCCATTCGTTCTTAGCTTACAAAGCAGAATACTGTAATTAACTAAATTGAATGTTTCTTGAAGCTCTTTTAAAGAAAAGACTAATTTGCTTACAATGCATTGGATAGTCTGTCTAAATTGGCTGGCATCCTTCCAGCTTCAAAGCAGCTGAGATTTGAAATCATTATTGGAGCAAGTATTCCAGATTTCCTATTTAGGTTACTCTGCTCAGGGTGTCATAAGAAGAAGGAATGGAAAAGGGAAGGAAAGTGATGGAGAATTGGAATTTTTTCTGTAGTAGGATAAAATAAACCCTGTAGAAAATCAGAGAATTTGGGAAATTGCACATCTTGAAACAGCAAAAACAATTTACCCTGTAGAAATCTTTCAGTATTTGTACGCTAAATGGCAAAGTTCCATCAACTATTCTTTCCTTATTTTTGCAGTATCGCTACTAGAGTATGCAGGAAAAGATGCTCATCTTTTTAATTGGTTTTTTTTTTTTTTTTTTTCACTTAGCTTTTTGACAGAATGACCAGCTTCCTATGTGAAGCCAGGTAGCTCTTCAAAAACTAGTCCAGAGATTGAGCTATTGTGATTTATCTCTGTTGAGAAGTTTATATTAAAATTCTGATTACTTATGGTTTAACTTACTAGTACTGCACAAGTAACAAATAACTTTTTTTTTTAACTGCCTCAGGAAGTTCAGCATACGTGGAGATGTGTTGGTAGATCTTGGGTGCTCGGGAGTAGAAGCATCTAGAGATTATAGGAATATTGAGGAAATGAGGAAGAATAGTAAATGTCATTTAGGTGGTAAACAAATGATATACTGAAAAATTACTATTGTACTTGCTTTGTAAAAAGTTTATCTTTATGTCCTATTGCCTTCGGTTGCAATATTTGATTTAGGTGCATTAAGGTACAAAATTTCATGATACTTTTAATAATTATCTCCTGAGATGATTTAGACAGAATCTTAGTACTTTTTTACAGGTATGATGATTAGAAAAACAGAACAAAAATACAGATCACTTGCTTGGCCAGGTATGAGTCCTATCGCTTTACTCTATTTTCATAAAACTTTCTTCAGTATATTGGGAATTTTGAGTATGTATGTAGGTGATTATAAAAGGGGAATTGGATCTGTTTTGTAGATGCTGTAAAATAAGATTGTATTTGAAAAATAATGTATTAAAGTAAAAAAATAATTAGGGAGGGAAGCTCTTCAATATGTGTTTCATCCTATTCTGTGTAGCTTTTTAGAAAAAAAAAAAAGGAAGAGACTGAAAATTGCATTTCCCCATATTCAAGTTTGGTGGCAAGTAAAAGAAATTGGAATATCATGTCTTAAAATAAAATGGAATTGGATTATTTAAAATCTGATACAGTCAGATTCAAATATAATTCTTCTCAGAGTTCCCTGCCTTAATATCTCTTTGTATTTCCTGCAGCTTTTGTAATATTTAACTGGTAGGATTACTTTTTAGCGCTGTATCTCTCTGGTGCTAAAAGATCTTTCCAAACTTTTATTAATTCCCTGAAAACAGGAATCTGGCTTTTTCATCCTAATGTGCCAACCTCTATTGCTTTGGTGATAAAGTGGGAGCTACAGGCAAAACACCTGGTCTCAAAATAGATGAGTAATTACTGATTTAAAAAACATCATGTGTGACTTGTGCTCTTCTACAATTTAAATGCTTTAATCTTCAGTTTCATTCTTTGATCTGTAACTTTGGGTAGGAACTAAGTGGTTTAGAAGTTGATTTCCTTGGGATGTACTTTCAAAATATTCCGGTTCCCCAGTCAGATCTAGCTCAATAATGATGAGAGGAGTATACTCAATACCAGGAATTAAGAAATGGAAGGAAGGAAAACAGGAAATTTGCTATTAGTCTGCTTTTTCTCACTCTAAAGTGTCATACTAATTTGCCCATGATTCCTTGTCTATCTCCCATTTTATCCTGGAGAGGGGAGGTGATGGCAGTCTAGCTTGTTCTTCAGCCAGTGGTTCAGAGTGGCAGTGCCAAAACAGGCTACGGGCATCTTTGTTCTGTCTTCTTCCAGGATTTGAACTTAAGTTCCCCTTGCAGTTACACTAGGGAATGTTGTGAGGTTGGGTTTTCCCTCAATTTCTACGATGGGCATCCCTTTGGATTCCTAGGGATCCAAGTGCCCCACTAATCCTGGCAGTATGTTATACCCAGCAGAGTGAGGGGTGTGTCTGTAAAATTAAGTATTTTATATGTTGGTGAATCTAGCTTTGTTTTCTTGGCTCTTCTCATACCTGCTGGCCACGGTCTGTGTTGTGATGCCACGGAGGAGCGACAGAGCGTTTGGTTTTCAGATTTGTTTCTAGAGAAGATGGTTGAATATTATGTGTGCCAATGCGTTTTAAATGTACAGGGTGTTGTTTGTTTAACAATTTATTGAAATGAAATGTGTTACCTCATGACAGACTTGCAAAAATACATTTATGAAGAAATGTTTTAATTGTTAACACAAAGTACCTTATACCAATGTGTAATAAATATTGCCAGTGGTTTATTTATTTTGGATAAAACCAATTGTGATTATGGCATTAATGTTAAGACTATTTTGTGGCAACAGCAGTTACAGCAGTCTGCACTGAAATGACAGAAAATGTGTAATTTTTTTTGTACCTTAAGTAGGTTTTGTCTTTCTCAGTGGGGAACATACTAAAGGGGCAGGTTTCTTCAAAATTCCTCTTTCCTATTATTTTTTAAATGCAGAGGAAATTAAAATTGAGAAGTGTAGACTTAAAGCAATTCTGTCTGTTAAACAGTTCTATACAGACAGATTTGTTTTTATTTGTTTGAAAAATATTTTAAATAGAACATGAATTCTTTAAGTAGTGGAAAAAGCATGAGACAGACAAAACATCTTTAGTGAAAGCACTTAGCCTTTTTCATGCTCTGAATCTACCTTTATTATGTTAATCAAATTCCATGCAGTTCCCAGCAGACGTATGTGGAAATTATCTTTTCCAATTAATGAATACAGATTATTTACTGTGTATCAAGAAGCTGGTTATAGGTCATTGATCTTTGTCCTGGTGCAAACGTAGGTCAGAGCAGTTAAGACTCTCTAACTTGTGCAGTGTCCCCTTACCCTCCTGGATGGCCGAGGGGTGAGGTGGCAGGCAGGTGTGCCGGCCGTTGCCCACTGGGCACTCAAATAGGGAAAACTACTTGCTTTAGATTCCCAGGATGAGTTTAAGTCTATTCAACCCCAATGGTCCCTATATAACTCAATTTCTAATGTCTCCAGGGTACTCGTGTCAGGCATTCTTCTGGGGAAGAATGAAGAGCATATCATTGGGGCTGGTAAGAGGAAATGAGAGAAATCCAATTTACTTGTACTTCTAGTTTATTTACTGATATTTTACAGATAGCAGGAGGTAACAAGCTCTTTAAATCATGGCTCCTCATGAGAAGTCCCACTAAGGTAGTCAAAGTTAAGTGCAGTGGATCTGAGAAACAGTCTCTTTGAAAACTAGAAGTGAAGTTTGCCACTCTTCTTTCTATGCAATATTCTCCTCTTTGTTATCTGTGTGTGGGATGACTGTAAGAGTTAAATACTGCATTTTCTATCTTATTTAATTAGTTGGTGCCTCACTAATAAATTCTGTTAAAAGTTAGAAAAATTTTTGTGGGATTTCTGTGGGAATAGTATATATCCTATCCTATATTTTGCTTCAGGATAACGTTTTAAACATCATAAATCAAATCATGGATGAATGCATTCCACATGAACGGGCCAACCGAGACTTTTGTGTTAAGTTTCCAGAGGAAATACGCCATGACAACCTTGCAGGACAGCTTTGGTTTGGAGCAGAAGTAAGTCTCTCGTATTTCTGTTACTTGGGGTTAATGGACAGTTTTTTGTGGCATAAAGCCAGAAGTTTAAAATACCTCTTGAGACTTCTCTGAAAATAGTACATATAATTACAGAGTAAAGTAAACATCTGTGAGAAATTGCTCTGGATGCTCAGTGGAAGGGGATTCTTTAACTATGGTTCTGGTGTTCATTGGGCTAACAGCATAGCCGTTTATTTTGCTAATTGTCTGTTGTTATTATGACCATCCTTTAAAAACTGTTCTTTTGTGAGTTAGCATCTGATTAACATTCTTGATTTATTCTTTTTTTTTTCATCCTGATGGGCCATCTCGCATCTCATGCTTTGAAAAACCTTAGAAACAAATAAAGATATATATGTATATATATGGGAATTTTATCAGGATAAAAGTTTATCTCCAACAAATATAAGTGCATGCTGTCACTTTATTTTAATGGCTATTATTATGCTATAACTCATATTAAACATACATAACTTTGAGCTGACATTTGTTGCATGTAAGTTGTTTCATGTATATGCTAAAAATATAATGATTTCTGTGCGAAACACTGAAGTCCACTTCTCTTCTCTTACCTGGTTTCTCTCAAAGACCTGCTTCTACAGCAACCTGTAGGAACAAGGGATTTTTGTAGTGAATAAGCTTTAATTATTTTAACTAAGGGAATCCTGAAGTGTCAGAAAAAAGCATGTGATATGTAAGATACTTATTCATTAGTCCTGATGCCTGTTGGCTTAAAAAAAAAAGCCATTGTGGCATCTTCAATGATAAACTTAGTTTCTTTAGGTCTGCTGGCCTGAGGGTGACTCTAAGCACTGGATTTGTTGAGAGGGACGTACTCTAGACATCCCACTCCACAACGGCACATTGTGTTGTTGTTTTCAGCTTTGCCTCTCCTGTATTTGAAGCAATCCTTTGGCTCTTGTTATTATACGTTCTTCTTTCTACCAGTTTCTCCTTTCTTTATACAGTGCACGCTATGCATCAATAGTTCCTATACTGTTCAGTCCAATATCATAGAATCATCATAGAACCGTAGAATGGTTTGGGTTGGAAGGGACCTTAAAGATCATCTAGTTCCACCCCCCTGCCATGGGCAGGGACACCTTCCACTAGACCAGGTCGCTCAAAGCCCCATCCAACCTGGCCTTGAACACTGCCAGGGAGGGGGCATCCACAGCTTCTCTGGGCAACCTGTGCCAGTGGCTCACCACCCTCATAGTGGAAAAACTTTTTCCTTTCATCTAATCTAAACCTACCCTCTTTCAGTTTAAAGCCATTACCCCATGTCCTATCACTACATGCCCTTGTGAAAATATGTCTCCGTATGTTCTGTTTCTGAAACTTTCTTTGACAGTTGTTAATTGTAGGCACCTCTGAGTCAGGGAAGTCCCAGGTAGAATTTACAAAATGAATTTGATATGACAATACCTTATAATCCTGTCCTCAGCAAAAACAGAAGCAGTTTTTCTTCACATTATCATGTGACCTTCACTGCTGTCATCCAGGTGACACCATACTCTGTATTAAAACGCTGTGAGTCTGACACGTTGGCTCAATAGTGCTTCCTTGGAAGTTGGTAGGAGAAGATGGGGTAGTTCCTTCTGCAGCCATCGTAATGAATCCCTGTGAATCCCATTATCTTTTCTTACTCTAAGGGACTAAGAAACCAGGATCACAGCAATGAACAAACAGTAGAAATGCCTGCCAATGTAGTAACTTCTCGTTGCATTGTTAAAGATGCTTGAGGGAATCACTGAGAGAACCAGTATCTCCTAGGAGAAAAAAAAAAAGTCTCCCTTTAGTCACTGTTTGTGTTACATAAGCCAATGCTTTTACTCTTTCCAAATCAAACTTTCAAAATCAAACTTTCACCGTCTTCAAATCAAACCAACAGGCTGGAGAGACCTATTGGTTTCAGAGAAAATAATGTGCAGTAATGAAGTAATGCTAACTCATACTACTGTAGACACTGTCCTCCTGTAAATTCATGTAGTAAGGAAGACTGTATGAGCTGTTACGAATATACGCTTATGTGTCCTTGTCAGTGCAATCGCTCCGAGTTATCAAACAGTACCTGTCAACAGGTAAGACTTGCCTTATCCATAGTTTCAAATACTGCTTTCGTTGATAAGGGGTAAGGACATGGTCTTCTCCGAGTGCCCTTAAAACATGAATCAATGCATCAGGCTGCTGAGCAAGGGCTGGGGTTGCATATCCCCCATACGGAGCTGCAGAAATGCCTCCCATCCAGGGGAGTGCAGGGAAGAAGGGAGGGACACAGACCTGCAATTAGAGATTAAAAAAAGGGGGGGGACCAACAACTTTGAGACTAGAACTTTGTATATTTTCAGTTAATAAAAATATTTCCATTAATACAGCAAGTATGATTTATATCAGTACTTGTTGTCTTTCATGTGTATCCATAAAGGAATATAGCCAGCAGCAGAAATTATTAAATAGCTTGTTTTTAACAGCAAGATGTTAAAATGTTTTGTTAAAGTGTTACAGTAAAAATCTGCTTTTAGTATCTTTGTGCGCTGATCAGAAGGAGTCCATGTATAACTCTTGGGCCAAGGAGTCTCTTAAATAGTAGCTTTCAAGAAACTGAAAGGGAGTAATCACTGTGATCTGTTTTTTATGTTCTTTTGTATAAAATATATTTACAGTTTCTGTGGGAGGCAGGGTACTGATCTAGCTGAATCCCTCGTCTGATAGCCAGTGTGACCAGTTTTGCAGCAAAAGGCATCACAGTTGCAGAATTTCTATTCTTTTTGTAAGGAATACATTTATTTTACAAAACCAAGCAGTCTAGCCTGACTCAAAACAGTCCATTGATCGTACTTTAGCTGGATTCACATCCCTCTTATGCAAGCAATTGTTGCGCAGATAGAGTATATATCCTACCAATACTTGCTGCCTAACTCGTGGGAGAAGAGCTTTTTTAAGTTCTCTGTCAGCTCTGTGGTTCTTGCACTTGAACCTCCCCCTGTTCTCATGTCTCCCTGACTTGAGCTACTCCCTAAGCTTTTATGGAAAGGCTTATGACTTCGGCATATCAGTCTTAAATCTTTCACTTGTTTAATAATTTGCAACAAATTGGGGCTAAGTACTGCTGCCCTTGTTCAAAGTATTAAATATCGCATCTCGTGCTTTTTATTTTAAACATAAAAGTAACTATTAAAATATTAATATTTTCTCTCTTACTGTATTTCATAGTGTTTGGCTGCTGGTTCAATTATTATGAATCGTGAAATAGAGAGTATGGCTATGAGGCCATTAGCCAAGGATCTGACCCGAAGCCTAGAGGAAGTTAGAAATATCATTCGTGACCAGGCCTTAAGGGATTTGAACCTCTACACAGAAAAAATGAAAGATTCACTCAAGCATTTTGACGTCCTTTTTGCTGAATTTGAATTAAGGTAAAAGATCTGAAGTACATGTGTTGTGAGCGTTGGCTTGGCTCCTACAGCTGTTGTGTGGCTTGTTGGTTTTTGGAAGTTGGCTGTTTTGTTCTGTTTTCTTTTTATGGAAAAAATATGTAATTTTTTTATTGTGGTATTTGAATCCTTCAGTAATTTGTTGTATTGTTAGGTTTTTCCTTCCAGTGTAGCAATAATGAAAATTAAATAGCTTTTTAGCAATCAACATTTGCTCTATTCAACTACACTATAATCTTCCATTTGCATACTGGCATATGGCATTTGAGGGAGGTTTTCCAAGATGCAAAAAGAAGCCATAAATCTCTTCCCTTAATGTTTTCTTTATTGGAGGAAAGGTGACAAACAAGAGACTTTTTTTAAAAAAAGTATGATAACAAATAGTCTAGAGATTATGAGGGGTTTTTTCTCTTGTGCTTAGAGATACAAACAAGATGCACCCAGTGAATTTAAGAAGGCATATTGAAATCTGATGAAGGAAGAGCTTTTACACAACCCATAATTAACCGCAGGAACTCACTGATTTAAAAACTTGTGATTGAAAAATGACTTGGGGGTTTATAGCAAAAATAAAACTAACTGCTTTTGGGGTGAGAAAAGTAACTGCGTATTGCATCAAAGGTCACATTGACCAAGTCTTGCATTGTGCTTCAGAATTTAAGCCAGCTTCCTGCATCTGTTAGATGTTTGTGGTGCTGGGCATAGTTAAAGACAGGATACTGGACATATCTATGGATCTAATATAATACAGCCATTCCTACCCTAAGCAGAACAGGTTTCTCAGACTTGGATAGCATTTTAAATTTTTCTTGGGAATAATCCATAGACTGTCTTGTCTCCCATTCTGTTTGCCCTTCATCAGTATTCATATTCTCTTGTATTATTTTATTCAGGTAATCAATTTTTTCTGATTCAAAACCTCATCATTATACTGTTACATTGAAAAACATTTTAATTGAAAAAGTTGGCTAAAACCATGCTTTTAAGTGTTGCTTTGAGTGCAGATGCCGATGACAATCAGTAACTGGTTTTTGACAGTGCCTGTGCAGTTTCTGGCCTATCCATACCAATTCTCTACATACAGAATTTTACTTTGCCATTGTTTTGTAAACAACTTTTTCCCTTCCTGTGTTACGTATCATCTACAAATGACTGATTAAGTAATATGGTGACAGAGAACTTTTACCAATGTTTCTTACCTTGTGAATTAGTGCTTTTGCATGTCCTTTCACACAGAAATGAGGCCAACTTCTAAGCCTCCTAAATTGTCTCTTGCTGGGTAACTGAATGTCACTAATATTATTTCAGGCAAAACCTTTCTAGACAAAATATGCTTTTTAGTCAGGTGTTTTTCTTAAGCAAATGCAGAGTAAACTATTCTATCTTCAAGATGTGGCCATGAAAATCCTTCTAGGACCTAGCTCTCTGTGCTAGACAGTATGGAATTCTGATTGCTAAATGTATGTAATTATATTTCTAAGTTACTGCTGAGTTCCACTGCCTCAATCTGCAATAAGTAAATCGGCTGCATTTCTTACAGATTCTTACCCTGTACAATTTTCATAGTGAGTGCTGTCAAAATAAATACAAAATGGTACAGGAAAGGTTAGGTTTCTAAGATGATTCATCCTAAGTTTGTTTTGATTTATAATCTGATTTGTTAACATACTACTATTTTACATGCTCTATTTTATAATATTCATAGTTATGTGTCAGCCATGGTACCTGTGAAGTCTCCAAAAGAATATTATGTACAGCAAGAGGTAATCGTACTTTTCTGTGAAACTGTGGAGAGGTAAGCATTTTAGTTAAGTACTAGATTTTACTTTCTGTATTTACTTTCTTTATGAGCTTTTGTAGAAATACTTTAACTGTAGTCTTTAAGAAGCATCATAAACACCAGGTATTTTGCTTTTCCAGTAAGTATACAAGTACAAAGTTAAAAAGCATTAAGCATGCTTGCCAGGTCCAAGCCTATGCTTTTTTGTTTTGTAGACAAAAAAAACCAACCCAAATTTAAGAAGCCCAACAATAACAATTTTGTTGGTATGCATAGTTATAGATGTATAAATGAAGACTAAGCTTTTAAATAAGCTAAATATGTTTAAGGCATCAAGACTTAATGATATTTCATGCAAGAATACATGGGGAGATGATTCAAATCATCTGTGAACTTCTAGTGATTATCATAAAGAACTTGTAAAGGCTCTTTAAAATCTTAGAGGATTGAAGCTTGACTCTATATGTATGAAGAGATGATGTTAAAAAAACCAAAACCAAACAGTCTAGCAAGTTCTTTTAGGAGTATAAGGTGATAGGAAGAATGTGAGTTTGTTTGGAATGTGCTGTATTGGACAACTTTTTTTTTTTCCCCTGTGACAGAGTAACTAGCCTAGCAGGTGGGCAGTAGAGGGGAACAGCATGTGAAATACCTAGCTTTAGTGAGGTTTTGAGCAGTACAACACTGCTCTCAAAAGGAGACTAGTGAACCATAGCCTGGGTGGAATTATTAGAGACCACTTGACTGTAAAATGCACTTGGAGTAAGTGTTGGGTTTATTGTCATATTAGGAGAACTTGTGAGGTAGGACCCTGGATCTGGTATGATTGATACTTTCATTAAGGAATGAAGGACTACAGAGCACACTGCCACAATCTGTAGATGACACCAAGATCAGAAGTGTTTCAGGCATTTTAAAAGACAAGATTACAACTCAAAATGGTCACAAGTAGGAGGAATAACCTTCCATCAGTCAGAGAGCTACTGCATATTTGCCCAGTAAGAGGAAAAAGATGGTTTCTCATTTGCAGCTTTGGATAATCTGGCAGTGGGCTATAGGACGGAACAGGGAGTGAGAGTGGGCCATGCACTGATGAGTCCATCTACCATTAGTACAAAGCAGTGCTTGCTTTGTGGTCATTTTGCTGTCCACCAATAGTGGTATTGGCAAGACAAGTACTGATAAGGAATAAGAGAAAGTTGTTGTTTCCATCCTTTTGGGGACCAGTCAGATCTCAGCGGGACTAGTGTGCAGTTTTGAGTGTTGTCTTACACACTGATATGGACAAATCGAAGAAGTTTGAGGACGTTATGAAACTTATGAGGAAATTAAGAAATTGTGAAGAAACCTGGGAAACATAGCCAAGTGAAAAGCCTAAACAAATTGGATTTTAGTCTGAAAGGGGCTTAAGATATTTGAAAAGTTATTGGAGGACAATGAAGTGTCCGCCAAATATTAAATCCTTAAACTTCAGTAATAGTTGCTGTATAGAACTGTTGGGTTGTTTTAGTTTGTTTTGTTAGTTTAGGGGGATTGACCGAGATGATTATAGCAAGTTCTATTTGAAAATGAAACCAAAAACTTTCCCCTATTACTTTAAAAACATTTACTTCAAAAACTCTAAGCGCTGGTGGTTTTCAGTAACAAGCTGAAGCTTGGCATGAAATAGTAAAAAGGAAAATGGCATAAAAATTATTTTGATTTTGGATGGCTGTAAAAGCTTTAAGTGTTTAAAGATTTTTGTTCTTATATTAATACTTTTTTAAAGCAGAGACTACGGTCAGTTCCACACATAGTGGTTTAGATTCTACAAAAATAGTTCATGAGTTACATACTATCAATTTGGATTGGCTTATAACAATTTTTTCAATTTTTTTCCTATTGAAATATATTCTTTGAGAGTTTGATCTCTTACTAATTTTATTCTTCTGCTTAGAGCCTTAAGGCTTGGATACCTCACTCAAGATATGATAGATGACTATGAACCAGCTTTAATGTTTACAATTCCAAGATTAGCCATTGTATGGTAAGTAATTTTTTTAACTACTCTCCACTCTGCCTCATTTAAAGATTTATTGAATATTTCAAACACCTTGTTTAGTATTTTGGCTTATTTTATTTCACCTGAGTTTGCTTGTACTTTCTTCTAAAAAAGAATCAAAAAGAGGATTATGTGGAGGGTTTTGTTTGTTGGTTTGGTTTGTTTTTGTTTTTTTTTTTAAATCATTACCACTTTAATGTAGAATATCAAGAGAAAAAAAGAAAAGAGAAGGTAGAACTCTAAATGTAGAAGACAGGAACCTGGAACAATTGATCAGTCATCCTCCAGAAAGAAATTAAAAAATGAAGAACATCGGTCTATGGAATGTCACATTGTCAGAAATATTTTTTGAAAACATGTATTTTGTGTCACTCAAAAATTATATGACCTATGGATACAAGTCTTGAAAACCAAAAATTTTCAATAGGAATTATGTATTTTTCTTAATGACTCTAGGTTCAAAAGGAATTGTCATGGCAAACTGCATTGTGACCACTGAGTTAGGCTTAAATCTTTTCAAGGAAAGTATTAACGCATATAACTTATGTGTAGGTTTGTGCCCTGTATTGACCACTCAAGACAGCTAAATTAAAACAGTGGTTTTGCTTCATGCAGTTTTTGCAATATTGAACAAATCAGATGCATTTTTCTTAATGAGTCTTTTATAATTTAACAGACAGCAGTTTCTCTGGAGTAAAGCCAGCATATTTTTAATATTTTACCATTGTGAATGTTTTATAGTTAGCTAATATAAGTAGTATAATTGAAGGAAATAAGAAACCTCAAATCCTGAGTGTAATACGCTTCTCCTCAGGAAATCCTTGTGGCCTATTGTTCCTCTTAAATAGGATATTGTCTGTAACTGTCATTCTAAAAGTAATAACAGTAGTAATCTGATTATCAAAAGACAACGTGAATGTGAGAACTCAGTTTGAAGCTGCTGGAACACACAATGAAGAAGAATACATCATGACTAACTGGAAAACCAAGGGCGCTCTGGACAATACACCATGTCATTCCCAAATTACAAAGAAGGATGGGGAGGAAGAGAAAAAAGTTAAACTGCTCCTAAGTATCCAGTGATTTTTAAATAAATCCCTGCCATGTGAAGTTCCACAGAAAAACTACACCATCAAGATAATAGTGTTGTCTGGAAGAAATGCAAGCCTTTTATTTGTACTGTGAAAGGAGACGCTTTTAAATGCAAGACAGATGCAATGCAAAGTTGTCATGCTGTTGCTCTGTGTCTTAATGAGAAGGACGGGTCTGGGGCAAGGAAAAGTGCTGGATCCCATTGGTCCTCTAATAGCAAAGCTTTAAGGAATACTTAATTTTTGTGTAAGGTTTCTTCTCAGACATCAGTTTACGATATGTGTTCGGTAGTGTATGTTGCCTAGTATGTTAACAGGCGTCAGTGAACTTTGAACCTAGTAGGAAATATTAAGACACACTTTTTTCCAATTTTTACTTCTTTCCATGTTATAACTATATTCAGGGTTTGATTCAGAACTTTCAAAGGTCAAACCTGTACAGAGGCCATTTCATAATTGTTCTTTTTGTAGTGCGCTAGCCCACTTCTATTTTTGAAAATGTCTTCTGAGAGTTAAGCTCTATGGAAAGCAAACTATACCTGAAAGCCAGAGGAATGGTGATTATACATCAGTTAGAAGTTCAGTGAGAGCAGCCTCAAGCCTCCACTCAAAAGTAGTAACATTTGTTTAGGCAGAGCATAGGACATGAATCAGCAATAACTACTTTGCTTTGTGGCAGCCTGCTTGTTGAAGCTCAGAAAGCTTAGAAAAATAAAAGTATGTATCCTTGGTAACAGGATAGTTTGTCTTAAGCCACCAAAAAAATGGGTGACTTGCAAAAGAAGCAACTTCTCTCTCTCTCTCTCTCGTCCCCTTTCCCTGCTCCTGCCCTCAAAACCCTAGTCCCCAAAGCAATGTTGATCAAGTTTAGTAGTTGAATTTCTTCAGTCCTCTGTTACCTTGAAATTCTGAACTTTCTGATGGCCATATTCAAGCCTGATGGGAGACCATGGTACTATCCTGGTACCAGGGCATAAGCTAGACTCTGGGTTTATTAACAGAAGAAAAAGAGCAGTAATTCCCAGATGGTAAATAGAGTGTAAGTGGTCCTGGTTTTAATACTTTGGTGGCATTCATATAACTTGCAACATCAGCTTTGATGAGCACTGACTGTAAGGGCAGGAAGGGGAAAAGGGCCTGGGAAAAATAAAACCTGCGTAGTCTCGAGTGTGAGAACATGCGATCCATTTGCCTTTGAGAAGCATAAGTTGTTTTTGCAGTGAGTAGAGGATTAAACAGTTTTAAGCAGAGTGGTGCCTGGTGTGGGTGGAATCCACTCTCTTGGACTCAGTGCGGTATGATGCAGCAGATACAGTGAAGAAAGTGATTTTTGTTTAATTGCGGATACACAAACAGGTTTGGGCAGTAGTGATTCGATCAGGAAGAGTTATTGAGTTATCTACAGCAAAGTACATGGAGGCTTTCAGGATCATGAACTAACCTCTTTCCAGGGAAATTTCTACAAGTGCTGAGTTGATTTAGAAGCATGGCATTACTAAAATGTGGTTTATGTGATTTAGCAAATGTGTTTTATTTTTTACCACATGTTAATACCAGGTTGTATTTATCTTAGAGGTAGAAAAATAGGAGCTGAAGAGTTAATTGTCTTACATAGAAATTATTTAGACTGGAAAGAAAAAGCCTTTTACAATCTCTTTCAAGTCAGTGGACTTCCCCAACTTACTTGATAATCAGTTTCTTGGGTTTTGTTTTTTTTTGAATGGGTCAGCTGCAGCAATGATATAAATGTTCTTCCCCTTATGTTTCCATTGCTTTTCCTCCCATGTTTAAGGGGAAGTGGACAGAGGGGAGGGGATCTTTTTCCTGTTGCTTTAAATAGCATTTAATTCTAACTGTGGGTGAATAAGACAAAAATAAGACAATATGTAACTTGAGTGTAGTTCTAATGTTTATGTACAGGTGTTTTTCTGACTCCGTATTCAGTAGTTGCTCTGTGTAATGAAATTTTCATTTTTGTGTGTGTTCGTGCATGTGTTTGAATTACAGTGGCCTTGTTGTGTACTCCGAGGGACCATTAAACTTGGACCATAAACCAGAAGATATGTCTGAACTCTTCAGACCTTTTCACACTTTGCTAAGAAAAATAAGGCAAGTAATAAATGATGGTTGTAACTGCTTCTCTTCTGAAGTGAAAATCAGAGGCCTAAAAAAGAACTCATAAATGCCTAGAAAGTTATCTGTTTGCTATGTTAACCATAAACTGCTTTTTTCTCTCATCTGCCTGATATACCCATGAAATAACTAAATGTAGTTTTTCATTTCATGGGAGCTTTCTGAACTTTTCAACTCTGTGATAGTTTCTTTTTTTTCTGAATATCATTTTATTATATTTCAAATTTTCCTTATGGTTGGATGATGCCTGAAATACTGAAGTTGCAGTTTATTTTTAGGAGGTCCTGTTTCTAATTAGCATCAGTGTTTCTGTTTAAGTAGGCTTATTACATTTTCTCATTATGTTATGATGCAATACTCAGATCTTTCTTAATCTAATAGAAATGACTATCAATTTTTCGTATTGCGGATCTGTTTTTACAGGATGAATCATTTTCTGTGTGCCTCTTTTCACAGTGCTTCCGTCTTGGTAACCATTGGAGATGTGGGCTTCAGCTCAAGTATAAAGAGCATTAAAATATTTTTTTCTTAATTGAGGTCTTTAGAAGACCGATCTGTTACTTTGGAGAAATCAAGCTGTATCTTTAAAGGCTCTTTATATTCAGGGTTTTTATATTCACCTTTAAGGTATTTTATCTGGGTGTTAAAAAAAACCCCTGTTTTCTAAATCCATAAGTCCTATTATTTTTGTAGAAATCAAATTTATATACCAACTGCAAATTTTTTTTCCTAGAAATCTCTATAGAGATAATTTGGCAGAAGTTTTTCTTTCCTGTGTCCAATTTTCACCTGTTTATACATTCCCTGTATGTCATGATGACAGTTTGATGTAAGAATAGTTTTCACGTAGATAAGTTTATCCAGATTAATCTCCTCTCACCCGTTAGAGGTGAGGCACCTCCTGAGGGAGAATGCAAGCTCTGTCAGGGATGATTCAGAGAGGAGCCTATTTCTGAAGTTAGCTTTCATGAATATCCAGACCACATCCTTTTGTGTCCCTTCAGGACTTCCTACTATTTCTTTCTAGAAGTGATACAGTTTTATATTTAGGTACATTAATGATATTTATATTGAAATCTCAAAATTGACAAATTAACATGTTTGGTGATTGGGTTTTTTGAGCGATTATGGTTTTATAAAACTGTCTAAAGAAAAACATAAATTGAGGAGCAAAGCTTAAGTTAGAGGGAGGCAATAAACTTTCATGGTACTGAAGCTCAAAACTCTACAAAGTTTTCATTAAAATACCTTATTTCCAATATATGGCTATCACAGAAATTTTCACCAGCATTCCACTGGCTGGTTAAAGCCAAAGAATATTTAAAAGCTAATATACTTCTCATAATCTGTTCTTCCTGCTTACTCCTTACATTTCACAACATGGAAAATGAAAATCAATGAAGTCAGTTTATTGTTTAGTCCATTTTATTTTCAGTTACACTGAACTTAATGCTTGGGTTGAAAATACATTAGTAACATGCTTGTTTGTTCAGTAACTATAATTTTCAATACAAATTTCAAAAAAATAAAAAGACTTTCAGATTCATTTTTGGAAAAAGTTCTGATACACTTTAAGACTTAACGTTTATTCTGTCAACTCAACTGAGCATTAAGAAATGTGATTTCAGTTGTCTAGCAGACAAAATTTGCAAAGTGTTCTTACTGAGACAGCACCTATCAGCAAAAATTTATGCAAGATGTAATGTGAAATTTTATCTCTGGCAGTCTCTGAATTGGAGGAATATCGAGGTACTTGAATACTTGAAAGAACTGGGCTCAAAAAGATCCTTTAGTAATATACTTGAATGAAAAATATGTTGAATGAAAATAACAATGAGATACAAATAAATGTGCAGTTCATGTAGGGTAATTTAAATTACTTCTTAAAAAGTACCTAAGCTGTCTAGATTTTTTTTTAATCACAGATATTTTTTTTAATTTATCAGGCTGCAATTCCTACTCAGTGAGAATGTTCACAAAAACCTATAAGGGAAGATGGAATGAGATATTTTGTATTGATATTTCTGCTCCTCATCAAGAAGGGAGCATTTTTTCCAGGAGTCTTTCTCCAGTCTCTGTCACCAATAGTTAGGGCATGAAAATAGATTGAAGTAGTCTTCTCTTGAAATAGTTGCATCTTGTATTGCAATTATGTGCCTGTTGTAAGAATATAGAACAACATCTTACTGCAGAATATGATCACATCCCAGTGAATTTCTCTGTAAAGTTCTATAACTTTTAAGCCAACTGAGTATTTTAACTCATGGAGTAACACCAAATATACAGCTGATTATTTGGTAGGATTACAGGTAATTTTTAAGCTATATTACCCTAAAACATCCCTACTGTCAAAGGCAATGATAAGTACTGTATGTGCACCCACATAATTAAATTGGAACTAGCAGAGGAAAATATCTATTGGCTAGGAAAATTTTTGGTATCCTGTTGGTGGCTGGCAACTTTGAAAACAATACAGATTGTGGAAGCTCTCTGAGCAAAAGCAGTAAGGGTTCTTGTTTTGGTAAGGTTGAGCAGCAAATGATGACTTTGAATGTTTTAATTAATACCTAAGCCAGGTGCTTGTGTTGATTTTTATTTTAGATGTAAAATGTCAGCATTGGTATTTTATACATCTACCAATGCGTAATTACATAGTACTGTTTATCCCTGTTCCTTCTAAACTAAGACATTTGAACCATTTCTGCCAAACTACTGTAATCTGCCTAGTAAAGTATACAAAGCATATCATCTAGTATATGCATAGATATTTAATTTAGATGCCTGTGACACTGAACATTCAAGTGATAAAATATTACCTATACTAGATATACATTTGAGGCTGCTATACAGAGATTTTCAGAGGTGAGCAAACTGGGGATTTTGCAGTACTCCATAATTTTGCCCTTTTTCAGAGCCCTCTGCTTGCCTGGTGCTTGTTTCTGGACCATTACAATTGACGGCAGGGTCCCAATGGATTTTGGTGGTGCAGAATCAAGCAGATTGCAGATCAAGTGGTGCAGAATCAGAGGATCATACTATTTTGAGTACACTGAAACGTTTCTGTATCATTGACTAGAAATCAAATGCTGTATATCTGTTGTCAGTGTGTTAAAGAATGTGTGGGGGGGGTGAAACTCATATGCTTTTAAGTGTGCACAGTGATTGGGGGAAAACTGGTTAGTGTTTTTCCAAGGTGGCTGTGTTTTAAAACTTTGAGTTGATTTAAAACTTTTGCAGTAGAAGAGTACCAGTGATATTTGTTACGTATCAGTGTTGGTTTCTCAGTGTTGATGTATCAGGGCAGATCTGGGCACTTTGGTGTGCTGAACTCAGCCGAGCACTGCAGAAGCAGGAGAATGCAAATTGTATTCCTGTACTTGCATCATGCTCTTACGGTGGCAGCTCCATAAGGACAGCTATTTATGCTCTGTTCAGAGCATGAACTGAAGCACAGGCTAGCAGTAACAACAATGCTGTTCTCTGAAAACAGACAATTTAAAATTCTAGTCAGAGTACGAGCAAAGTTAATGAAGGAGGCTTGGAGAATGTGTGAGATCAGTGTGCTTGGGGTTTTGTGGCCCTGTCCTCTATTTAGCCAAATTTGTTTTTAAATGGACATTTGGCCTCAGATCTTTGAAGAAGTAATGTCTGCACCCTGGATATTGGCAGTAGAGTAAAATATGTTTATTGGTTTTGCAATAGGCAGAGTAGATTTCTACTACTGCTTGTAACAAGCAGAGTACATCTTAAGAACTTGCCTTGGTTTTTTTGCCAGTGGCTGTAGCTACTGGAAGAAAAATGTTCCTCATATTTTCAGGGCTAGATTGCCTTCCTGTGATACTATGCCAAAAAGAGTAAAAGCAGGTCAAACCTGAACATGTGCCTTTTTTAAATTCAGTGTTTTCTAAAGACTCTGTGAGAAGGAAGCGCACTACTGCTGTTAGGGTGGATTGTAGAAGCTCTCTACCTGCAGCTTCTGAATAATGAAAGCAGAGGGAGAAGTTCTTTTTTCCATATGAGCACAGCACTTGCTTGGATCTAATGACGAGTTACAGATGCTTCAGCAGAAAGGAAATGAACCATGGAAGTAGCTACAACTTAAACCTTACAGTTTAATAATGATGTCTGATGTTTAGTTTTAAACTTTTCAGTAGTGACATTTAACATTTCTTTCTGTATACTGGTTGACATTAATTTTATTCTCAATATTTATATAGGCATTTTAAAACATGCCACGTTCCTAATGTTGGCAGAGAATCCTGTATAATCTAATTTTGAGCAATTTGATCTTTTGGTGATAGTACTTGGAAAAATATTTGGGTTTTGAGTTAACAAGTTAAGAATGCAAACCATTGACTGGAAATCAAGGTGTGAGATGTTGAATGTTTCTTTGGAGTTTTTTTTTTGTCCTCTTGGTTAGACTGAAGTTACTCTTTTAAGGGAATTCTTTTAATATGTGCATATTATTATTATTACTACTATGCTGGCTGTGTACTAGCCAATTATTTCTAAACACATGAGGAATAATGGACTCCTAGCCTCTGTTTAAGCAGAAGGTCTTGCTTTTCTCATCCTTTCAATTATGCTGAAATATACTTGCTGGCCTTTGAAAATGTTGACAGTGGTTCTCGACAGAGGATATTTTCATATGTGGTTTCTAATTGAGAAGTATAGTGTAAATTAAATTCAGGCCTAAAATCAAATGCTGCTGTGTCTATGGATTTGTTTTAAAGTTACAAAGTACTTAAACATAATGGCCTCAGATAACGCTTTGGTTTTAGGTGCTTGTAGTCCTGAACTGCAATACTGAGGACACTTGATAACATTGGAGATGCTGCATGTCTCTAGAAGACATAGTTTAGTAAATACCTAAATGTTTGCTTTTAGGCCTGCCTGATTCTTAACATCATGCGGAAGCTTAACTCCCTAATGACTGAGTTACGTGTCTGAGGCAGGAGAGCGCCAACTTCCAGTCCCTGTTTCAGTGAACAGGCTTCTAAGACATCAGTGGTGCATAAGCGCTTTTACTATTTTTAATGAATTCCTTTTATCTGATAATATAATGGTGTGGAACTTCTGTCTTTTTTGCAGAATAATTTTCAGAATCTAATACAAAGTATGGCAAATTGGTTTGCTAATCAAAGTCAAATCTGTGAATTAAAAAATTAAAATAACAAAATATATCTAATTGTGGATATCACTTTCACTATAAATAGATAGAGAGGGGGAAAGATCCATTTTTTGCATGTGTTTTGATTTATGTTGGGGCTTAATTGCAAGGATGTAAATAATTTGGTACCCTGCATTTGCATGAGTAGTCTCAAATTCAAGTATAAGCAATCACATGTGTTCTGAATATAAATACCAAATGCACCTTGAGTTACACAGCTGAAAGTACTCTGTGCCCCCAAGTTCTAGATTTTTGTACTAACAGTAAAAGTTTTCTTTGAAATCTGTAACATTAGTGCCTCCTATGATTGCAAGTGTAAGGTGATGTGTGTATTCATTTTCAGGGATCTACTTCAGACATTAACTGAGGATGAACTGCACACGCTGGAACGTAACCTCTGCATCTCTCAAGATGTGGATTTTCCTGTCAGAGCAGATCCTGAAGTACCCTCTGTCATTACACCGGGCATAACTGCGACTTTGCCTGCTAAGGAGCTTTCAGCAAAAGCTGAAAACACAGAGGCTGAGCTGGCTTGTTCTATGCAGTATGATGAGCAGGAGCTGGAACAGCTGAATAGGATGGTACACAGAGTTGGAGATGAAATGTCTTCTCTGCTTTCCCCTCCAAGCATCTGTCAGTCTCCAGCTCACAGACCTAGCCTAAGAAATATTTCTAGCACAGAAGCTTCACCAACAAGACACCATCTTGACAATTTAACTGATGAAGAGGACAGAGTGTTTTTTATGGATGACCTAGATGGAGCAGGAGAAGCTCTTGCTGGGTTGGATTCAGTAAGTGACACTTTTGCTTGGGTGAATAACCCCTGCCACGATTCAAAACAGAACCTGCAATATAGAGATGCTTTGCTGTACGAGAATGGCCATCAGACAGAGGAAACTTTGCTTTTAAAAGATGCTGAAACTGACTTAAGCAATAATAACAATATTGAAGATAGCAAACAGATGTCTGGCATTTCAGTTCAGAATTCACGCAGCTGTCTAGAAGGTCTGGACTCACAGTTATACCTCAATGGTTGGGATGCGTATGCTGATGATGCAGAAACAGCAGAAGTGATAGCTCACAGGACAGGGGGAATGAAAATATCTGCTACTGTAATATTCAATCCTAAATCTCCCTCTAGCTCAGAATCCCCAGTAACAACTCCGGAAGCAGCTATTAGTTG
The DNA here is from genome assembly GCF_964188355.1 of Buteo buteo. Classification (NCBI taxonomy): domain Eukaryota; kingdom Metazoa; phylum Chordata; class Aves; order Accipitriformes; family Accipitridae; genus Buteo; species Buteo buteo. The sequence continues at coordinate 9,859,467 of NC_134171.1, read as the reverse complement.
TGTTCCTGGATCTGCTAATCCATTAGCAAATGAGGAGGAGGATGAATCCCATAAACTCAGTATAGCTGCCACAAACTGTCTGATTAATTCCTGTGTGTGTTGTGGCAGCTGTGAAGACAGCAGGGAGGACAGTGTTGAAGGTTTAAAGACTAAACATTCTGCAGGAGGTGTTGTAAATGCTTCATACACATTAGTAAAGTCTAAGGAAATGGACCATGTAGATAACTTGGACAATTCAGTCCCTGCACAGGAAACATTAAACCCTGAAACTTCTGCTTTGTTAGCAGAAAGAGACTTTGGCAGAGAAGAGCAAAAACTGCCAATCTCCTCTAAGTGCCTGGCACATTCCTCAGGTTCACAGGTAGGGGCAGAAAATGACTCACAAGGAGAAGGAGAAAGCATCTCAAATCAGCAGAAGTGGGAGAAGAGAAAACTAAGTGAGAAAAAATTGGACAACGGTGAAGATGCTAGTAGTGAAAGAACAGCAAAGGAAGATGTAAAGTCAAGATCTAGTTCAAGGTAAGAGCAACTTGATGTTTTGTTAGTAATTTGTGTGCAAATAATTTCCTATATCCTTGTACTTTAGTGAGTGGTGTATAATTAATGTTGATTTTAAAGAAAATAGTGTGTTTCAGGATTAAGGAATTTTTCCATCTACATTTTTTAATGCAAGTAGCTTTTTATTGGACTTCAGCTTTTTTGGAAAACACCTGGAGAACACCTGAATTTTAATTGTATATCTCTGTCATTGAAATCAAGTACACTAATCTTAACCAGTTTAATGTAACAAAGAGTGCATTGCTGCTATGACATTACCTGCGTCATTACCTCTGTTGTTCTCTGCTGTTTTACAGGAAAAGTGTGTCTGGCAGATACTAAAAAGTTAACTTCTACATAAGTGCATGGGATTAAATTGGCACCTAAACACATTTTACCTTAGCTTCATTTGAGAGAATGGGCTTGATCTGATCGTGTTGCCTGTGGCCTCGAGTGTATTTGTGAATGTCTGTGTGCTGAATGAGCCTAATAGAGTGCAGAAGCAGCTTTTAAACCTATTAGACCATTTCAACGAAAGCTGATAGAAAAATAGAGGTCATGGATTAAGGTTCTACATATTTAATTATAATAAGGAACTAGATAACAGGGAGAGACCATAATAATAGTTATGTTAAAGAAAATGCCATGCTTCAGCTCAATTTTGATTAGACATTAGGGATCCTACACACATCAGTAGGAAACCAGACTTCATTTTGTTTTACTGTTTAGGGGATAACCTGTTTTGTAGTAAGGGATGTCCTCAGTTTCCCTGAAGTATTAATATAATAAAGCAGAGGGAAGAAATTAAATACAGGTTATTGTTTTCTGTATTCCTGTGACAGCTTTCTTCCTTTGTGCCTTACTGTGTCAGTACTGCGGAGGTCGTGTGTGTGATGCAGCATCTTTTTGTTATATGTGTATGGAATTCAGGATAACACAGTGTGGGCAGCTTGAACCATGAAGCATTACCACAATATAAAGGCTACAGATATAAACAGTTGTTTAATAACATAATAATTGAATTATGAAATATTTTACTGGTAGTGGAAATAGAATCAAGAGTTCTTTGCCCTGGAGTTAATTCCTCTTACAGGTTAAACACAACTTGGCGTGCACAAAACTTGACTTTTGAGAAGGTACTTTTATCTTCGTCATTCTGAGTATTTGCAATCTTAAGCTTGTAAGTATGATCATGTTCAAGGCTTTATAACAGGGTTTCTGAATGGACTTCATTTTAAGAAGTAATTCACAAATCCCTTTGACATTTCATGCTTTTGCAACGCTTCAAGTGGAATATTCCTTAAAAGTAATTACTGTGTGTTTAATTAGTGTCCTGATAAATCATACATAATTTACAAAACTCAGATAATTTGTCTACTAATTTTTACCTTGGGTAGGATATTAAGTGAAATTTGTGAGAACAAGTCTACAAAGTATAATAAATATATGTAAGCTTCTTTTTCAGCCTCCCACGGTTTGTGGATGTAATAACGTCTTCTCCACATACTTGTCCAGTCTCTGTTAATATTCTGTAAAAACTTTGTATGAGAATTGTCCTTTTACAGAGAGTTCTGTAGGCCCATGTTCCTCTGTGTCCTTTTGTTTGCTCTGGACCTGGCTCTTAACAGCTTTGAATGGCTCCTAGTTCCTGCCTGGCCTCTCTGCATCGGTGGTGATTTTGTAGACCTCAGTCGCTCTTTGCCTATGTGGTTACTTTTTCAGTTGTAAATTCACAGCCTACTTGATCAGAAGTTGTCCATAGCTTTGATCATTCCTTTTGTCTTGCTCTAAATCTTTTTCAGTTACACTATTTCCTCTTAACTGTAAGTGAATCAGAATTACACTTACTCAAGATACGAGCAAACCATGGATTTACACAGTGGCATAATTATTTTCGGTTAATTTTCCAATGGCTCCCAATATATGCCTTCATATTTTTTGCACAGTGGCGAGCTGATGGTTTTTTTTGAAGTTGTCTGCCAAAGCCCCAGGATCCTGCTTTGTGAGCTCAGAGGCTGTTATTTTATATCTGATGCTAGAAGTGTTCTGTCTGTGTTTACCAATTGAATCTCATCTTGCCGTTTTATTACCTGTTATTCAGACATTAAGATCCTGTGCAATTCTTCAATCAGCTCTTGTTACTATTACCCTGAATAATTTTGCACTGGTAGCAACCTTCAGATCTCACTGCTCTCCTCACTTTTGCAGATCGTGTGTGAAAACAAAACCCCCAGGGTCCTAAAGAACTTAAGCAGTGACTTCCTGCTCTTCTGAGAAGTAGTTATTTAACAGCTCCTCCCTATTTACGGTTAAGAATTATTTATCCATTTTGTGCCCCTTCCTTTTATGCTATAGCTCCTTAGTTCTCTTAAAAGCCTTAGTGAGGTACTTTGACGGAAGCTATTTGGAAATCCAGAGGCTGCCAGCCAAGTCACCATTCTTTCCAAGCTTCTTGACCCCTTCAGAGAGCTCCCAAGAGGTTTCCCCTGTAGAAGCCATGTTACTCCTTGCCAGGCAGACCCTCTTATTATTGTCTACCTATTTTAGCTTTTGATATATTCTGTTAAGTAGCTTGGTATGAACATCAGGCTCACAGAACTAGAGTTGTTTGAATCCCCTTGGAGTCCTTTTTATTTTTAAAGATTGCCACCTTCAAACTCCAGGCATCATGAAAGTTTTAAATGAGAGATTAATAATTCATCTGATTCATTCTTGAGTTCTAAAATTCTTGATCCAGTTAGTGGGTTTTGTCTGTTTTCATCATAGCTTCTTCCACAGTTACTTTGTTGATTACATCTAATTCTCTCTATTTGTTATTGAGACTACAGTATGTCTGTTATTAATTGGCAAATACTCCATCTTTGCAGAAGTGGAGAAATAAGATGGAGGTATTTTGTTACTAGATTGTTGCTCCTTTATTTGGAAACATTCTAATATTAACTCCTTCAGTATATTCTGAGACACACAGATGCTGGGGATCTACTGAGGATTGGATTAAAAACTTATCTGTATAGATCCTTAGTTTCCTCATATATATAGATTCGGTTCTTGCCTCTGAATCACGAGTCACGTTATCACTAGAAGAGATAATTCAGTTACAAAACAGAACTTTGTGGACCTTTTCTTACTCATGCTGCCTGGGTGGTGACGAATCACTTCTTTTCAATGGTATTTTTAAATGGGAAGATCATATTAAGCTTCTGTGACTGCTCCCTATTACATGCTTGTGAATGCCAACTTAACCATAGGGGAAATGTTGGAGACAGTAGATTATTTTCAGAATGATGGACCCATTAGCTAGAACAATAAGCAATCTAATATACATGAAATAGCTGCAGGATATGCTCATTCATCAAATTGATAAATGTATTTACTTTCTAGTTACTGTAAGTCACCAACCAGGGAAAGAAGATTTTATTTCCCTTGTCTGAATCAAGTGGCTGTCAAATGTGTACATTATGATATAAACTGCTTCTTTTAGTAAATCAATTCTTATACTATGCAATATGACATTATAGGTATAATTTCAATGATCCAATCAAGTTTACTGTAATTAATCTTTAAACCTGAAATACCTGGTATTTCAGGCTTCTCCATCTAGCCTCAATATTCAGTAGAGTTCAGAATACAGATTAAATACTCTTCTACTTAAAAACATGTCAGTACCCAAATGTTACTACTTTGGTTTTTAAGTCATAGCTGGTGTTATGTCTTTCTCCATTATTTGCTTTTAAGTATCTCAAAGATATAAAACACCAAGGGCACTGAGAGTCTTGGGCAGCAGCATTAACAAGATGCAAATATGAGAGAAGTGCTAGCAAAGATGTAGTCAGTATCTGATGTGCTGAAGGGACAATGTGATAAGTAAAGGCTGTGATGTAGCAAAACAAACTGTTAGAGGGGGGAAATTAAGAGTTGTACAGAGGATGATGAAACTGACAAAGCAGCGTTTGGTGTGTTGGGGTAAAAAAGGACGTAACACCAAAACAAAGCTTTAGATCTGTATCTAGTATTTCCTTCTTTTTCAACTGGAAGCAAGCTATACAGATTTTCAAAATGTTTATTCTGTCATAGTATTCTGCTGGCTTTTTCCAAGGGGGAAGAAAATTACAAAGAGTGATGATCAGCTTTTCCTTGGTGTTTTGGAAATACTTGGCTTTCTGTTCTTTCCAGAGTTGAAGAGTCTTTGTAAAACTGCTAATTCTTCTATGTGTTTTATGAAGTTTGGCAGCTTGTTTCATATTGTCATGTAATGCTAGTGTTTTCATGTTTTAGTCTTAAATACCTGGTTGTGTTGTGTGTTTATTTCTCTACATACTGACCTTAAACCAGTTCTGATATAAAAAAAGGGTTCTTTATCATAGTTTCTCGTCTTTCCACTGCAGGTCCATTATGTCTAGCTTAAATTATACTTTTTTTGCCACTTTCCTTGATCTATTTGGTGAGTGTACTCTTGATGAAGCCTTCTACACTGTACCTGAGAACTGGCAAAAGGAGCTGAAATTGGTAGCGGGGAGAACTTCTTAATCTTCACGCTTTCTGCAAGCTCTAGCTTCTAGCTGTGTCCATCGGCTGTTAGATGCTGGCACTGTTTGCATTTATTTGTGGGGGCTTAAAAAATAGAATATTTTGCCATATGCTTTTGCAGTGTAAGGAGGAGGAATGAGGCATCCTTGGAAAGCATGTTTTGCTGTTTGCTGATCTGTATTGCAATTCTAGAATAAGATGAATAATTTATTCTTCCCCAGCTTGGTATTCAAGTTGTCCCATTTATTAGTGATGCAATTCTGTAGTCTAAAATTGTATATATTGTAATATACTTGCGATACAGACTATTGTAATATATAATAGATTTAAAATTTTATTTCCTCAGCATATTAGAATGAGTTTATAAAAAGATGAACACCTGTTTTATACACTTGGTTGTTAATTCAGATTTTTCTGCCTGTATTTTCTTTTGTTCACTCCTTAGCAACATGTGATGTGTGCACATGTTCAGTACTGCAACTTTAAGATAAGTCATTCCACCTTTATAAATGCATGGGAAAAAAGCATTTGTATTTTTGGGATGGCTAGCACTTAACATTTTAAAAAACAAAACCAAGCCCACATTACCTTTATAGTTTGTCTTTTAGTTTATAGCGTTTGATTCTATAAGTGCTCCTTTATCAAAACTAGCTTAATTGATATTGCAATGCAAATTAACTTGATTAAATGTCTTAAAGTCATGCTTTCCCTATAATATTCCCATCACAGTAAAACTTGAGAAAATTGTGTCTTTACATGGCAAAGTTTCCTTTTCCATAAAAATTAGTGGACAGCTGGGCATGTTCACATAAACAAAAACATGTCTGCTGAGTGTCTTGTATTGATTAGTCTTTTAACCAGCTATTTAGGAGTAAGAAAACTTCTCATCAGCAGGAATGAAATAGTTGATTAGGAACAAAATATCAGCCTTTCAACTGTGAAACTTCCCTTAAGCAATCCTTTAGCTGGCTGTTGATAGAAATTCCTCTGTTCTCCTTCTCGTATTCTGTTTCTTTCCTTTGTGCAACTGGCCAAATTCAGATTCAGTATAAATGAATTTTTTTCAAGTCCTCCTCCCCTTCTTTTTAACAATACAAGTCTCAAAAGTGCAGTGTTTGACCTTGTCTGTTGAACACTGATTTTGTGTGGTATCCGATAACATGACTGCTGTTATGAAGCCTTAGCATGCAAATAAAAGATATCAGTGTTTTATACCAGCTTCCTTTTTACTAGGTACATATATCAAATACAGCAACAGTGAACTGTATTAACTCTCAACATACAGATTCCTGAAATGAGTATAGTAGGTAAAACAGTTTCAAAAGCCACTTATTTGAGTAGATTGGTGTAGCTGACACATGAGGCTTTAGAGTTAGCTCTCATGTAGCGAGATAGATGGAGAAGAGTAGATCTGTACCAATTAACTGATGTAACATGGGATGTAATTGTAACTTGAGTAATAACATTCATGAGGAAACCATCCCCTGAAACAACCAGAGGTTTAATTAAATGTAAGAAGCTGGAAATACATTCCAGTAGAAAAGAGCACACAAACCAGGATAAAGGTGGCTTTCAGTTTGTTTTTCACTTAGAATAGTTACAGAAAATAGCCAATAGCTTTAAATAAGTGGTCGGTTAGTTCAGGCTGCTAGTATGAAAAGAAAAGGCTATGAAAAGAGGCAGCCACATCACCCCATGTCACTTTGCTCTGTTGCTTCAAATCTTTATTCTATATTTTTATCAGAAGTGCTGAAGAATTCCGTTTTGATGAGTGTGGATGGTGGTTTTATCCCGTGCTAGAATGTAATTTTTAAAATAGCACTGTGGGCGTTTAAGACCTCACAAATGAAACAAACTTTTGCCACCTTACAGTTTAAACAGTTCTTTGAATGCCAATTCAACACGGTATTAGTTTCAAATGAGCATTAGATGTGGTGAAGTTCAAATTACCTGTGGGCTGGTGTGGGAAGAAAAGGTTAGCTGCTATCAGCTACAGAATGTGTCTATATGCACATACCTTCTCTTCCTATAATTGTGCTAATGAACATGTGTGCTGAGGTACTGTCAGCTGATAACAAGAATCGTTAGTTGGGAAAAGCAGGTCAATTCACCTTAGGATCTACCAGCATCTTAGAAAAACTGAGTGAATCTTCAGGCAGACGCTAATGAGAAGGAAATTCTACAAAGAGGTATCCTGAGTCTATGTGTACTCGGAAGGAATGCACTGAGTATGTCAGGAGTCTTTTTTTGTTTCTTTTTTTAAAAAACGCTATTTAGTATAACACTGAGAAGGTATAAACCAGAGTTATCATTATTGGATTCCCATTTCTTGGAACTAAATAAACACAGAATTTCTTATCTGAAGAGTTATGGCCTGAATATGAACCAGAAATGAACACTGTAAATAATAGATATTATTTCTGGTACAAAAATTCAATCTGTATTGGTACACAGGAGTAAGAAAAATGTTACATGTTGTAATTGCCTACACTACACATCCTTTATTACAACAAACTAACCTCTGTGAGCATGGTTTGTGTCAAGTGTGTCCAAGCAGTTTATGTTGCCAAATGATGACTGACCAGATGGATATCTAATCCTGAAATCAGTGGATGGCTCAGCATGGCCAGGTTTGTGCACCAAGTAAAAGATGGAGTTTGTGAAACAGTTTAGAATGGCAAACAGCATAAAGCCAAGGCTTAAAAAGAGATGAGAAAGTGGAGCTGGTGAGAAGTTATGCTGATAGCAACTATTTAGAGGTGAGTCAGGATTCAAATGAGGGGAAAAGAAGTATGGAGAAGAGGTATGAGGTGAGGCTTAGAAACTGGTCAGAGAACATCTGTGAAGGTGAAAATAAAGATAGCATTGAGGTTGTTGATAATGTAAGCTGGTTGTGTACCGTTACGTTCAGAGGTTACTCATTGCGTTTTCTTAAAGATCAAGGTCCAACGCTTTGTGCCACCTTTATCAGTTTGTCTTCTGGCTTGGACTGTCTGCTCCACAAAGTCAGCTCGGGATAGAAAGTGATTTCGTGACTTGGGACAATGTTGACAATAAATAAGATCTGCTTTTAATAGAGAGATGGTACTTCGGGTGGTGGTTTGGTTGGTTTATGTTTGTCTAGTGTTTAACTCCCCCAAAAAGTATACGAACTTTAATTTCTTAGGAAAAGCGTTAGCCCTTTGGATTGTGCATAAGAGCTGAAAACCTCAAATTCTTTAAAACAAAACAAACAAAATATCTAGAAAACCAAGAACCTCAGAAAATTGATTTTAAATTCTTAAAATATTTTCATAATTTTGTTTCATGTACTATTGGTGACTGAGATATTTTGACTGGATTTCAAATATATCAGGCAGAGCTTCACAGAAAGCACTGAAGGACAGCAAACCTGACATCTTTCAGAAGAAGTCTTACTACCCAAATCAACTGACAGCATTGTTACACTGGAAAAATCTGAAAATGGCAGGGAGGTGAGAGAGAATAAAAGAAGGTGCTGAGTTTGCTAGTTGCTCTTGTTTCCTGGTTCTGCTGTTCAAAGAATACTTTATTCTGAACAATACATTTCATCTTTGCAAGACAGCTTCTCCTGCTCAGTCATGCTGTGAAATCATATGCTAATGGTTTTTTAATATCATTTAGCTGCCATAAAACAGATAGTAAAAGTACATTTTAGTAGCATGACCATATTGTAAGATTGGATGGGTAAAGGTGATGAGCTATAAAAGAGTAAGCCTTTGTTTAAATGCATATATCTCTTCATAATGAACAGAATTAGCAAGGGAAATTATATAAAACGAATGGAAGTTAAATAGATTTTTGTTCAAGTCTAAAATTATTTTCCAGTTGTGACGGCTCTCCTTTCAACTAAAGCATAGTATGCTTGGGATTTATTTTCAAATTGGCAATCAGAAATTAAGAACATGAAGGGGTACATTTTCCAAGTGATTAGTGGGAGGTATGCAAACAAATCCTATTATTTCTTAGTGGGATTAGAGCACATACCTTCCATACACTGCTTTGAAGAATTCCCCTTAAGCATTCTTCCAGACTTCTAGCTGCAAAAATACCTACAATAGTAAATTTAGTAGCAGAAAAGAATTTGGAACGTAGCTGCTTTGAATATGTACCCCACATACGCCTACAAATCAAAAGAGCATAAAAAAATCTGCTAGTACTTGTGGAGAAGTAAGGTAAAATAATCCTGACCCACATAATTACATTTCTTTTAACTAAAGATATTTCTTAGGTTTCTCTCTGCTTTGTCCAGAGGTTTCTGTTGACTGAACATTTGAGTTCAGCAGGCTTGAATGATTCTTCTGCACTGCCTAGAGCCAATACAGCCGTGATACCTCTGCTCAAGACCACATATTTTGTTATATAGTATAATTTAATTTTTTTCAGCTTGTAGAATTTCTAATAGCTGAGACGTAAATTGTTACTGAAACAAAAAATTGATCTTTCCAGGATAGTTCTGTAGTGCTTATGAAACTATTTTTACTCTTCTAACCCTAGTTTATGTTAATAATATGATGCAAGATCTAAAATGATGTGTTTATTTAAAGGCTTTTCATTAGCCCAGGGATGCCAGAGACAAATAATGTACCATTCATTTAAATTATTCATATCCTTTTACTTAGTAGCTAGTGGACTTCCTCTAATGAAGTGTCAGTGGTTTGCCATGGGACTGCTCCTTCCTGCTCATCTGTTGGTTTAAAGGACAAAATTTGAGGTACATATATGGCAGTTATAGGGACTGAGCACATTCAGGGTAAATGTATTATCTTCATCTTCCTCACTGAAGAGTCAGCTTTCTGCTTTCTCACAGACTTTTTCCTTCCCATTGGAAGGAAACCTAGATCAAACTTGTCATGATATTTCAGTTCTTGAAGCTTATTGTTTAGGGTGCCTTGGCCTGAAACACGCTTTATGAACTTTAGGTTTTGTTATATCTTTGTTATAAGATCAAACCACACTTAGCAGCATGGGCACGCTATTCCCTCTATACCCTATGGAAATGTAAGATCCTCAGTTCTTTCTTGAATGTTGTAACTGTATGGCATGAATTAAATTGAAGATTTTTATAAGATGTGTGCCTACTGACTTTGCCAAATTGTCTGTCCTTTTTGGGAAGAAGACAGAATAGGTTTGTATCATTTTCTGAAGAGCAAAAATAAAACTTCTGGTTTATTCTTATTTCTGTATAATCCATGATAAGCCATGAGTTATCGCAGTGCTCTGTTTTTTACCTTTGTTTGCTTCAGCAGTTCATTTTGTTTCCATATGTTTTTTCAGTTCTCAGGATGGCTTACGTGATTCCCCCCTCAGCTCCATCTCCAGCAGTGACTATGAGAGTGTTTCTGTCACTACATGTAGTCTCTCCAGCATATACGCTCTGAGGTAATAACATCACTTCGCAGTCAGATTTGACAAATGGTATTGGGTTATGCTTGGTTAAAATTTTTCATTGAATTAACAATCAAGTGACAGCAACACTTCTGAGTATTCTTCCTTTTGAACAGCAGGTGCTTTTTTTCTAGCAGTTTTCTTCAGTGCTGTGGCAATTGACAGGCAACTATTTATAGAAAAGTTTTAATGCATCCAGCAATTAATTATATATGTCCATGATCTCGCTTTTATTTGTCCATATAGCATTTCTTAAGAAAGACTTCAGGTTTTAGCTTGAAAAGTAACAAATGTTTGTGTTAGCTAGGTCTTGGCTGTCTAGAAAACATATTTTTTCCATTTTGTTTTGCATAGTAAAATGAGGGGAGTGTTCCAGTTAACAATAATTTAACTTCCACAGTGTTGTTGGCCAAAGTTGGCAAGAATACGAATTTATATTCTCTTCTCCTGAAAATGCATGAGAGTTTTAACTTTAGTTAGTTTTGTTCAGAGCACTTAATGGGAATAATTGAGCAATAAAGTTCAGGGCAGAAAAACGTAACTAAAGCAGAAATAGGAGTTCTTTTGCTTTTTTCAGTGTTTGCATAACATACGTATATGTGATGTATTGCATACCTTGTATGCAATAACATTTTTACTCTGGTACAGGCGGATTGAAATACCACTATTTCAGTTGAGGTAGATCTGCTGCTGCTTCTTGTCCTCCCTTTTTCATCTGTTTACTTCTACTCAACATTTCATTTGAACGTTAGGAATTCCAAATTTTGTCTAGTTTGGGGAACAGAAAGAGGGAGTAAAATGTCTTTTCTAATAGTGATAGAGGAAATAGTGCATATATTTTTTTTCTTTTTTTTAGGCTGTGCCCATCTTCAGGCTCAATTTTTTTAGAGTTTCGTATTTTTAAAGTAAGGGCAGAAAGATGCAACTAAAACCGTTTTTCATGGTTTTAATTTTGAAATACATTTCCTTTTGAGTGTTCTTCAAAAAAAGCCCAATTTACCTGCATGCAACAGTTGCCCTCTTCTAAATGCTGTATACATCAAAGACTGTTTCACATAGGGCTGTCTGAATGGACAATAGAAGTAACCTCGGTTATTTTTCAGGAATAACTGGAGCAGTAAGTGTAAGTCTGTTAGGTGCATCACCTCTTTCCAAGGCCTTACTGTACTGTGTTAGTATTGTAGTTGTTCCTGTATTGATGCTTAGGTAAATTAGATCTCTTTTCCCTTTTTTCAAATTTTGTTTTGCTTGAAGTTTGATTTATAAGGCAGTACTTGTACATGTGCATTCGTGCACTTGTCCACTGAACTATAGCATTGTATCATCCCTAGGTGTCATGCAAGAAATCTAAGTTGCCTGTTTTTCTGTATCTGATTGATATTACCTAGCTATTGTAGTTTATGGTCCAATAAAAAAAATAGGTAAGTGCCCACTTGACTATACTGATATGAATTTCCCTTTCTGAAATAGTTTAAAAAAAGTGTAAACTCCTTTTAACAACTTAATTTAATAAAAGAAGGAAAAAAAAAACCTCATAAGTCTGACTTCTTCACAGTAGTATGTTCCTAGATCTGTGTGCATAGAAATGTAATATTCAGTACATCTGTTTGTATTGTATTTTAGAATGTTATTTTTAAGGGGCTCCCCTGTTCTTTTATCTTGTATTACCTAAAGAATTTTATTTGGCTATTAAACAACTTCTGTAGAGTTGTATCATTTGTTTACTATAACAAGCATGTTCCTTGCAAAGACAATCTCTACAAATGTTCTTTTCTGAAATAACTAAGTTCTCCCTGATGTCATGTGCATATCCAACATAACAACTAAGTTGGTTTTTTCATTGTTTCTTTCTTCCTCTGAAATATGCCATTTTAATGTACTTAATTTCTTGCTGTTTTCACTTAGAAATTAAAACATAATATTTGCAATTTTCTCTGAAAAATAATTAGCTAAACATGGAATTCTTGAAACACATTTGTTTGGCCTTTCAACCTCCTATGAATCATAAACAATTCTTTTGTGCTGTTAAATAATCAATACTGAGGCTGACAGTTGTGTTGTCAGATTGCAGCACATTTTGGAAATACCCAAGCACCTTCAAACAGTTTGGCTCTGGTAGCAAAACCAGCTTAACCAGAGTGGCAGAGAGTGTTGAATGAACTACTGGTGCATTAAATAGCATAGACTGAATGGATTTGAAGCAATGAAGTATCATAGATATGGAATTCTGTATATGTATACATTTATTGTTTTCCAAACGGAGAACCAGGGGAAAAAACACCAGCTCCTTGGACCCCAGAGCACCATTCAACCCGTGGGTCATTGTTTGCCTTTTTTTTTTTTTTTTTTTAATTGGGAGGAAAAAAGCTGTTATGATTGTAGGAACCATTTGGGACCTGTTAAAGGAGGCTGCTTCAAATCAGCCTGTGATTTGCTGCCTTAAACTTTTTCCATCATCAACCAGTGTTGTGTAATTTTTTGAGCTATATTCATCCCACCTAATTTTAGGCATCAAACAGATATACCTAAATTAGGAGGTTTGTGGCTGAAGCTTCCCTGTTTAGTCAATGGAGAAAAGTGGAAACCTCGGTTAAGCATGTGATTTATTGAAATGCATCTGGGCCAAAGTATTCAGTCTTAAATGAGAACTATAGTTGCATACTTTGATTACTGACTGTGCTCACACAGTAATTTGAAAAACATTTTAAAACCTTGCTCGAGGTTTCTAGTGCACAAATTGGGGGAAAAAAAAGGTACAGAGGGCTTTCTTAAATGGTTTTGCTAAGGAAAGGTTGATTATTTCATTGGTGCCTGATCTGTTTAGAAGGCCCCTCTTTCTAGTCTCAGAGGTCTGATGGTCAAGAAGTTGAATGTTCAGCCCAGTTCAGAAGATACTTTTTTGCAAAATGTTCATTAAGTAGTATCCAGACTTGAGATGCCCATATCAGTTATCAGCTTTCTCAGCAAAGAATAAATGTATTCCATGTATTTCAGAAGGTTTCAGAGAAACTATGGTTTTATGCAGGAGTTTTTTGTTACATGAATGTGACTGGAATAATACTGCTGACTTGAGTGAAAATGAGAGGTTTGTAGCTACAGCAGGGAAGTGGCAATTAGTCAATTGTTTCTATTAGCTCCACAAAACAATCCATCCAGTTTTTCCTTTTTAATGGTTTCTTTTCATAAATGTAACTTTTAGAACAATTTTTAATATAACCATAACTTACTGAATTGTAAATAGGCAACTAATAAAATACACTGCTGGAATCTTACTCATTTCAGTGTTAGAAGTAGTAAAGTCTGTAGTTCTTCAGAATAAACTGCAGGAATTCGTCAGCTTTTAACATATGTTTGAATTACTGGGCAAGGTCCTGATATAGCCATTAATTTGAGTGGAAAAGTAAGTGAAGGCTATTCGCGTGCTAACAGAATGTGATGACTCGATATGCTTAAAGCCAAGAATGAACCTAAGTTCTTTGTAAGACTGGAGCTAGGAAATGGCAAGAAAATTGTTGTTTTGAGAACGATGAGAAAAAAAACAAGTGAGAGAACAGAAAAACAAGTGAGACAACAGAAGAACCAAGTTAGTAACAATTAGTTGATTTCAAGCCTCGTGGGAGTTTTTGGTGTAAGAGTGCAAGGGAGGAAGAAATACTGATGAATCTGTATTCAAGCATCTGCCTGCCTAGAGTACACAGTAAAGCCTACTTCTTCATTTCAAGGGTATGATGAGCCAATAAATGACAATTTTAAATATAAATAATAATAACTTTTAAAACTAACCTTAATGATACAATACATGCCTTCCCTGGTCAGCAGTCGCTTTTTTTTTTTTAGATATGTCATTATAGCTTAACTATTGATGTTTTGTGGTATATTATTCTACAGTTTTAGGCATTTATAAAAATTGGTGGTAAAGTTTTAGCCTGGTACTTACAGTCTCTAAAAGGAGTTATCTACAATGTATGGTGACTCGAGTCTATGTTAAAACAGCTTGACTCTGCCAGCAGTTAGAGTGGGATATTTATCTGGCTATTTCTGTTAGAATATCTGTACTTGCGTACATGTGGGCTGAACCCAAGGTCATTGGCTTGCTGGATATAGTTGAAGGATATCGCTTACTTTATTGCATATTTTGAGTTTATCCCTGTTAGTATAAACACATGTGTGAAACAAGGCAAGGAAGGTTATCTTAGTATATAAATGACATGAAATTTTGATTACCTGCTTCAGAAATAGAGAGTGTTTTGCAGGAGACTGTTTCAAGCTACCTTGCTAGTCAGTTCATAGAATAGCCCAGGTTGGATGGAACCTCCAAAGACCATCTGGTCCAACCTGCTGTGAGAAAGAAAGCCTACATGAGATTTTCTAGCATCCTATCCAGCCACACCTTGAAAATCTCCAGCAATGGGGGCTCTACCATGTCCCTGGGGAGGTTACAGACACTGATTGTTCTTAGTGTAAAATATTTATTTCTTACATCAAGGTGAAACCTCTTCTGGTGCAACTTGTGCTCTCCATGTGGCTCCTTGTGAAGAGAGAGCCTCCATCCTCTTTGTAACTACTCTTTATGTACTAGAATACTGTGATGAGGTCCCCCCAAGCCTTCTCTTCTCCAGGGAGAAAAGACCTAACTCCTTCAGTCTCTCCTTGTAGGACAGGTTCTCCATCACCTTCATGACCCTCCTTTGGACACTCTCCAGTCTGTCTGCGTCTGTCTTGAATTGTGGAGACCAGAACAGGACACAGGAGTCCTCCAGGTGTGGCCTGACAAGCGCTTGGTAGATTGGCATGATCACATCTCTTATCTGTGCTAGTAATGTCCCTGCAGATGCAGCCCAGGATCCGACTTGCCTTCATGGCTGCCGCGGTGCACTGCTGACTCCTGTTCAGCTTGTTGTCCGCCAGGACCCTTGGGTCCCTTTCAGCAAGGCTGCTCCCCAGCCACACGGATCCCAGCCTGTACCGGGCTCTTTGGTTGTGTCGTCCCAGCTGCAGGACCTTGCCCTTGTCTCTGTTAAACTCCATACTGCTCTTGCTAGCTCACTCTTCCAGCCCGTCCTAGTCTGTCTGTAAGGTGGCTTTCCCTTCTGATGCATCCACCTCACCACCCAGTGTGGTGTCATCAGCAAACTTGGGGATGGTGCTCTCAATCCCATTGTCCAGATCATTTAGGAAGATGTTTGTGGTGGGCTGACCCTGGCTGGAGGCCAGGTGCCCACCAAAGCTGCTCTATCACTCCCCTCCTTAGCTGGACAGGGGAGAGAAAATATAACAAAAGGCTTGTGGGTTGAGATAAGGACAAGGAGAGATCAATCAACCAGTTACCGTTGTGGGCAAAACAGACTGAACTTGGAAAAATTAGTTTAATTTTATTACCAATCATATCAGAGTAGGGTAGCGAGAAATAAACCCAAATCTTAAAAACACCTTCCCTATGGCCCTCCCTTCTTCCCAGGCTTAACCCCACTCCAGATTTTCTCTACCTCCTCCCCTCCAGTGACACAGGGGAACAGGGAATGGAGGTTGTGGTCAGTTCATCACACATCTCTGCTGCTCCTTCCTCCTCAGGGGCAGGACTCCTCACTCTTCCCCTGCTCCACCGTGGGGTCCCTCCCACGGGAGACAGTTCTCCACGAACTTCTCCAACATGGGTTCTTCCCGCGGGCTGCAGTTCTTCATGAACTGCTCCAGCGTGGGTCCCTCCCATGGGAGACAGCCCTTCAGGAGCACACTGCTCCAGCGTGGGTCCCCCGTGGACTCACAATTCCTGCCAGAAAACCTGCTCCATCGTGGGTTCTTCTCTCCATGGGGCCACAGGTCCTGCCAGGAGCCTGCTCCAGCGCGGGCTTCCCACCGGGTCCAGCCTCCTGCGGACACATCCCCCTGCTCCGGCGTGGGGTCCTCCCCAGGCTGCAGGTGGAGATCTGCTCCCCCGTGGACCTCCCTGGGCTGCAGGGGGACAGCCTGCCTCACCACGGTCTTCACCACGGGCTGCAGGGGAATCTCTGCTCCGGCGCCTGGAGCATCTCCTCCCCTCCTTCTGCACTGACCTGGGGGTCTGCAGGGCTGTTCCTCTCACATGTCCTCACTCCTCTCTCTGGCTGCCATTTCTGTTGTGCAGCAACTTTTTCCCCTTCTTAAATCTGTTCTCCCAGAGTCATTACCACCATCGCTGACGGGCTCGGCCTTGGCCAGCGGCGGGTCCGTCTTGGAGCCGGCTGGCGTTGGCTCTGTCGGACACAGGGGAAGCTTCCAGCGGCTTCTCACAGAAGCCACCCCTGTAGGCCTCCCACTACCAAAACCTTGCCATGCAAACCCAATATGTGTTGAACAGTGTGAAGCCCAGTCAATCTCTGGGGTACCCCAGTGTCCTGGTTTCAGGTTAAACCCCAACACCCACTTGTGACAGGCTGCCAGCCTGAGTAAAAGCTGTTGATCAGCACTCTTAGAGTGGCCTGTGAGCCATTTTCTTGCCTATCTCACAGACCAAGAGACGTTCTTGCCGGTGAGCAGTTTCTTACAAAAGCAGGTTTTATATTGTGCTTTTTCATCAGTAGAACTCAGTGCCTTGAAGAGGATGCAAGAAGGAAAAATAACTTGCTCATTCACCAGGACTGTGAATTATACTAGGAGAATTCAGTTCTTTCATCTTATGGTCCAGAGCTATTCTATCAAAGCTACAGCACAAAATACGTCCCCACAAGTTATAATAAAGAGATCACAGCTACTCTGGGGATCTTGCAGATGATAGTGTGGGGGACAACAAATATGTTAATGTTTTTTAACTGATGTGTCACGGTGTACCTGATCAGCTGTATCTCCAGATCTCCTCTCTTGCAGTTTTACCATTGTTAACCTGGTCAGGTTATATGTGTTTAAACAATGCAAAATAACGGATTAATTCTACATTAATGTTTGGTGCTGTCATTTTTGTTTTGATCAATGCATTACTGTAGATTTTCTTTCCTCTTTTTCTGGAGAGCTCTTCTTTATGGAAAGAGTGCTCATAACCAGAAGAAGGCTAGTGGTAATGGCTTCACATGTACTGTACTGGAATCATGGAAATAGAGCTCAAGTAGAAGAGCTGTGGGAAGAGAAAGGGGTTTATACCTTGAGCAAATCAGAATGACTTCCAGTATAGATGCTATTCCTACCTAATTATTTTGAACTGCAAACTGCCTGTGTACATTTTAGGCACTGTGAATCGGTGCTGTTTTGTACAGCTCTGTCACTCAAGTAGTGTGAGGAAAATTAATACGCATATTAATACAGTCATAAACAAGCTCCTCTGTACAATCTTTTTGCTTTGCTGCGAAATCCCTTGCCCC
The DNA here is from genome assembly GCF_964188355.1 of Buteo buteo. Lineage (NCBI taxonomy): Eukaryota > Metazoa > Chordata > Aves > Accipitriformes > Accipitridae > Buteo > Buteo buteo. The sequence goes on along the minus strand of NC_134171.1, from coordinate 9,841,666 downwards.
AACAACCAGCTGAGCAGCACCAGCAAAACAAAAAAGTCAGCGTTGATGAGGTCTGTCAGCTTTTGCTTATGATTTTAGTCAGTGAGACATATGTGACTGAAGCAGATGTCTCTAGTTTTTCACCGCCAGGATTCTTCTTGACGTGTTTCATGCCTATCTTGTTCTTCACCCTGCAAGACAAAAAAAATCGAACCTCCAAATGGTGCAGCATTTTCTAAGCTGTAGTGTTCCCTTTCAGGAAATTCCACAAGGTATTTTTGGGTATATTATATGCGTATTTTTGTCTTCAGTAACAAGTAACTGATGCAGATTTTATTTTCTCAAGGAATAACCCAGGCAGCTTGTGTGAACTACTTGTTAACGAGTGCTTGTTACAGTGGGAAGGTGAAAATTCAGTTTTTCAAAGTTTTTTGGTCTTTCCCTGTTAAAATTATAAACTTCATATTTTAGCGATGTTAAAATAGCCAATATGGTTGAAGTAAAATAAATATAAAATATGTTCCTTTCTGTGTAAATGAAGTGAAATACAGCAATAATTTAAGCTGACTAGCATCAGTAGCAGAGGCATTAAGTCTGTTCAACCAAAATTGTTATACGCCCCAAAATTTGCCATTTGGGGACTGTATTCCAGGTGGCATATCATCTGGCTGGAGACTGACAAAAGTGATAATAATGGGTTTGTGTTCTTGTTTCTACATAGCTCACTTGTAATTTTCATTTTTAGTAATTTGGGCACATTTATAATTATGTTCATTTTAATGATGTGTAAAAATCTGTTGTTGAATGTCGCTTGGTGTTCCCTGTGTTACTAATAGAACAAAAATTACTAGCTTTCAGAAATGAGATTTTATTTTACAGATTTCTTTTTTTCCCCCAGAAAGACCCTTGGAATAGCATATTTGGGAGTTTTGAGATTATGTGTAATTAACTAAAATCACTATAGTAACCTCAGGTTTTTTGCAGAGATTTTGGCAATGCCTAAAACTAAGATACATTGTGAAATCATAATTATATTGGTGGAAAAAAGAGAGGATTTCCTTATACTTAGAGCTGCATTGAAGGTGAAAAATGAAGAGAAAGCTTTCTTTTCTAATTAAAATTTTAAGGCTCCACCTAATACTTTAATTAGCTTTTCTCAGCTTTGACTCCCACGGCTGGATACCAAATTCCTGCGGGATTCTCCTAGACCCTAGGATGCTTTAATGCCTTAGCTGGTTGTTCTGTATTCTTTTTTGAGGGAACTGATGGAGGTGATATGAAAACATTGTGCTAATAAGTTTCCCTCTCCCTTAGAGTTCCTCTTGCTGGAAAACGTTTTTCAGTGCTGCTTCTCCATCGCTTTATGCCACGCACAGGAATTGAACTCGAGAGTATCTGCTGGAATTGAATGCTAAATTAATTCAGTTTTTACTATGCCATACATAATAGTTGCTTGTGTATCGCAGAGGACATTGCTGAAGAGCTATGTGAAATGACTCTCCTTGCCCTTGGAAGTATTTGTATCCAGCATCAGGTATCCAGGTTCTCTCTGTCCTGTGTCAAGTTTTGGATAAGGCATGAAAGCTGGGACTGATGTATTTCTATCACTGTATCAGGTACCAGAGCTGATACTACATACCATTTCTTCATAAATGCTATACTATTTCTGTTTTTCACTTTCAGTTTTTCCACTTCAGGATTATTTTTGAAGTTTAAATAATTCTGTGCTCTAATCTCATATTATTTGTCCTTTTGCAGCATGAGTGAACATTTGAGAGCTTTAAATGCATGTTTGATTATAAGGAGGTGTTAGAAAAAACATCATCATAGTGGAATTGAGAAAATCTTAGGTGAACCTAACCAATATTCTAACTTCTTATATTTTCAGTTCTATTTTTTTTTTAATTTTACAATATCTTTGTCTTGCAGGTTTTATCCCTTTTTGGTTTAAATTTTAAGAAAAACAGTAAAAGTAGTACCTTGCAAGTATCTGGCGTTAAATTTGATGCTTAGAAAGCAGCCCTGTTGATTAGTGGTGCTCTTAAGTTATTTGTTCATATGCACTCTTACAGAAGCTTTATCTATAATGACCAAAAAAGCTATTTGGGAGAGAGCACGGTTAAAGCTGATAAATCCTGGACTGGCAATGTTGTTTATTTTAATTCCCACTTGAAATACAGTATTTTTGCATTCTTCTGAAAACCCAGGCCAGAGCAGTAATGGGTTTGAATAAGCTGGTTGTCTACCTAGAGTTTCTTACGGTGGATCTGTTTGGCAAGATGCTGCTTTAACAGCTGTGTTTTCTCAAAAGTCCAACATGGTAAGTACAACGAGAATGTTCTGCAGTTTGCGGTTTGAATTGCTGAGGAAGGATTCAAGAAGGTGTTCTTCCAACGGAGTGGGCAGCTACAGAAGCTGCCAGGGTGTGGAGCAGAAGCTGTTGATTTCAAATTCAGTAGTCTTAAATGCTCAGGATTTTTTTCTGATTGAAGATACCACTTAGGACACATAACTAATCCTATTAGCCAAATTCCTTATTTTAATCAGCCAACCTCAGATTGCCCACCTCTACTGGAGCAAAAGAAGCTGAGAGGCTTCTGCAAATCTTGCAGTGTATGAAAAATAATTCCCCCTACTGAGGAATTCAAAAGGTTGACAGCAGATGGGGCTTCTAGCACATGTCGTACCATGTATGGAGCTGGGCACTGCTAATGCATGTGATAATACTGTGGTCTAGTCAAGTCCACTTCCTATGGTACATAGCTAGATTGTTCCTGGTAGAGGGATTTGCATGCAGTTGTATTATTTGTTTCTCAAGACAAAGTTCTGAAGCCTTGGGAACACTTTAAGGGTTGGTTGGCTATTGTGTTGGGGTTTTTTTTCTCTCTTTAGCCTTTTTTCTTAAAATAGAGAGAAAATACCTAAGGGATTGCATTTTAAAACTCTCTTCACTTAATAAAATATTAGGGTTAAAAAGTCAGGAAATAAAGTTCTGAATTAAAGCTTTATTTTAGTCTGCTTTAAATGTAGCTGCTGGGGTCATTCCTTAAAATATAGTCCTTGACTAAATAAATATATGCTATTACCCGAATAATAAGACATGTTATGGATTTGGTTTAAATGACTCTAAGATTGAGTGTGTAGCCACCCCCTTCACTTAAAATAATTGTGAAAAGCTAATAATCTCATAGTTTTCCTCCCAACCATATCAAAACTAGTACATGTTAGAAACCATAGGGTTTTAACCTGCTGTTTATTGTGTTTCTTGTGAGAGTATCCAAAAAGAAACACCAGAGGTACTGCAGAAAACAGGATGGGAAGTAGTAATTTTTTTTTTCTTAGTGACATGGAGTTACACTTTTCTTACCCAAACCCCTATCATTTTCCCCGTGTCATTCCTCACGCATGCAACCTTTGTCTTTCCCCAGCTACTGTGTCTGATCCTTTGCATAGCCTTTGGAGTAGTTGGTTCTTTTTTTGCAAATTGGAACCCAGAGTTGACTATGGCCTTATGAAGTATAAAAGTAAGAGTAATAAAAGTAAGAATAGTAGCTTGGGAAAGACAGGTTGACAGGTTAGTGTTGGGATTTACAGTTACAGCCTACATGAATATCAGTGGGGTGAATGTACCAGTTACTGAAGTAGTTTTAGAAACTGTGCAGACAATAACATAGATTTGCCTGCAGAAGTTTTGGCGTGTTGTTTTTCTTTTTTTAAATTTACTTAAAGTGTGAAAAAAAATCAAATGGGAGAGAAAAACTTAAATATCATAGATTGGAAAAAAAAAATGTATGTTATTGGTATTGTCATGGATGTCCTGGTTTCAGCTGGGATAGAGTTAATTGTCTTCCCAGTAGCTGGTATAGTGCTATGTTTTGGGTTCAGTGTGAGAAGAATGTTGATAACACCGATGTTTTCAGTTGTTGCTAAGTGGTGTTTAGTCTAAAGTCAAGGATTTTTCAGCTTCTCATGCCCAGCCAGCGAGAAAGCTGGAGGGGCGCAAGAAGTTGGCACAGGACACAGGCAGGGCACCTGACCCAAAGTGGCCAACGGGGTATTCCATACCATGGGACGTCCCATTTAGTATAGGAACTGGGAAGTGGGGCCGGGGAACCGCTGCCTGGGGACATTGTACATTCCAATCCTTTTGTTATTGCTGTTGTCATTTTATTAGTGTTATCGTTATCATTACTAGTTTCTTCTTTTCTGTTCTATTAAACTGTTCTTATCTCAACCCACGAGTTTTACTTTTTTTCCCGATTTTCTCCCCCATCCCACTGGGTGGGGGGGGAGTGAGTAAGCGGCTGCGTGGTGCTTAGTTGCTGACTGGGGTTAAACCATAACAATAGACCATAAAGTGGTCATTGTGCTAAATTCTGTATGAACAAAAATGAACGCTAGGGAGCTCATGATAATGGTTTTTTGAGAAATGATTTAAGAACTAGAATATTCAAAACATACATACATATCTATATATAGGGAGATCCATGTATATGATATAGCTATACACTTATATATCTTTATCTTAGTTATTCAAAATGTGTGACTTTTTAAGTAATGGACATGAGAGATTCGTTAAGGCCAACTAGTGCAAATGAATTCATGTCACTTAAGTCTAAGGAACTGCACTGTTTTATAATTTGTGGGCAGTCTGTCATGAATTTTTTAATGAACTCTGATATTTAAGAATTGGACTACTGTCCCTTTGTAAAAACTTTCAGCATGGTTTATAATTGCAATGTCCTTCTATGTAAATAGGAGTGTGTGACATCACAGAAAACCTTTTGCGAAGTTTTCACATTTCCCTACTGTAGAAGGGGTCTCACCTGCTACTGTACAGCACGTATGAAGTTTTCCTAAAAAGCAACTTTGTCTAAAAATGCATCCCTCTGGTTTTGCAAAACGGGTAAACCTCTGCGTCAGAATAGTACCATTTAATGCATGGATTTTGAATTCACTATGAAGTGGATTCACAAGCTTTGAATTCACACTCTACAGCAGGAAGGTATTATCTGTTTTGCTGCAAATAGTTGCATCCTACCTATGCTTCTGTAGTTTGCTGGAGATTTCCAGAGCAAGTGAATAGGAATCACTGATGTCACAGGTATTTGTATAACATAAATGGGGTAGGGATAGTCACTGAATTATGTGTTAACACTTCTCTAGTAAACATTTGTAATATTGTTCATAGAGCTTCTAAGTGTTTTGCTCTTAGACTTAGTTGGGATGAGTTTGTCATGCTGGAACATGAGCCCTCTTGGTTTAAAGGCAGTCCTCTGAAATCTATACCTGAAAATTAGTTGCAGTCAAAGACCTTGCCTGGTATCGGAGACTTAAAGGGTGGTCTTACTTTCCTTTTAAATTTGGTGGCATAATTGCATCATGTATAGTAGAATAGGTATGTTGGGTTTTCTCCTTTGTGAGTAGTAGCCACCTATTGCTTTTGCTCCAAGATTTCTAAAGACAAAGAAACAAAACCAAACCACTTCTTAAAAAGTTTTTTATGATTATTTTGAAAATGTGATAATTCAGTTGATTTCCTTGTATTCATTATATTTGATACAATGAGATTTTAAATTCTTTTTATCTGCCACTGCTGTATACTTAATGCATACTTAAGATACTCTGAGGGTTTGTCTGTGAGTAATGAGAAATTCTTTCAGAGAATCTCACACATTCTGCATTCAGTTCAGAGCAGATTTCAGGTTTAATGAACCAAACACTTCTAGACAAATTTGGAAGGAAACATCTATGAGTGGTCACAGATTCCTACTGCTATTAACTATTTTTTGAGCACAAATGTAAAATATTTAAATTTGGACCAACTTTGAATTAATCGACTTTGGTTATTTGGTTTTAGACTTTGCTGCTTTTACCGGTTTTGGATGAGTGTCAATGACCAACAAATACAGCACAAAGCCTATGGTATCACAGATGGTTACCTAGAATCACTGGCCACTTCTGAAAATGTCAGTCGTAACATTCTTATTCCACGGTCCTGTTTTCCATTATGTGTGGATACTACTACTTAACATGGCTCACAAGTATCCTTTGGCACTTAAAAGCTGTAAAGCAGATTGGTTTCACGGGTGAAAGATGATATCATGTACAGTTACGTTATTGGCTTTTGTTTGCTTGTACATATTTGACTAAATAGCACAGTCAAGCCTTGAGACCAGGCAGCTGTTCTAGAGATACATCTTTAAAGTGTTGAAAGAGTCTTGCTACTCTTCTAACATGACAAATGGAGAGTAATTTTAAAATTACCAGATAAACGCTAGCCAAGTTAGGTAAAAAGCTAATTCATTGTATCTGCCAAAGGGTATCAGTTCCTTTATAATCTAAAAGATTTACTGTTTGGGATTGACCTTTGGCATAACATCTTATTTTTTGATATTCACCTTCAGATGTGTTAACTTTGCAATGTTTCTACAGTCTGAAAGATAAATACATGATAAGCATTGTTTATATGAAAAACATTTCACAAGGGGAGTTCTATGCTTATTTTGGTCTTATCTCTTTTTAACCTAATTCCTTGGGTAATGCAGGTTTCCCTTCCACCAAGAAGTTGAGAAAATGAGGATTTGTCTCTAGCTACTTGGTATGGCTATTTGTATTCTGTGGTGATACTTGATTCTGCAGCATCATTGGCAGTGAAACATTCCAGATCTGAGTGTAGTCTGGCATCAGTGAAATGCTTCCTACACATCTGGTATCAGCTGAGAATTTTGAGCCAAATTATGCATGTTAGATAAGCCCAGAAGGAAGGGTATCCCTTACAGAACTAACAAAACTTGTTTGAAAGAATAATTTGGACAAAAGGTAAGCTGAACTCCGTAGAACAAAATTCAGGTTTATTTTCTATAGTTTCAATTTAAAAAATCACGAGAATCTTTAATATTTGCATAGATGCAATCACTGCTTTTTGGGATACCCTGTTATAAGAAAAACTATCTTTTTTGCTGTTTATCTGAAACAATTGCAATGTTTCTCTTCTTACAGTATTTCTGACTGCCTCTACAATAATAATTTTATGACTACATTCTTTAACAGTAAGATATATTTTAAAATAAAGAACAGATGGTCATTAGTCATTCTTTGAGAGTCATCTTTGTCTAAATCTGACTTGGTCCTGTTGGTAAATGCAGAGTAATTTTTTCTAACTCTGTAGTGATTCTTAGGTCCAGTTCTAAATTATTCTAGAGCATTCACTTTTCTCTTTGCAGTGGCACAAGCAATCCTGAATACAAAATGCCCTCTTTTCTGAACCTCTTGTGTATGGATGTTGTACTTGTGACTGTGCATGTGAAAGTATGTTATAAATGTTGAGTGTGCATACATACTGACCTTCCATCCCACAGTGCTGAAGCAATTTGTATGTCCTCCATGCTAGGGATTTTTAGGACAAAAAAGTTCCAGCCAGTCTTGTGGTGTGACATGACCAGTCTTAATGACACACCACAAAATCTAACATAGAATAGCCGGAAACAGAACTAGGTCAAACCACATTGCTTGGAGGAATTAGGAAGTAGGTAAAACTGCATTCCTCTTAAAATTGCAGAGCTTGGTCAGAATTGTGGAATGAGCCTTTCTTCCTTTCTGGAAAATAGGAAAGCACTAAGTAGTTTATATTCTTGAAAAGCACTCTTCATAGCTCTCTGCCCACTTAACACCTTACTTTGAAATATTTCTTTCAGCTGTGATTTGGAGGGAAGAGTCATCCTTGAATCAGCCACCCTGCTTTCCCCTGCGCTAAGGTTTTTGCTTCTTGGGAGTCTCAAAGAGACCATTGCATTGGGGTTGTATAATTACACACGCAGACTTCATTTGTCTCTGTCATGAGGTCCATGCTTGCCTTGGAGAGCAATTTGTAGTGTAAATGTGTATATCACTGTAAGATCAATTCTTTTAAAAATGAGGAAAAAAAGTAGACCTTATTTGGCTTTGTTACGAGGCAGGCAAACTCCTCTCTCTCTCTGTGAGCATTTGTGCAAATAGGCAATTGTCTAACTGCATACCATTGCGAATCGGGGATCGCTTCCTGGCTCTTACTACCTTTCAGCTTGCTCCTTTTTAAGCCACGTTCTTATATGACCTTTTCATTGTCTTGAACACAGACCGTTCCACAGTGACAGGCTTATTATTATTTTTATATATAAATATATAATATCCCATATGGAAAAGCAAAGGAAAAATCGAGAGAGAGAATTCTTGCTCAATTCTTGGTGTCTTTAATAAACCTAGTCAGTCGTGGTGCTGAGGGAACTGTAAACATAGAACTAACATCTTTTTACAAGAATTTGCTTTTGTTAATAGCAATGGATAACATGAACAAAATTAGTCACCTCCAGGCCTGTTTTTTGCTCTGGCTTTGAAAGAATGAGAAGCCAGTTAAGGTACTCATGCTACACATTTCCCATTGATATTTCTATCAATAACTAATCTCCAGTATTTTATTTATTTTCAGTTCTGTTTTTACTAGGGCTTTTAAGATATAGCCTAATAAATTCATTTTTACATTTTAAAGGATTACCTGTATAGCCTACAGGTAGAATTTCAAAACTATATCCCATAAAATTTTGCTATAAATATAAACATTGCCTGTGTGTCTTATCCTTCAGTAACTGTTTATGCATACTGTCACAGGGATGGGATCTGTAAGGTGGTAAATGTTTCAGCACCTAACAAAAGCAGATTGAACTCAGAATGTGTTAGAAATTACTTCCTTCATTATGCATGCTATTTATGCAGTCAGTAACTTTTTTAACATAGTAGTTGTCTGCATAGTAGAGCGTGCTGGAGTTCTGGACAGCCGAACTATGATTATAGATAAAATATTTTAGTTTTTTGTAGTCATTGGTGAGATTAATTTCTTTCCAATATGTGGGGAAAATGATTTAGTGTTCCTCTGTCTCTGAATGTAGTAGAGTAAGAAGGCATGTCTCCTTCGGTCAACAGAGTGAATCCTTAGGACTTCAATGTGATTACATCCTGCGCTCTACTCCCAGTTAAGGGTTTTTCTATTGGTGAAGTGCTACTTTTTTTCCAAGTACTTTCTTTTTTAAAAATACATCTTGATTTACAAATATTTAGGTAATTCCTGATATTTGAAGAAGCTGGATTCCCACCAAAGCTTCCCTGCAGTCTCAGGTTGTTTCAAGCTTCTTGTCCATAAATGGGGAGCAGGGGGCGAGGGTGTGGAAATGGCTGGCAACTGTGCATTTGTTTTTTAAAAGAAAATTTAAATGTCTAGTAGATATTTGGTGACACATTTTTATGTCTCTGGAGTTGATGAGCCTTTTTTTTACAGTAGTTTGACATTTCAGCAATTTCTACAGTTAGGCATATAAGGGAACTAATCTACCTCTCTACTGTGTAAATTATATTTTATCACTCTTCTTTCCTTTTTTTTTATGTAAGGTTATATTTAGATTCTGTTCTCACTATTTTGAGGTAAAATAATTCAGAAATTCTTTTTTTCAAATTAACTTCCACATTACTAAATTTCTAAGTTGACTTCAGAACTGACCTTCTCATTTTTAGGTTGATATTCCCCTTTTGGATTTTTGGTGGAGTTATGGTCTCAGGACTGAATTCTCAGACAAAGTAATATGGTCTCAGGACTGAATTCTCAGACAAAGTTAATGTGAAAAAATGGCACAGCACTTTGTAATAGTTAGAAAGATGTAATAAAATACAGACAAATGATTTTCTGCTTAAAAGTTTTTTTTGCAGCTATGCCACAGAGTGAAAATCAAATGTGATGGTGATTGGTTGCATGTTGATTAACTTCAACAAGAATTTACAGCAATTAGTTCCAGTTTGCTATAGAGTCTTGCCTGAATCATAAGTCCTTTAGGATTTGCTGAACATCTTGAGCAATTGAGTGAAGATTTACATTATTTTTTTTTTTCTCCGACAGCAGTTTAATGACAAGTTCTTGTTCATCTGATGACATTGATCAGGAAGAAATCCAGCTCGCTTTGCAGGCTGCTAAAATTGCCACACGAGAAAAGATCAGATCCAGATTTCATGGCAGTAATGATCTTATTCATCGCCTTTTTGTCTGTATCTCAGGTATGAGAGTAGCCTTTGTTGTATTTTTATGCAAAAGGATCTCTGAGTGTTTCCTGCCAAAGGACAAGGATGATGTGTATCAAACTGCAGGTAGCATAAAGGGCAGAATGTAACTTGACCATTATGGAAAATTGGTTTAATTAAATGTTCAATTTTTATTCCTGACATGAACAAGTGATCCCCTCAAAAATAAATACAAGGCCATGACTGGTAGCAACAGGCAAATTTAAATACTTTTTTTAAGGGTGGTGTAATAGTCTAGTAACAGTTTACCCATTTTCTCAAACTCCTAGGTGTTGCTGACCAGCTGCAGACAAACTATGCTAGTGATCTGAGGAGTATCTTAAAGACCTTGTTTGAAGTTATGGCAACCAAACCCGAAACAGAAGACAAAGAAAAGCAAAAGAAAGGTAAAGAGATCTAAATGTTTGTTTTCTATAGTGAATTTCTGCTGGTAGCCCCATGGAGATCCATTAACTATTTGACAAGAATTTCCTTAAGATTTTGTCAACTTCTTGACAGGACTCACTGTCCAGTGATTTGATCTAAGTTTAAAAAAGTCATGGAAACAGACTGCAAACAGATCGAAGTCACTGGAGGTATAGGTACACAGCAGTACATCTTGAGACAAATGTTAAAACAGTTAGAGCCTTGAGAGTACGTCTGCTAGTTTCTGTATTCCTATGTATAACAGAACAGTGTTTGTAGCCCATATAGTCATAACATAAAGTATGCAGGGTTTGGACTTCATAGATTCCACCCACCCCGCCCCCCCCTCCTTGGTATTGTTTCATGCTGGACACATTTTGATTTACCAAGATGTGTATCTTTGATTCTGAAGTTTAAATAGCTGTGTAAAAAGAGCAGACTATAAAATGAGAGTGCTCAGTAAGATGCTGAAATCTGGCCTGTCTTGAAGAAATTGCAGAACGCTGAATTTGGCTTCAAAATAGAAGAATAACCAGTTTTGAATTCTAGATAATTAGGATAACAGAACCAGAACTAGATCATAAGCAAACGCAAGAACTTTTTTTTCTCTGTGACCATTTTGATTATTTCTTTTTCAAAGAGGCAAGTCTGCTAACTTGGCTAAAAATAACCATGTCATCCCAGCAAGACTGCAATTGCTTTTGTCCTTTGTTATGATTAGAACTATCAGCATCTGAAGGTGATCAGAGTGCTCTTTTTTTTTCTCCCTTTCCTCATGATTGAAAACTTTTGCTTTCCCTTTCTCCCAGTTTAATTTAAAAGCATGGAGGATTTTTATATGAAACACAAAGTTAAAAGTTGGTTAAAGTTATCAGAAAAACCTCCAATCCAGCTGAACTCTACAGTGGGATAATGCACAACATGCATTACAGTCCTCTACTTGTGGTTGAAACTTCCACATTTTTATGGTGGTGGGATGTCACGATGTGAAAAGAGACTGTTTTTTTCATAGGCAAAAAAAAAGGGGGGGTTAGACAGAATTGGTAGGGAGGATCAAAGAGCTCCTGAACACTGAAATAAGAGTAATATAAAGAAATTGGAGCTGTAAAGAATTATCACTAGGAAATATATGTTAGTCACCAGTACTTGGCTGGAATAATTTCTAATGGATGAACTATTAAATTAAAAAAAAAAAGAAGTGTTGACAAAAGCAAGCATACACAAAATGAGCACATAAAAGTCGGGGACTTCAGGGATGAAGTTTCTCTTTGATATATGTGATTTGATGTCTGTGATTCACTTAGGGAATCTCTGGTTGTTCTCATAATCTACTTCTTTGTAAAGGATCCAAGTTAAGAACTGGGAAATAAAATACAGGATACAACTAAACTGCTAGAAGTAAGAGGACTGTATGTCCTGTAATAACAGCATCTTTCATTTCTGTTGTCATTCCAAAGAAGAATAGAGGAGACTTTTAAATCACTGTTTGTGTCAGGGTAAAGAAAAAGCAAGAAGTCTAAGAAGGTATATACAGATGCTACTGTAATCTAATCCCAGAAGTCCTAACATGAATATTTTAAGTGCAAATTGGAAAAATATTAATTTGAGTACTCTTTGGTTTGTTTTACAGTTAATCAGGGTTTAAGGAGTGCAGCATTGGAAGACTGTGCTTTATGTCAAGAGACTATATCATCCTCAGAACTTGCAGCAAAAGCCAGAGATGGGGATTTTGAAGGTACTTTCTTTTTTCTGAGAATTAAAATGAGACAATACTGTTGTATAAAAAAAAAATCTCATTAAAATGAAAAGAAAACTCTAAGATTTGGCTCTGGAAGGTGACTGTAAAGTGGTTATAGTATGGTTTAGAGACAAAGTCAGATGATAAACTGAGCATATTTCTTTCAGATTTTTTTCTAACAGCCTCATGAAACTCTGACCTACAATTTGTCATATGCAGTATGAATTCCTTTGTATCAGTGGAGAAAGGTTCTGTATAGTAAAGGCTTTAATATAGTGTATGACATAACATCTGACAAGTTTCAGAGCACTGTGTAAGATGCAAAGCCCTAAGTAAGGTCTTCTCAGCCAAATCTAAAGAGATCTTTTATATCGTTTGCTATATGTGGAGGTGCTACTTTTTCCCGTGGCAGAAGTACCTTTCAGATTTTCTTCACTTTTGTCTTTGATCAAAATATTTTGGTTATTATTTTCATATTCTTCACCATATTACTCAAAGAAAAAGTTAGTTTTAGGCAAGTCTGCTGAGGTTACTCGAATCTCACTGAATACATGGTAAAAGTGAAGAGAAGTGCATATATAAGTCTCAAAGTTTTGGTCAGGATTCAAGCATTCCAAGAGCTCAGAAGTTTTTGGTTTTCTTTTTAATCTGACATGCTGTGGGAGTGCTTAGGAATCAGTTATGGACTATAGCCCTAGTATGGTAAACATTGTATAAAAAACGGATTAAAAAATAACAGAGTACTTGCAGTCAGAGAGTAAGAAAAGAGAAAGTAGATGTATGAGACGGAGCAAACAAGAAAGCAATCAGCTTTGATTTTCAGGGCTAAGTGGTGGTGTCAGCGCACCAGGAGCCCAATTATTGGAGTAGTGGTATCTCTGTGGTCAAGTGAGAAATACAAGACAGCTGTCAACTGTGAAACTGTATCTGAGCTTCCCAGAAATTCAAGTGTGCAGTAATTTCCCTGTGCTTTAAAACTTTGATCTATTGTTGTCTATTTGTCCATATGCACTACTGTTCTTCCAGTGAGAGGTTTTTGAATGCAGAATGACTAAGAACTGAGTGATAAACAGTGTACATCTCTGCTTGTATGCAGAGAGGGGTGACCAACAGAAACGAAATGTCATTTTTAATAAAGATCAGAAATCATGGGGGGGGAGGGGAAGGCATATTAAAGATTAGGGTTTAGAGTAATGGTACATATTTATACGTTATTTTGTGCCTATATAAAACCTATGGTTTGCTTGCTTACCCTTTTTCTGAAGCTGCAGGCTAAAGGATCTCTATTATAGAACAGCAGGGCTAATTCATGTATAATGCACTGTAGAAATGCCTCTTTTGGAGAAAGATGATTGGGTGGCAGATAAAGAACTATTCAGCAGTCATTTTAATTGATTTTTCTATTGTGCCATAATTCAGAATGTCACAGAAGGTGCAGTAAAGAACAAATCTTTAAGCAAAATCCTTACCATGTATAGGCTGTATTGGAAAAGAACGCAAGAGATTATTCATTCTCTACCATTTCAGTTCATATTCTTTTGTTTTGAATCGATGCCTGATGCTGTCAGTGAATTTGACTTGCAGAACTCAAAAGCAAGTTGTTCTGAACTGCAGGATGCTGAATAACCTTCTCACAGTGGATGTACGTTTTGCCACGGCTAAGTCACTTCACTTCCCTGGCATGTTACTCAGCTTTTAAGGTTCTTCAGCTTTTCATGGCATCTTCTGTTGACACAGGGAAGGTTTTATGTTTGGAGAAGTGCAGCCTGTGGCTTGGGATGTTACTTATTGAAATAGAGGACAACAGTCTGGGTGCTTAGGTGATGTTATGGCCACACAGGAGTACGGTAAAGGGTAATCTTTGGAGTTACGAGGGCCCTTGCAGTACCCAGGTAGCGTGAATCAGTTATGTCCCTGCTCTAAGCAAATGATAAAACCCAGCCTGTATTATTAATAGCATATGCAGATAACTACAGCAAAAACAGCCCCCTGCCTGCACCTTTGTTCCTAAATAGCAGGTGTTTCACATATGCCTCTGTGATGGAAAGCAGAGCCTTGTGGGATAACCTAGTCCCTTTTGAATAAGTGGATTTGGATGCCAGAATGAGCTTGGCTGCCTTAGTGCAATGTTTTCCCATGCTAACACATCCTCTAAACAGAGCCAGTTAGCCAGTGCTCCTGCAGGTACTCTGCTTTTGACTGGGAAGGCTTGGGCATGTCTGAATCAATCTCCTTGCAGACTTTCTGTGGGAGTCTTAACGTGGCTTGTGTCTAAGTGCTTATGCTGAAACTACCTACTTGTACAAATCAATACAGCTCCTCTGACTGTGTAAACTAACTAGTGTAGTCTGCTGTTACTTAGTCTTCAAATTTACTGATGGGCAGGAATTTTCTGTATCACAAAGAGACAGAGGGTGCTGGGGAGCATGGAGATGAGCTTCACCTTCCAAACCAGAACAAACCACAACAGCCCTACAAAAAGGGACATCTGAAGTGGGTCAATTTGTTGAATTTGTGGGAACTGTAGAAACACCCATTCTGTCTCCTCACTTCCAGTACCTTCCAGGCTCCTGTCCCTTCAGGTGACAAGTTATCATTGCTGGCAATGCTCTACAGACTTTTTTTTTCTACTGAGGTATGCAGTGATAGCTAATGGGATACATGGTTTTGCTATCCCTAAGGCATCTAGCATGAGGCATAAACTTACAGCAGTATTTTAACCTCAGCAGCCATGTGCCTTTTCCCTCCTATAACACCTCCCCACCCACCTCGTTTTTGCTGGCCACTGTGGAAGCAACAGCCCCTGACTTTGGGTGATGTTTGGGTGCAGGTGGAAGATGTCTGGTGGTTAAGACAACCTTTGCTACATGAACTTTGTGCCCTATTTCTTGCAGCAAGCCTGATGGGTTTGTCCTCCAGGCCAAATCTGGACCACAGGCCACCAACAGGAGTATACTGCAGTTACCACTGTAAATGGATTCAACGCAAAGTCTGAGAGTGTTGCACCAATCTGTTGACAGCATTGCACCAAAATTAGTTACTTATTTGTACATTGTTTCTATGCTTCAGGTCACTCTTAATGATTTCAGCTGAAAATGAAAACAATTTAAAGCAAATGAGCACATCAGTAGCTCCTCCCTTCTGCTATCGTGGCAGAACATGAGCATGTATTAGATTGAGAAAGTCCAGCGAGCTACCTGCCAGGAAAGCTTTTTCCAATTATCAAATAAATCCCTCTTACAGAAAGTACTGAATGTTTAAGATTGCATCCAATCAATGATAATTAAAAAAAAAAAAAAAAAAAAAGAGAAAGCAAGCCCAGCAACCTGAACAAATAAATGAATAGGTTTAAGATTCTACTGAAGGTTCCGGCCTCTACTCAGGTTATAAAGATGAATCACTTGTTTTTGTCAGATTTCTCATTCTTACTGTATATAAAACCCACTAGCTGGTCTGGATCATAAAACAAATATGAATGTTTATTATGAGCCAACTGACATTGGCAAGGGCGTAAGAGTTAAATCCTGTGACCTTCTGAAGGTTGAAATGCAATAAACTACAGATTAATTGGCATTCCAAAACAAAAGCATTTTCAAAAGTACAGATGAGCCTATGGAATATATGTTCATCTTTGCTGTCCTAATGCTTCTAGGACTTTCTTTTGAGGAAGCATATGTATTTATACTTCACAGACTATAAAAAGCACTATATTGTTATAGGGAGAGAATGTAAAGCAAATACATTTATATTTTCTAAGAATACAAGATTAATTTATACAATATTCCATGAATAAGTTTTGAATACAATAAAATTTCATGTCCTGGTTGTATGATGAGAAGATGGCCCATGGGGGACAAAATTCTGTGTATAAACTCGAAGCAAATTGTAGTGGCAGCTGCTCAGAAAAAAGCAGGTTGGGCTCTTTGCTACCAGTGGTGTTTGGTCTGAATTGCAGTAACAGCAGAAGGGGCCTGTGTCTCAGGACCTTTTGTGGCACTGTCTTTCTCCCTGTGTCCTGGTGAGCTACGAGCCAGCATGGTTATTGGAAAGTTCCTGAGCTCCAACTTGGATAATAAGCTGACCAAGATGTTTGCATGGGACTGAGAGTGGGTAGCGTGGGTCACATGCAAATTAAAGGAAACCTCCACATTTGAAAATATAAGAAAATTACTCTTAGTTAACCTAGTATAAATGTATCCCTGCTGGGACAGACCTGCATCATTCTTAATATATTACAGCTTTAAAAAAAACAAGCATCAGGGAAGTAGAAGTTTGTCTTTCTGCCATTTATGTGTCTGGGATTGTGTTTCTAGCCCCAACACAAAACTTGCTTTGTATTTGTCAGCAGGTTCCCATATATGTATACACAGATATAGATATACACACACACAGAGTAACAACTTTTTTTTTGTCTTGATAAGGATTTTTGTGTATTCATTTTTTTATCAAACTGTAAATGTGATCAAGCATAAGTCGCTGCTCACCATATTTGGGAGCATTATTTTTATCCTTGTGAGCTTGATGATTTTAGTAGTGAACTTTGGCAAATCTGAGTTTTGACCATATGTGTATTTTGGGGTAGTTCATTACTCTGGAAGATTTGTCTGTTGCGATTGAGGGAAGGTGAATATTTTTAATTGTCCATGTCGTGAAGTTACAGGCTGGCTAAGAAAGTGAGTTACACATCTTGTCTAGGCAGAAGCATGAGACATCTAGAAATCAGAAGATTTTCTCAAGGAAAAACAGCATTACAAAGCTGCTGGTGCTCCACGAAAATACTTGCTTTAGCATCTCAGCTCTCTCTGCAATCATACATTCATTTTCACTCCTTATCCCTCTAGCATCCGTACAGAACTACCTTGCTTGCTACCACCTAGTTATAACTCCAGCCACAATGGATTTGCTGTGGCTGCCAGTACAAATATCTGTTTGTGCCAAATGGTGTTAGCATCTGTTTGCTGTACAACAGCACGCTATTTCTCCTTGATCCCTTTTCCTCTTGTAATATTCCAGCCCACCCACTTTTGTCTAATCACAAGTCCTCCCTGCTCTCCAACCAGCAGCACAAGCACAATTCAGTGATTTATGGTCCCAAGGCTCAAGCTCTCGTTCTTGTTGCAGTAAGAAGTCACAAGGTCAAGAAGACCCACCCATGCTACTGTATGTGCAGAATCTAATAACTGTGAGCCTAGAATGAGCTCTAGCTGAATGCTTCAATTTTTTTGTCCTCTACATGCCTATGGCTACTCTATTATTTATAATGATGACCAGCAATGCTTTCTAAATGAAAGAATTTAAATTGTTGCACAGTTCAGTGGCCAAACATACTCTGTCCATGTAACTTTTTACTTTTTCCTTATTCAGCAGCTCCGCTTACACTGTGCAAGAGAAGAATCTAGCATCAAGTTTTCCGTATTGAGGCAATGTTTTATAATCAACTGAACATATTTAATCATGCATGTAAAATTAGAGGATTTTATACAGTTTTTAGGTTGTATCGCAATAATTTGATCTGACTTAGGTTTTAAGAACTTGTTCAGAGACTTTCACTTTTTCAAAGACTATCCCTCTCTGTTAGCACCGTGTGGAACTTGTTGAGATTTTACTGCAGGAGTAGAGAACATCCCATAAGTACTGTAAAGCAGAGGCTTATTCAGCTCCACAATGACATAACTGGGATTTTGATTAGGTTTGAAATTTTTTGTCCTAAACATACACGTATTGAGTGTTCTTCTGCTATGTAATATGCAGATCTACATTATCAACTTGCTTCTAGTTTATGATTGATAGCTCTTACAGAGAAAGACTCCCAGTAATGGAGTGCAAGATCCAAGTCTCTGATCCGTCTGATCTAAAGTAAAGATTTGAACCATATCCCAGCAGAAGTCAGTGTTTTCTATCAGAGTTGTTCCATTTTATGTAAATAATTATTTTGCCCAAAGAATGAGTTGCTGATCATGTACCTGTACAGAATGGACACAGAATGTTGTTGTTCAAGGTCATGTTGAATCAGGCAGAGTGGAGGCTTGAGCCCAAGTCTGCAAAGCTCCATGCTTTGGTGAAAGCTTTCTAGATTTGCACAGAAAATCCATCGTAAGCAAGCTGTTTGACAAGAGCTGTACTTGAAGCTAAGAAGTCTGTACCTCTGTTTTCTCCCTCATCCCCAAAATTTTCATCAAATAATATTGTTGAAGCAGAAAATTTATTTTTATTGAAAAATTTCAAGCCAGCTGTAATCAACACTGAATCTACTGAGCAAGGGTAAAGATTACTTTAGTACAATTGCCTGCTAGAAATCTTATATGAAAGTCAGAGATTGCCCAGAATGACATGCGGAAAATTATATGTGATAAGGGACAAAAAGATTCATCTTACTGTGGCAGTTGAAGTGAGGGGTAAAGTCATGTCATCCTAGTTCTTTACTTTCTATACTTAAAACTGTGAGAATTTATGATTCTTGCTTTCATCAGAAAAGCTACAGTAAGCCCATCTGACCTTTTTTGCAGCTGCAAGGGTAATGCACTTTGACGGCTGCAGTGGTGTAAGTTCCACAGGCTGCTGTAGGAACAGCCCTCTTAAGGTTAGTTTGATAAAATATCATCAGGGTTATGCATGATGTGCTCTAAAAATCTAATACACATCAATGCAGGAGGAACTTTCAGTTTGATTTCTGCACTAGGAATATTTGATAAAAGATGCAGAAAGGGTCTTTTCTCTGGATTGTCTGGCCATAATGCAAACACCACCACAAGCTTAGGGTTTAGTAGCTACTCTACAGCAGGGCGTAGTGTTGCGCATGTTTTCTCTCTCTCTCTCTCTTATTTTTTTTCTTTTTTTTTTTAACGGAGTATAATTTGTTAGATGAGGCCTTCTGCAAGCTCCAGCAACTTTTGGAATTGCTTCCTGACCTGCCCCAGTCTCTTGTATCTTAGCACCACTGAATGAACTTAAGTGTTCTGGTCTAATGTTGTTTCAGTCAACACTGTTGATGGATCAGTGTCAAGGCTCTCTTCCTCTTGTGCTCTGGGATGCAGAGATGTTCTCCTTGGTTTTCTAAGATTAGATGAGGCTGCAGTAGGTCTATTGCACATATTTAATTAAGCAAAACTAATTACAGTAGCTATGTTTTTTTAATCATGATTATGGTTTTCTTAAAGTTCAAGCATCTTGGATTTATGTGAGATTTTTAACTTTTTTTGAGCAGAAAATGTTTCCAGCTAATGAGGTTGCATAGACATGTAAAGGTGAATTCTAAAAGCTACAGCATAAAATGAATAAAAAGACCATAAAATTTCATGATTTATGAGAGATCATAATGCAAGATTTTTGAATAGTTAAGAGCTGGGAATACTGTTTCTCCTTTTTAAATGTCTTTTTCAGTCTTCACGCTATTTAATTTTATCTTGTGCCTTTTCCTTTCTCTAAACTAGTTTCTAATTCATTTAAATACTTGTTTCTCTTCCTTTCTCTGCCTTTTTTTCTGTACATGCTTTTAATGTTTTCTTCTAAAATTAATTTCTGTAGTCTTTGTCTTGTTAATCCCTTCCCTCCCTTCCTCCTCCTCTTTGATGTTTGTGCTGTGGTCTTCATCCATTTCCCAACAGACTTCTCTTAACTCTCGTTGCATGATAAAGCAGCGGGCCAATTAGCCCACGAACAAGGTTTTCCCTCCATTCCTTGTACAAATCCCCGAAGCACAGGCAGATAGCGCTTTAGAGACTGGATGTTTCCACTTGCTGCTGCATGCAGAGCTAATGGAGCAGCGTAGCCCAGAGAAGGACTGTAACATAAAAAGCCTACGGGTGCAGTGCTGCTGCCCTGCTTCCAGCGTGTCTTCAGGCTCCTGCTAGGGGTTCAATTTGTGTAACTCACTCTGTTCCTCGTATTGAAGCTTTATCCTCTCATGAGACTGCTCTTCAGAGAATATTTCAAAAACCTGTTCTATAAAAAGCCTGATGACTCAGTCATTAATGTAAGTCAGTCAGAAGGGCTGCTCCCAAGGTTGAGGCTTCCGAGGGGGACCTAGGGGTGTCATCCTGTTGCCACTGGGGCTTGCATGGGCTCGGGGACACCGAGTCGTTCAGGGCTTCATCTTTCCTGCCAGGGTGAGTGCTTCGGCTCCAACCCAGGATTGCATTAATTTCTAAGTGCATACTCTCAAAATGAAGCCTCTGTGTTTGTATTCAGCGTCAGGACTTGTTCAGTCACAACTGGAAGCAAAGGCACAGGGCTAAAGACCCAAAGTTTCTTACTTCAAATGTTACTTCAAGGCTGCACCACTGTATGATTTTGGGCAAGACGTTTCTCTCCTGATTTCTCCCCACATGCTTACTGACTTTAGCTGGGTGACGAGGATTAAAGCAATTAATGTTTGTACAGCATTTTGAATGTTAAAAGCTGTTACATAACTGTTACTATTTGGGGGTGTGCTGCAGTGCAGCAGACCTTGGTGCAAGCAATTGGGATGTTAGGAGGGCACTAAAACCCTGAAGCAATGGGGCACGGGGCTGGCCACGTAGCCCTGTCAAAGGGCCTTACTGTTGTTGAGTCACTGTCTGGGGGAAAATGTGCCCTTTAGCTCATTCTGCTGATGCGTTAATTCACTGAATCAGCTGACGTGACACCAATGTGGAGGTAGAGGGAGTCCCTCTAATGTGAGAGAACAGTCTGTAGGGGGTTATACTGTTCTATACATTGAGTACTGCTAAGACGTGATTTTTTTTTTTTCATGCAATTATAAAAACTAAGTTTGCAGATGAATTTGGCAGTCAAGTAATTCTGTAACCATGAACTATGGATTATATGATTATTATGAGTTTATAAGGTTTTTATTTATCAAAATAAACATGCTGTTTCTCATGGAGGATTTTTTTTGCAATTTTTTTTATTTAGCACCAGAGAAAAATCCAAAGAAGGTCAATTAAAAAATAAGTTTTTCAACATTGCACTTCAAGGACAACAGGAAAAAAAAAAAAAAAAAACCCAAATGTTAAACACCTGATAAGAAAGCTGCTTTCTGTTGATGAGCTCCAGAGTCTTTGTGGTGGGGTTGCATTAGCCTGTAATGTGTCTGGACTAATCATGATCTAAGGGAATGAGTGATTATGGTCCTAGCTACTGTGGAAGTTGCAGTTTGTATTGGCATGCTGCAGTTTGTACAAAAACAGCCTGTGGTTTTTGGCTTTTCTGTGAATATTAAAATTAGTAACTAGCTGAACATGGTAACCCACATTATTATGCAGCTGATAAAGCATTGATAGCAAAGTAGGCATCTTACCAAACCTGCTTCCACCAGCTCTGTGTTCATTTGAGAAGGGAGACCTGGTGGCACAGTGCTTAAATAACTTCCTAAATTTTGCCATCTTTAAAATTAGTAAGAATCAATAGGGCAGTTAAATCCCTGAAAACATAATCAAGGCTATGTAGTCTAATGGCAAGTTTTAAACAGGAACATCATTATTGGCTCGGTTATTTTGTTTGGAATATATGTGATAGCCCAAGGGACCTCCTGGATCGAGAACATGGAGATGCTCCAAGGTTATCAGGCTTGCCATGGTTTCAGATCAGAGATCCCTGTGAAAGTGATACAAAGTTTTCAAAATCAACATCATAAACTGATACTAGGAGTAAGTTTCACTGGGCAAGTTGCATGTAGGAGCTAGGGAGGTTGCAGAGAAGGAGAAGAACTGCAAAGGAAAATCTCTTGGTTTCATTGGTATTAATGCTTCGACTTAAGCTGGCAGTCCTGCATCTTCCTGCTGCTAAAGGACTGCGTGCCTCTGAAGTAGGAATTTGTAGCCTTGTGTCCCCACAGAACATTTTCTGGTGAACTGTTCCCAGGGATGAGGTGAAGGATCCTCTGTGCAGTCTCCTTTTTTTCACCACGTCAGTCATTTCTCTGCACACAGATGTTGGTTTTGGTTGCTGTCCCTATAGCTGTGACCTTTATCAGACTGGTTTGTTCACTAAGTGAAAGATTGCTTCCTTAGAACTAATTTAACTTCCAAAATAGTTTAGAGGAGTGCATAGAAGCTGAGTCAAGATTCAAAGTTCTCTTTTTATTAATCTGCTTTTTGAACATTTTCCGCATTGAATGCTATTTCGTTTTTACTTTTAATTTGACAAATGTTGCAATGTGACAAACACATGAAAACTGGTCATGGTTATGTTTGAACAATACAGTGCATTTCTCATTTAATTACCTTCTTTCTGCTTCTAGCTGTAGCCCTCTTGACCTCTGTATTAACTGCACCATATATTTTGTTGTTTGATAATATGCTCCTTGAGGCAAGGATCTTGCTTGTCAGGTTTATAAATCAGCAATTGCATGGGTTGCATGCTGTAAATAATACTCGAGAGAAGCTGCATACAGGGAACTTGGGTAAATACCTCCAGCGGTTCCTGTTCGCTGTGTCCATGGACTCTGGATAGAACTTGCTTTGCTCTTCATTAGATGTTTAACAACTTAATTAAGCAATTGGCTGCATCATTTCTACAATTGTAATTTTAGACTCTCTGAGGTCATGTCAGCCTGTTGCTAGCAGAAGCAGCTCAACAGAAGTGAGCCTAATACCTTCTGCTTTGCCAAACCCAAATCATTTCCCTACTTGGCTTTTATGAGAGGTTAGAGAGCTCACAGGAGTAATAAACAATGGAAACATGCTGTTCAGGACAATGGTCCAATTCTTTCTCTGCTGTCTTGTACACTTGATTTTGTGGTTTTGCTGTAGTTACTGGTGACTTCCAGTGAGTCCTAGTAGTTTAGCAGACAGTAGTCAAGCTTCGAGTTTATTATCTGTAGAGTTGCTTGCCTAATTGCAGAAAAGCAGTCAGCTTTTCTGTAGGGAGGGCTGAAGAGGCTGGGAATGATCTCAGCTCCGAGCTTGTTTTGGTGGCTGGTTGCATTGACAAACACACCTGTGATCCAGCTCTGTTTTAAGTCTCTTGTCGTCATACTTTATTTTGCTTATCTCCTTTTCCCTGCCATTTTCATTTGAATAGGATATATTTCGAGTCCAAAGCTGCTGTGCGCTGTTTCAGTGCCTGCTGTGCTCTGCCTAGAGGTGGGTGCCTGGCAGAGAAGGGGGGCATTGAGCTCTCCCAGGCACCCTGAGCTCACCTAGCTGCCTGTTCGCAAAGCACCTTGAGAAACTCAGATGAAAGCAGCTGCTGTTGTATTTTATTCTCCCTACTCCCTTGAGGATCCGGTAATCGCGTGTTTGTTTTTATTCCCTTCTGATTTATGTTCCCTTTCATTGCTGTGTTTCTGACAGATCCTCCTGACTGGGTTCCAGATGAAGTCTGCAGCTACTGCACTGCGTGCAAGGCTCCTTTCACAGTCATTCGCAGGAAACACCACTGTCGGAGCTGTGGCAAGGTAATGACTCAGTCAAACATGTGAGAAACTATCTGCCAAAGAGAACAGCAAATTTATGCATACCACAAACTCAGCTGCACAGCAAAATGTGTGCACTGGGCCAGGGTTTTCAAGTCACAAGTGTTTTTGTGTATCTTGGCTACCAACTGCTCAGCTTATGTTTAGAAAGTGGGGGGGAGGGTTTTGACTTTTATACAGAAATAAGCATTTGTCAGCTAAAAAGCAGAACTCCCTATTGAGGTCCTGGAACAAACACCCCAAATCCACAGTCTCTCTGGACTACTGCTCTAGGCTTTAATGAGCCGCAGCTGCCTGCACTGTGAGAGGTGATGCACACCTCAGCTGCAGGGACAGTGTGTCCCTTTGCTTTCTTTCTAAACCTTTGCAGGAGGACTGAGGTGTGTAGGGCTCCTGCTTTGCAAGTTTGTGGGGGAGGAAGAGGGAGCGAGGGAGAAAAAAGCAATCATGTGCCTCAAAGCCAGAAATCTGCAGTCCCACTTCACTTGCTGCTGTACAAGTTAGAAAGAAAGAGGGTAGAGTAGCAGTTGTTGTTAACTTTATAGTGGACTTGCAGGATTAGGAATGTTGGTATTATTCACAAATATTCCCCTAGTCTTTCTTCAGAACCAGTGGAGGGAGATGCTGCTTTTTGTCTCTGGTGGAGCTGCCTTCCCCTGTGACCTGCAGATGTCAGTACTTGGGCACCCGCATCAGAGAGGCTGAGCACAGTCAGATTAATTGGTCATTGGGCTATGAATTCCCTGCAGAGGACTTTCACTTGCTATGCTGTGGAAGGTGGTGTTGCCAATACACAGGAGCCCAGCACGTACAATCTTCTCTCCCATCTCTTGAAACCAATTTTGTTCCACCCAGTTCTTCAAAGGAACTAAAGTGAAATCTCCCTCTTGTTTTTCAGATCTTCTGTTCCCGCTGTTCCTCCCACTCTGCTCCATTACCTCGTTATGGTCAGATGAAGCCTGTCCGTGTTTGCACTCACTGTTATATGTTCCATGTCACTCCTTTCTATAGTGACAAAGCTGGTATCTGACATATTAAACTAGTGGTATGTCTTCTGGAGTCTTACATGGACTGATATATTTGACCTAAGCCAAGAATTAACTTGAAAGAGGGACCTCACGAGGGCATGTAGGCTTTGACATCCATTATTATAAATTTTGTACAGACAGTTTTTATTGCATTTTACTAAGCTGCTAAAGGGAAGTATGAAGCGTCTGTAGCTCTAAGGCTACAGTACAGTCTTCCATAAATTTATAACATTAATGTTACGATGCCATATGCAGAACAAATGCACTGTGTGGAAGGAAATAGGGCTCAGAATTGAACAAGCATTGCTGCTTATCTTACATGCTAGGAACAGAGTAGCCGGTTAACTAGTCCATCCCAGCAAATCAATCCCAAAGCTCGGACACTTCTGTGCTCACTAGAATACCAGCATGGCTGTGGATGTCAGCGCTCTCCCTCCTGCTGCAGTTTAACTTTCCCATTACTAGATTTTTGCTACCTATGCTAGGATTAATTAAAGCAAAACTATTTCAAATCACATAGGAAGCACTGAAGGTCCTGAAGCAGTATACTTCTGTTGCCTTTCATTTACCGGGCAGAGCAATAACTCCAAGTTGTCTTCTGAAGATTAAGTTTTACAACTTCCAGTTCAATATTTTGAAGTTTTGGAAGTATTTATAATCTACATTATTTATGCTAAATCCTGTTAAAAAAAGTCTGACACAGAGCTTTGGTTTCTATATCAGCATTTAACACTTAACAAACTTCAGAGGAAATGGTTACCAAATGAATGAATTAGTATTAAAATACATATTTTTGAAAGAGTTTAGCAGCAAAATTCAGTAAATGTGACAAATTATTTCTCCCATGCTAAGGTTTTTTTTTAGATGGTTTTTAAAAGGCAAATATGTAATGATGTATTCAAAAGTTCCTACAGAATGGTCAACCAGAGAAAGGTACTTGTTGTCCACATTTGGCAGAGTAACTGTGTAAAATATTGCATACTGTTACTTCACTCATGCTAACAACTCAGAAGATGTTTGTATTTATTTGAAACACCAGGGATTAATTTTTATCTCCACTTGGAGAGGAAAGACATAAGACTCACATGGATTCATGCTATGATCTTGCACAAACTATTTGCAGTAAGAGCTCCCTGAGCACTGAGGTTTCAAAGGCATTTGGACGTGCTTTGAGTTAGCCACATGAAAAGCAAGACACTGTGTGCTGTGGTTACAGAGGAAACGAGATCAAGAGCTCTTTGCTGTATCCCCTTTCCTGACTCGCAGTGTTACACACTGTGTTTCAAAGTGATAAATACAAAAAAGGACAAGGAAGTTGTTTGCGGTATCATGCTCAAGAAAGGTCATCATTCAAAATGATAAAGCAAAACCGGCCAGTGTTGTTTTGTTTTGTTTTAATTTATTTTTGGAGGGACATTCCATTTGTTAAGTGGTTTAATATTCAGTGTTAATGAGCCATATAAGGGTATAACAGTTTGCCACTACTGTCGTTTTGAATCAGATGAAACAGCTTCACTTAGTTTATGTGTAATGCACAAGCCTTATGATGCTGTTTGTAGACAATGTCAGCTATGATGTGTTATCCTCACCTTATTTATATTTTTATTATTATTATTTCCCTGAAATCCTTCCCATGGAATCATTGAGTTGGAGTGTCAGCATTCACCAGAGTTTGGAAAGGCATGGGGTTGGGCGATTGGTGGGTGGTGGGTAATGTGGTGCAAGCAATGATACTTATTCAGGCTTAAATCTCAGGCTTCACATTGCAATGATTATTGCAGTTTTATTTTTAGAAAAAAACCAACAAATTTAATGCTTCTTTTATAGGATAAAAAATACAGCAAACTTCAATTGTGAAATAGATATGCACAAAAAGTTGCTTCTGTGGAGAAAAAAAAAGAATCTTATTTAATGGATTGAATATTTATTCAAGCTTGTTTTTATTTTGTAAATGCTGTAATTCAGAATCATTTCCATAAATATGATATTTAAAGATCTCAGACACTATAGTTTCTTATGTAAATACAGACTCCTATTTCTCTTACTGAAAAGCACAATGACTATATCAATACTAATATACATTTGCCTCAAGGAAGACTTTCATCTTGTAATCTCTTCAGATAATTAAACTGTCAGGACTTTCTACTTCCATGTGCTGGATTGCTCTTTCATTTCGGGGTCTCTTTACATGGAGTGACAGCTGCCATCCTGTCAAACAAACTGGCCTTAAGTCTTTCTCACTTTGCAAGTAACATGAAAGAAAGGAGTTTAAATTTGAAAATGGAAGTTGCCTGTGCAGAGAAGGGGTGGTAAATCAAAGCTGGAGTACTAGCCTGTAACTTAACATTGCCTTGTGCTATCTCTTGCCACTGGCTGAAAATCTACCTTCCCGAAATACCTTGTTGGTGGCCACTTCACACATTAGGCATATTTGATCTGCCTGTGTCACATCTGACTAATCTTTTCTGTGGGGGATATAAATCTGCAATGAAAATAGTGCTCCTTGGATCTACCTGCACAGTTATTCTTATGAAGCATAAATACCTAGTGCTAATTTGTTCTGCTCCTTGTATGAGATATAACTCTTGTAGGCTTTATGAGAATTAATTTTATTTCCCAGAGGACTTAATGCGTGGCTTTGGGATGCCATTTCACAGAAGAAAAATAATGTTACAGCTCTGTGCATGAGGATCTTGGCTTCAGTGGTGCAACAACAGGAAAATTTTACGGGAAGCCTGCACACAAGTTTAGGATTGCAGTTGAATTAACACACATAATATTTATGGGCAAGTAATGCTGCCTTAAGGTGTGAACAGTAGAAATTTATCCTAAAGGGACTTTTAAAATGAAATTTACATCACTTCAGTGTTTTGAGGGGAAAAAGGGGGATTCTCTTTTCTCCAAATCACAACACGTTCTGCAGCAGTTTTCCTGGTGGGGAATACAACAACAGGAGCAATACAGGATAATAAGGTGAGAACAACATTGCCAAAGGTGGCAGTAATTCACCTGGTGTTGGACTGTCCTGTATGACAGGTTCCCTCTGAATCAAAGCTGTTTTCAGGGGAAAAAAAAAAAAAAAAGAAAAAAAAATTACAGTAAACTCTGAAATGATCCTTTCTAGATCTGTACAAATCATACAGCATTTCCTGCTCTCTCCAGGTTTGTAAAGGGAGGTGGGCTATCAGGGCTCCTTCTGCAATGAAAGGAACTTCAATAAAAAAACACCTCTGCTTCCAGAGAATACCCCTGTCCAGAAAACTCAAAAATACTTAAAAGCTGTCACACAGCAGCTCAGTGAGGAAGAACCTGGATGGAAGCGATGGGCGAGGAAAATGACTGTGCATGTTGCCTAACTTGGGAGGAAGGAGGAGGAAAATGGAGTGCATGCACGTGTGGTTGTGCCTGTACACGGGTCCGGGGGGGACGGGACACAAAAGGTGGGCTGTGGAAGCCAGAGACTTGACTGTAAAAAAGCTTCGGCTACAGCCCTGTCACAATCCTGCCTGGGAGCTGGAGGAAACCACCAGCCTTCTCAGTGTCTTGTCTCCAGCTGAACTCGCTGTCAGTTTATGCAAAGTCAAAGCTGCTGGGTCTGCATCCTCTGGTTTCTGTGGCAACCCCCGATAGTATCTCTCCACTGAGAGCCAAGACTGCAGCACTCTGTTCCTGCACAGGCAGGCACGGAGGCTTCTGCTTTCTGCTTCGTCAGAGGGATTGCGATTGCTCAAACATCTTTATTTGTAATGAAGATTTATGCTGCAGAGTCAGATGCTTACTGTGAACTCTATTTTCTGGTGATAATGTTTTACTGACTTATGCTTTATCTATGTTGCTTGTCTAGAAGAAATCTCTGTGGGCATCCTTTTGACTACTTTTGAGGGTTCTTTAGCTATTTTCCCTCCCCTCTTTCACCCTTTACCCCACCCCATCACCCAGCTTTCCATTTCTGCTGTGTATAAACTAGATGTCTTATGTAGCTTCCTTGAGTATCTTACAGATAGTGAAATATTAGAGGCAATATTAGACAATCGAAGGAGCTTTCATCCCTATTGCTTCCTGATCTTGCCCTTCAAGTTCCTGGGCGCAGGCTCGTTTCAAACCCTCATTTGGTGTCCTTATACCTGCAAGAGCATCCTGCCACACAGGTCCTTCCTGGCTGCCTGAGCTGCCATGGGTTTTGCACCAAGGTGTTTAATGTCCTGCAGCATTCCTTTACTTTGTGGAGGAGAAAGGATGGATCCTAAACCCTAGGTTTTAACAGCTGTTAGTAAATTATAGATATTGCAAAGACACTGATTTTTTCATTTGGCTCTCTTTTTTCTTTTCTCTTAAACCAAAAAATGGCAAAATATTAGGCCAGAAGGATGAAGAGGAGAAGACTTGTTATAGCAAATCTGGAAGTGTGAAGATGGTGTTTTAATGAAATAATTGGTCTCTTTGAAAACAAGCTGTAACTGCTTGTGCTAGGAATGCTGGGGCTCATGCATAAAACAAGCTGGGCAATTAGTCTTTCATGAACTCATTTCATTTCTTGTTTTCGCTAAACACGAAAGGCTCTGAAGTGTAAAGTATGATTTTTCCCTCATGTTTCACTCAAAGGCATGAAGTTGATTTGTCTTCTCAGTTTTTCTCTGCAAACAACCACCAGCCTGTTAGGGCTCTGACTGAGCTTGTCCGCAAAAGAGAAAATTCTTCTGCATCCAAAGCGATGCAGCCAACAGGGGGGTCTGCAGACCTCCTGCCTCCTGTTTCGGACACTCCTGAGCAGCAGAGAGAGGTGGCTGCGTGTGCCCGTGGGCACGAGGCAATTGTGAAGGGGGCTCTTGGTCGTGTCCATGCTGCCATCTGCTCCATCTCACGAGCGTGAGATGTCTGACACAGCCTGGGATGCGAGGGACCGCTGTGCCTGGGAATGGCAGAGCCAGCATTTAGCTGTAACTACCTCGACTATTACAGAGATTTTTATTTTCTGCAAATAACCCCGTGCCAGGCACTCATACCACTTAAGCAAGCACTAAACTAATGTCTTACTCCAGAAAGTCTTACTTGCGTGTTTTTGCAGTTTTACATAGTTCTTCACAGGGCAATAAAACGTTATTGTTACCGCCATGACTTTTTTTATTCACTGAGTTAATAATAAAAAAGACATAAAACAGCAGCAGGGAGGGTGTTTGAGGTGACTGCTTTCTAGGTAATACTTCAGCAGTGGCCAGCTTGCAGTTTTTTAGCTGGAATTAGGCTGCGGTACTGGTGCGCTTGTCAGTACAGGGGAAGATACTGAGAAGAAATAGTCCTGAATAGCATTTTTGCTGGTAACATCTCTCTGATGTCCTGTAAAACGTACTGAAAATATCCAT
This sequence comes from Buteo buteo, assembly GCF_964188355.1. Taxonomy (NCBI): domain Eukaryota; kingdom Metazoa; phylum Chordata; class Aves; order Accipitriformes; family Accipitridae; genus Buteo; species Buteo buteo. The sequence continues at coordinate 9,811,660 of NC_134171.1, read as the reverse complement.
CTTAAAAGATGTGTCTGAAAATGACACTCGAGTGCCTCAGCCTTTTTGGACAGTTTGGAGAAAGTCATCGCTCATCCTTCAGGGGCTGGGATGGTGGCTTCACCTTGGGCTGTCCCAGACCCAGATCCTTGGTTGTGAGAAGTCGCATGTCAGGAATGTTAAGAGCAGTGAGACTGTCCTGGCTTTATTAGCAAAGGACTTGTACCATGCCATCTTCCTTTGCATTTGGGGAGCCTCGTGAGATCAAATTTTGAAGCACTTGATAGATAATTATTTTTTCTGGCCAAGGCCATTTGTGATTGTTGCCTCATTAGTAGCTTTTCTGTTTATTATGCGGCAGTAAAGCCTGTTGGTTTGGGGTTATCATGTTTTGTGTTTTTAAATTAATTTCACTTTCTCTGGCTTATCTGTAGAAAGCTGGAAATTAATAATTGAAGATATAAACAGAAAAATAATCACTTCTGCAAGTTCATAAATGTATTTAAAAGGGAACTACCCTGTGATCGCTTGACTTTCAAACAGTGGGAGATGGTACAGAAAAAAGTGAACCCCAAGTAGTTCAAAAGTCCTGAATGCTGGTCTCTGAACCGTCTGCTTTTGTGTGGGAGGCCGCCTTGTCGCTAGTGGAAAGCGTAATGTGGATGGATGATCTCTGGGGGGAAATGGTCTCCCTAGTGGGGAACAAAAATGAAAGGTTTGAGCCAGTGATTGTAACTCATCTTTGTCGAGAAATAACTCTTCCCTAATTTTAAAAAATAATGAAGGAAATTGCTATACTCCCCATGTAAAGAAGCTCCGTTCAAATAAGAAAATTCAACTAATTTGGTCCAAGTGTGTTGGGACAGACTATAAAACTGCTACAAATTCATGCAGTGACCAATTTTATAGTCTCTAATTGCTGGGGGTTTTGAGAGTTTGTTTCAGGACAGGACATCAGCCTTGCTTGGAGAACAAAGTAGGAAAACCTTGCCCAGCTGTACTCTTGAAAGGAGGTTTTCTCAGTCACGTTTGCTCCTCACATTCTGCTTTCTGCCTTTTCTCTTACTTTTTTTTCTTTAAAGGAATAATAGTGGAGTTAAACTCTAAACTGAGTCTCAGGGAGAATACTTCTGTATTTCTTTCCCATAGGCAGCATCTGAAACTTGGCTGGTTTTCTGTGACTAGTGTACATCTCAAAAACTTACGTTGTGAAAAGCTGATGTTTTGGATGCGATCTTGTGTCCAAATGGTGCCTCCATGCAACTTTTGTCTTCCAGTGGAACAAGAGCGAAGTAGTTGCTGCATTAAAGAAACCAAAATCAGCCTGGTGTAAAGCGTGAAGGCTTAAGGGCTTCTTAGGAAGAGACTCTTGATGGTGCTTACTAAAAATACCCAAGTGGAGAGCCAGCCTCGGTCACCAAAGGCATGAGCCCACAGGTGATGCAGCCTTGAGCTGGGGACCTGGGACCTGGCCAGGCTGAAGGGAGAAGCCGGAGCGGCCAGCCCAAGGGACACAGCCTGAGGGGATTATTTTTCCCATTGTTTTGCTAAAATCAAATCCCTGGAGGAAGGTGAGGTGTTGTCTTACCTACTGCATTGAGGGTATTTTCAAGCAGCTTGGAGAAAAACCCACTCAAGTGCATTGGGTGTGCTACTCCTATATTCCCACTCAGTGTTAGCAGAAATACTAGTCCTTGGCAGGTGGAGGGGGACAGAGAGAGGCTGTTGTCTTTTTTGCTACTGATTATACTTTTAATCTTTTTTCTGCTTGCTTTCTGCAGTAAGAAATGAAAAAAAAAAGAAACAAAACCCAAAAATCTCAAAATCCCATTCAGGCAACAAAGAATTCTCATAATGTGATCTAATTGCGTAGTGCAAATAAATACCAATCATTAAATAATATCAGTTTGATTTGAAACAGAAAAATCATTAACCCCACATCAAGCAATTACAGAAGAGCTTCCTCTGAGTACAAACAGCTTAGAAGCTATTGAGAATACCAGCGCGGTGTGATAAAACCCTCTGCCTGGTGTGCGGCTCCTGGAAGCTTTCCAGTGCACTCCTAAGGTTCAGATGTTGTCACGGCATTAGCTGCCAGAGGAGATCGGTTCTTGCCAAATTGTATCTTCATTGCTGTGCTGCGTGCTGCTGAGGTCCAGCACTGAGGGCTCTGTGAGCCTCTGCAGGGTTGCTTTTAGTTGTGATGTTTATAAAATGGCTTCAGCACCTGGCAAAAAGGGAGATGTAGCTGGATGGGGGAAGTTGTTGAGCTAGCGTACTGCTAAAAATCGACGTTTCTGGTGTGTTCTGCTATGAGGGAAAAGCCACAGTAATGACTAGGGGATTGGAAATCTTCGGGGTTGCAATCTTTTGAATGTATCAAAGAGAAGACTAATTGCACACACAATCAACTACCCTGTAAATGCTTACCCTGGGTGCACTAATCTGATAAGCAGGGCTCCTCTGCGTCGCTGGCAGCTGTCTAATGGGAACCAATGGCCAAAAGTTGAGCCAACTTGAACAAATCCACGTGAAAAAGCGGTGGCTAATTCTTGTGTGGAAAATCAGCTGTTGAAAGAGTGAACTAATAGGAGTGGTGAACTCTCTGCTTATGGTCGCTAGAATTTTTAACGTGACATCAGGGGCTTCCTACAGGTACAGCGGTGTGGCCACCTGTATTGGGACTAAGGCAGAAATGAATGCTCAGTGGTGCTGCCCTGCACCAGAGGTCAGGGGAGGTGCTGGCTGCGGTGGCATCAAGTTTATATATCAATTCAGCAATTACCAAGAAGAGGGATTTCTCTGTGGGCTGACATGTAGGAGGGATGCAGCCACACAGGCGAAGCCACTCAGCACTCCCCATCTTTCCATTTCACCCTGGAGTTAATCCTGCACCGGAGTCACACTGGCGTTGGACCATTGTGAGGATCAGGGGAAGAGAGGTAAAGGATCAACAGAAGGAAGCAGGGAAAACATGCTGCCGTTTGGGAGCCTGGTGTCTAAAGGAGAGGAAGGAAAATCCATGACCACAAACATCTCCGTTCTGTGCACTTCTTAATCAGCTAAAGGAACTGCGTAGCAGTTTGCCAACAGCAGTTCTCCTGTCTTTGCGAGCTGGCTGCGATTTCCTACAGCGCTCGTCAATACTGGCATCGGGCTGAAAGCATCATTCCTGCAAACAACCAAGCTGGGCTGTGGGTACCAGCAGCATGCCATGCATGGGAACCGAGCAGGGCTGGGCGCATAAAATCGCTGCTTTCCCAAACCCAGCCTGCAGCTAGAGAAGCAATGATCCTTCTGCTTTGTTTTCCTTGACAACTGCTGGATGTGACTCTGCTGCTCAGCTGAGCCAGCCTTTGTAGCTGGGCCCTGGGTGGTTGAGGCAGTGAGCTGGTATTTGGGAAGCTGGGAGTTGTGTCCCTGCTCTGGCATTTTGGATTCAGGCAGAGCTTTTGCAGCCACTTCCAGGGGCACTGCATCAGACCCCAAAATCCTTCCTGTGCCTTGGTTTCCCAACCACAGAGCAGGGAGGACGCTTGTTTGCCTGAGGAACCAGGCATGGACCACAGTTGCTGACCCTGCGCAGACACTACAGTGAGGTACAATAGAGGACGTAAGTAAATACCATACACCAAAGGGATTTATTTGTAATCTCACCCAGCAGAGCACATCAGCCCTGAAGGACTGGAGGGGGGAGCTGTGCCTTTCCCCTGCCTCAGTATAGGGAGCAGGCTACTAGCCCCCCACGGCTTCTGCCAAGCCCCTGTCCCTGGTCATGGGCACTTCTCTTCCCTTCGAAGACGTTCAGGCTGAAGGGACAGTTGTGAGCGTTCATTTGGGTGTCCCCACAGCAGAGGCATTGCAATACTGTGCTGTAGTGGGGTCTACAGGATATTGTGTAGTAATTCATTCCTCAACCCCGCACAATGCAGTGTCCCTTATCTTTCCTTGCTAACCATGGTACCAGCATGTTAATGTGCCATCACGCAGGTCCTGCCTATGTCACCGCTGTAGGTATGTTATTTCCATCCTACAGAAAAGTTTATTAAAAGACTTGGGAACCCAAGACTGGATCATCCTGCCCTGCTATCTCAACTAACCATGAATAATCCCTTTCATAAATCATTTGTACCTCATCACAGAGGGTAACTGCAGTTTTCTTTACTGTGCTTGGACCTTAATCTTCTCAGTAGACTGAAGGTCTTTAGAGATGCTGAAGTCTCCAGACTCTGATGTTTTAATGTCCCTTTGAAGCTTAACCTTGGCTCTCAGAGTTGGTCCTCCCTGTTCCTCCTGCATGCCAGGGGATCTTTTGCTCTCTGCCTGTCACCTGGACCCTTATCTAGAGATCTGTCTGCTGGGAAGAAGAGAGCTTGTGGGAAATGTCTATCTATGTTGCTGTGAAAGATGGGTGTCGTGCTACCTAAATGGAGGCCTGTGGTGGCTCTGGGCTCCAGCTCGGAAATCACAGCTTCTCCTGGTCCTCTGAAAGTGATTGGTGTGCCATAGTGGCAGGCTCTTTGGCAGGCTGCTCTCATCCTAAAAGTGGTCTCTGGCCTTCATTTGGCTTGATAAAATTTCCCAAACCTGCTGGACACATCTAGCATAGGCGCAGGTGGTCAAGGTGGACCTCTGAAGGCTAAATTTTGCTGTCATCTCCATCACGGCCATCTCCGTCTACAGCTCCATCTCAGCAGGTATTTACTGACATGGTGGGGCGGCTCAGCTCATGAGGGTGCTGAGCCCTGGCTTGCTGGTGTGGTGTCAGCACGCCTGCAACAGCGGAGAACATCTAAAATCTGCTCCCAGGGCCTGGCTGGGGAGCAGAGCTGCCATGCCGGGCTGGAGGGTGTGGGTCACGGCTGCAGTCTGGAGGACGATGTTTGCGTCTCAACATCAGTCTCTTCTCTGGGTAAATGCAGCAGAGATTGATTGGTTTGTTTTGCTTAGATGGTAATGAAGCAGTTAATTGCACTTGGTAATGGCTGGCTCTGCCCGGCTGCTCAGGGAAGCATCTTAGAGGCTTGCCCCACGGATCCTGTGCTGTGTAAGCACATCCGAGCTGTCTCACACTTCCCAGGCCGCTCGGCTTTCCCAGCTCCCTTGTTGGTTTGTTCTTTGCAAACACGTTTTATCTCCTTATTTCACCAGCCCTCTGTGCTAAATGTTGTCTGCGCCAATTCGCAGCACGAGAGGTGCCTGTGCCAGCACGGGCTCCTCCTGGGGACGCCTGGGCACCGGGGCTGCTGGCACAGCGCCGTGCTCGGGTGGCCCCATACCCACGGGAGTGGGTGATTGCGCTGCCAAGTCAGCGTGTTATCACTGCAGCATGTGATTCCTACCATGGCTCCTCGTTCTCCTCAGGTTTTTTGTGTGTGCAGAGGCTCTGTGCTGCCCTGACGGATCTGCATGAGCCCTTCCAACTCTGCCACGTGCTAAAATGTTTCCCCGCCTTCCCATCTCCACCGATAGCCCCCTGCACCCCTGATCTGTTGGGGCATGGCCTGCTGCCCTTGCATTGCATCCAACAGCTACCTCGTTTATTTGTTTTTTCTTTTGTAGTTTCTCCACTGGGGCCTTGAGTATTTTTGAGGCCTGGCCTGGCATCCCAAAGTCATCTTCCAAGAAAACAAACATTTTGTATTTAAAAAGCAGCAAAGCTATTCTGTCCAAGTCTTCTTGCCAAATCATAATTTCTCCTTCTTTAATGGCCCGGTAGCTCGGGGCGGGGAGAAGGCAGCATGTTCACAGAGCCTGCTTTACCTGCTGTGACAGCACCAGGGTTTGGAGGCAAGGAATACTTTTAGGGTAAGTGCTTGAACTGTGTGGAAGCTGATTGCATCGGAGGGCTGCGTACCGAATCCTTCCCTTCTCAGCTTAACTTCCACGCAGGAGCGTTAGAGCCTCTATCCTCCAACGTAAAGCACGATATTTGTGTCAGATGGAAGCGGTTCAAGTCCTGAAAGCTTTCCCACCTTGTCCATTAGCAGGGAATCAACGCTATGCTCTCGGCCCTAGCATGGCTTGCGCTCCAGCCCTGTGGTTGCGGGGTTTGGCACCAGTGCCAGCGCCTCGGAGGCCTCCGCTCGCCCGACGATGCCACCCAAAGAATTCCCAGCTCTGCAGGGCTCCGCTGCGCTCCTGCAGAGCTGCTCGAGCGAGAAGTTCACTAAGAGTTTCAGCTCTCCGTGAACCCAGCGGAGACCACCAGCTGCAGCGCGAAGATGCTCAGCCTTTTGGGGGGAGGGAGCAGCTTCCCCGGGTGGCTTAAAAGCGGCAAGTCTGATTTTCATTTCTTAATGAAATTTTGTCCGGGACAAAAATGCAGGTGACGCTTGTCCTCTCTGCCCGACCGCTCCCATCACCTCCGCATCGCCCCGGTCCGGGGGTCCCTCAGTCCCGGAGCTGGCTGGTTTGTCCCTTTAAACAGCTACGGCGGGTGAACCGGGCAGGCAGGGACAGGCAGCAGCAGGCAGGGACAGGCAGCAGCAGGCAGGGACAGGCAGCAGCAGGCAGGGACAGGCAGCAGCAGGCAGGGACAGGCAGCGGGCTCGGTGTGACACCGTGCGGCCGCCCGGCGCAGTGCCGGGGCGGGGGGGATCAGCCCGGCTGCGGGCGAGCGGCGCTTCTCTCTCCGGGAACGCGGGCCAGAGGGGAACGTTTCCAAAATATTGCGGTTTTCAGCCCGTTGCAGCCCAATTAACCTCCGGCCTTATTAAAAAAAAAAAACAACAAAACAACACAAACCCCAAACCAACCTCTTTTTCTGTTAGGTGAATTCAGACACCAGCGTGGGATGGATGTTCCCTAAATAATCAGGGTTTGCTTAGCGCAGGGCTGCCGGTGCCCGGATGGGAGAGCTCGGCCCTCAGCTGGGTCCTTCCCACTGCCCCCGAGTCCCACGAGCCGTGGGTGGGTGCCTCTCCATCGGCCCCCCTTCCAGCACCGATTGACCCGCTCTCCCTTGTGCTGGCTGCGGCGTTTAACAGGGGAAACGGCAACGAGTCCCGTAAGCAGCCGGGCCTCCAGATCCCCTTGGAATTACAGCTGGAGATGAGAGGCGGTTTGGTGTTTTTCCAGTCTCAAAAAGTCTCGAAATGGAAATCAGCGGCTGAGGTTGTGCAGCCGAGACTCGGCGTCCAAAGCGATCGCTCTTCAGTTTCCGTGGCCCGGCCGTGCGCGGAGCCAGCGGCACGTGGGGCTGCCTCGTCTCCCTGCCGGCTGCGTCGGGACCAGAGCAGGAGCTTTGTCCTTCGTCTTCTCAGAGACGATGGCCGTGCCTGCCAGGGCTGATGTGGGAGCCCGCCGGAGGCTTCGAGCTGGAAAACCGCTCAGCCACCAAAAATACCCAAGCGGCTTGTGAACATCTGCTCCGACAACAGCACATATGGGGCAGGTTTTGGAAGCGCGTGGAGCAGAACAGCCTGGGCTGGTGCCGCTTCTGCCGAGTTGTGACAGCTGAGAACAGAAACCAGCTCTGAACATTTTGCAGTTCAGTCCTCTGAGGCTCAGTGTAGAGCCTGGAGAGCGTAGAACAAGTAAGTGTCTGCTGTGCTGTCCTTGCCAGGGCTGGTGTTTAATGTCCTCCCCTGGGGCGGGGAGCAGGAGAAAGGTCTGCTTTTCTGCTGCCCTGCCACAAACGCTTGGTCTAGGCCTTTTTTCCTTACGGTTCTCCACTGATTTCTCTTATTGCACTTGCCAGTGGTCTGCCTTACGGCTTTTGATTAGTAGGTTCAGGGAGCAACAGGGCAAGATGTTCCTCTTGGAGGGATTCCCCCAGCCCGGTGAGGAGGAGCAGCCATGCAGAACCAGCCATCCCTGTGCATGATACTTGCAATCATCTTTGCATGGCTTCTGCTGAAACTCAGTGTGACATTTTGCATCCACCCCATGCAAAGATCACCGCGTGGCTGGGTGAAACCAGGAGAAACTGTAAGGGTGGGACTTCTCAGAAGAACGACGTTTCAAGGTCTCTCATGCTGCTTGTTTGTTAATTTACGCCGACAAGCATTTGCAAAAATTTCCACGCATCCAGCCTGGAATGTCCTGCTGTCTCTAAATGTGCCATACGGTGTGGTGCTTGGCTTCTGCTCCAGAAGCATCTGTGCTGCTGGGCACAACACGTGGGACCAAGGCGCTGACCATGAAAACCTGGTGAGCAGCTGACATGGCAGAGCTGTTCCGCAGGGCTCCCGCTCCCACACGCTGCAGGTTAAATACCTCAGCTCTTCCTTCCCCTCCGCTTGGAAATCTCACCGTTAACTTGACTTAAGGCCTCCCTGTGGGTTTGCAAACTTGGAGGAAATTTTTTTTCTTTCAGAGATGAGTTCTCCTTGCCAAGAAGGTTTTAATAACTCACCATGAAATTTATAGCATTTAAATTTAAACCACACGTGGGAAAGTGGAGCTGTAACAGTTTAATCCAATTTAACCTTGAGCGATCCGTTCCGCAGCGCTCAGGCAGACAGTTCACACCACAAGCAAAATTCCTCTGCAGGGGGGCAGACAGCGGCGCTCTCATCACACCCGTGTCCTTCCTGAAGCACGGAGGAGCAGGGTTGGCCATCCATGTCCCTTTGACCAGACTTTTTCATCCTCCTGCTGGTCTCTCCCTGTGAAATAGCAAGAGCCTAGTGCAGCTTGGAGCTGGGCGCATACCCCTAGGAGGAGGCTAAGTCTTGTTCTAGCTGTCATGTTTCCCTTCCTTTATTAAAGAATATCCTTTTCATGTCCCAGTTGCATGCCACCTCCCTTCCCTGTCCCATCACCAGAGGAAGGCACATTTCACTGGTGACCATATAAATGTGCCTCTCTGGGGAAGCAATTTCCTGGGGATCTGCACGATACCCTCCAAGGAGAGGAGTTGGGAAAGTCTCATTGCCAAGTAAATGCTATGGATCGTAAAAAAAAATAATATTGAGCTACGTTACAGCACAAAGAAAAGAGCTAGGCTGCTTCTGAGCAGTGCTAAAGACTTAACGATGTTTAAAGAGTTGTTCAAGTGTCCCTTGGCAGCCAGCACAGCCGGCAAGCCTGTGTCATTGGTGAGGCAAAGCAGCATGTGCTAAAAAGCTCTGACCTGCACAGCATCATCACGTCTGTGACTAAATGATCCCTTGATCCTGGTAGGGAATGTGGCAGAGCTATGGAGCTCACTACAGCCAGCAGTGGTGGAAATCTTATCGTGGCATAAAACTCAGATGCTGCCTTATAGCAACTGAATCCTCCTGAGTGCAATGCTCAGGAGACCACCGCCATTGGTGCTGGGATCTCTAGAATAACATAGCACTGAAGTTTTACAGCCTTTAGCTCCGCAGCCATCCACGATCAGGGACAGTCAGCTGTATCGTGGCTCCCAGCCAGTTCTGCCACTGGCTGGTCCAACACACTGATGCTGAGCTGAGCTGGGAAATCCCTGATGTGTTGAGCTCCTCTGCCTTTCAGGGTTTTGTCAGCTTGCTCGTATGCTTTGGTGCTCACCTAAGCAGCTCTGCTGGGCAATCAGAAGCTCCTGTACTATGGAAATGCACACTCGCTATTGTGTCTCAAGGAAAATAAGGCAACAGTTGCGCTGATGGGCTGCTCGCCTCTCCAAAGCACCTAGGTCATATCCCTTGGTTCACAGACATGAAACGATTACAAAACATGATTAGCATTCATTCGACAACTAAATGTTGAAAGTTTTATTTCCATTGATCTGCTTTGTCTTTTGTAGTAAAGTCAGCTTTATATCAACACTGTTCAAGTGTGGAGACCTGGAAGATCAAACGTACATTCGTAGCACAAGTGGACATAGAATTGGCAGAAGCCTATTAAGTGGAGATGTAAACTGGTTGCTGACGTGTGGATGCTCCAGCCCTGGCGAGGATGCCCTGACTGCATACAGAGGTGTGCCGGTGGCTTAAACCTGGGAAGGATGGAGTTCTCTCATGGTGTCCAGCTAAGGCAAGGAAATTCAACAGTAAGCAGTCACAGTTGTAACACACTTCTATGTGTTGCGTACATCCACAGCAGTTGTGGTTGTTCTAGTAACAAGATCTATGCTGCTTTCCATTGCAGTCCATAGCAGGCTATGCCTGTTGGAAATGGGCAGACCTGATGATTTTCTGGGACGGCCAGGTGGAGAATAGAAATCCAGGCTAGACCTGTCATGACTGGCTTAAAGCTTGGAGGAACCGCGTGAATGGCAATGCTGTTTCTGATCCAGCTGAACCAACTGTGTTTGGGGTGTTTCTGCACAACTGTCCTTGGTGCTGCCCTTCTTGGAGATATCCCAGCAAAAATGGGTAATAGCAAATTCTACTTTTCAGACTTTTTTTCCTTTCTCTTAGGTTTGTGCATTTAACAGAAGATCATCAAATAATTTGCTTTGGAGAGACTTCCTTGTTTGCTGTTTTTCTGGAGAGAGGGAACTCATCAGGCAAATATTCTTTAGACATGTTCCATGTGACACAGCGAGACCAGAAATGGGTTTCATGTCATGTTCCCTGCTGGGCAGTTTCCCAGGGAGGCTAACTGCTGCCTGTGCAGCTCAAGTTGGAAACTTTGGGGTGGTGGAAAAAAAAAAATCCCAAAACCAGATTCCCTTCCAGCTAGCCAAGTATGCCAGGTGCCTCGGCTGACTCACCAAGGCGGAGGTTTCCAGAATGACTAATGAACAAGCAGGCATTGATTTCTGCCTGTCTAATGGGACATGTCTTACAAAGTCTTCAGTTTCCAGACTGGGTGGGGTGCTTGCCCTTTGAAAATCAGATCCATGTATTGTGTATTGAGTTGGCTGCTCCAAAAAAGAAACCGTAACCTTGAGATCAGGTAAGTACGTCAGCAGTAGGCTCCAGGCTGCCAACAGTCATGCAAAGTGCTGAGGTACCTACTAAAGCTGCCCTCATGTGCTCCCGTGTTTCACCATTGACATGAGCAGGGCCTGAATTACAAACTAGACTTTTCAAAGCCTTATGTCCTCATGTAAAGGGTTAATACACTCCCTAAAATGGAGTTTCCTCTCTTCTTTTTTTTCCTTTGTAAGGGTAATATTTGTTCTCTTGTTGCCACCTTTCTGCTCTTGATGAACACGTAAAATTTCTACACGCTCAGGCCTGGCCACTCAGTGAGGCTTGAAGTCGTTCCTGACCAGTAGCTCCATGTCAGCTCCACAGGAGACCAGAGCAGGCCCTAAGGCTATTGTGAAAACAAGAGCATTGCAACATTCTATGTTATTTCTCATCATGACTGTGACTGTTTATTCCTGAATCAGTGTCAATACAGAAGTTGACTAGACATCTTCTGACACAGAACTTGCTGTTGAGCACCCAGTTGACAGGAGTGGCTTCATACCTGATCCAGGCTGAGCTTTTCAACTGATGTGGGAGTGGGGAAAGCCCAGGGCTGGCTTGTAAATCTGCCAAGCAAATCTGCTGCCCTACACGAACTTATCATCTCCCCTAAAGAGCACCCACTGGGTGCGAGGAGACATGGGTTTGGGTTATCTTTGGCCTTTCTTGTATTCCGTTTCACTAGTCTCTGAAATGGATCGCACGGCACCACGTGCGTGTGGTTTCCCCGCTCTTTGGTGACAGCCGTCAGCACAGATGCAGCACGTCATCCCTGCTGCCCCCCGTTTCAGAGGGCACGGCGGTGCTGGGCTGCCGTGGACCTGGTGGGCGCCCTCCTGGGAGATGCGCTGATCGGGACGTGTGTCCCACTTGTGAGGCAGGTCTGCAGGGCCGGCTGCTGCTCCTGGTTTAACCTTCCTTGGAGCATCTTCTCGGCCCCAAAACACGGGGCTGTCTCCCTGTGGAGGCGAAATGGGGGCTGCGACTACAGCCCAAGAAGGGGTCTTTCACTCCTCTTCTGGACTCACGGTCACCCCTGCAACTGGCTGCCCGTTGGACTCCAGGGTCAAGTCCTTTATAGGTGTTTTAAGGCTAATTTTGCCTGGGTAGGGGTAGCAGGAAGAGCTGGGCACAGTCACCATGGACTGATAATGTCAAAGGTATCCAAGTAGCCTTGATAAATATGACCATGACCAAACCAAGCAGTGTTTTGGGGTCTGTGCGCTACGCCAGCTACACACACATCGCTTATCAAGCTCACCTTTTCCTAGGAATAAAATTCCAGTCTCAGGCAACAGAGGAGGGAGAAAGTATTAGGCTTTTAAGTAGCAGACTTCAGAGACTGCATCCTCAAATTTTCTGCCATTTAAAATGTTTCCCTAAGGTTTTACCGCACATAAATGAAATTATAATTACAATATTTTAATCCAATTAGCTCCCTTCATGATCTGGCAGGTGCAAATTGGAGATGGATCAAACTTCTTCTTACTGCGGATTATGCCTGGAGCCTCCTTAAAGCTGCTGTCTGGCCCTGTGTGTACACGCTGTACAACGTGTGTTACAGGGGGGACTGCAGCAAGTTCCTAAATTATGTATAGCATATGAATTATTGCTGAAATGCATCACTAAGACTTCACTCATCGAACATTTCCAGCTCCATGCGAGCAGCGTGGGAAAAGCAAAGAATTTGCCTGTGGCGTGGGCAAGGTTTTCATTTGCATGGATTTAAATGGTGTGTGTCACTGACAGAGTCACAGGTCACCCAGAGTTAACTCAATACATGCCCCTACATCTTGAAGGAAATGTATTTTGCAAGCTTTTGTCTGATTAGCATGGAAATTACACCGGGAATTCTCTTTAAAATGGGGACAGAGTTGAAAGAAAAATACCTTGATCTTCTAAAAAAAAAGTGTTTGAAGGCCAGTGCAGTTGCCCTTCCTCAGGCAAATCTTCAGCTCACGTCTGGGAGAGCATCCCCTCTTCCTCCTGCCCATCGAAACCTGGAGCAGTGAGCCCCTCTCTGCAAGGACAACGCGAGAGGGACATCTCCGCACCCAGAGCAATGAATATGGCCTAAGCCAGCAGCATCCTATGCAGGACAGTTTCACGCCGGTTTTCCTAACACCTGTGGATACGGCTAAGCTAAAAATGGTGGAAAACTGCCTGTTAAAACCCCAGCCCCAGACGGTGCATTGGCATAGCGGTAGGGTTTTCATCTCACAGCGCTGTCCTGATGTGGCTGTGTTGCCCCGGGGACCCCCACAGCGCACTGAAAGGATGAAGAAATTGTCTCTCGACAAAACTCATACGACAAAACCCGACGGGGCCATTTTGACAGCGTTACATCGCCCATCCCTTGACCTGAGGCAGGAATAAAATGATACCTTTTCTTTTAATGCTTTATTTTATTATTTATAGAAGTGGCTGCATTTGCTGAGAAATGACTAAACCTCCAGATCAGCCAAGTGGCACAACTGTCCCTTGAACATACAGGTCTGCACTGGTTGGGCACCTGCCTTTACCGCATGGCTGCGATAAGGGAAAACTTTGTTATCTTTGGCCTATTTTGAATTGGAGAAATATGATTTCTTTTGTCATTTATGTTCTGATTTCCCCTTGGAGGACTGCTGCCAGTCTGCGCTGAATGAAAGCTCTTATGGGATGGGAAATCTTCACTCCTTTTAAAAGAAGGACTCAGCAAATGTGTTTCAGAATAAGGTTTCTTTTCGATACTTGCTTTTCAAATCCCTGCATGCTGACTGTATTACACCCCCTTTATGTTTCTGTACCTCCATAATCTCCTGTCTCTAGGACAGGTGGGAAGGGAATTTAAAACTGCCTCTCCTTTAGCATGAGCACTAAGACCCTGGCTGCAAAGACAGTGCTTGCCAGTAAAGGGAGAGGAACCACCCCCAGTGAGATGCTGGAGCTGAGCTGTGAGGAGTGAGCCACAAACCACATGAAATAATAATGGGAAAAAAAAAAAAAAGGCACTGAATGTTTTCAAACAAACTGGAGAAAATGTTTTTTGCACATAAACAGTCTGTGAACATAAGGTGGTAAAATCCTGCCGGCAGTGGTTTCCTCTGCTATCGGGTGTAGAGACGCAGCTGCTTGGTGTGAGAGGGATTGCGATGGTGTTGAGGCGAGCGAGGAAGAGGTGGCGTTTGAACGAGAGCTGTACCATTAGGGCGAGCGGTGGAAATGCTGCATAAACCCTGGGACAGACGGGAAGAACCATGCCTTAAAGGCTGTATTAAGATTGTTGCTCAGCAGTACTGTGCGTGTAGGAATGTATATTAGGAGGGTAGCAAAGTACCAGCTGGAAAGGATGTTTTGGTGGGCAGAGTGTGCTCTTTAATGCTCTGTGGTGCAATATGGTTCCACCTTTCATTTCCAGGGGATGGAGAAATGCTGTCATCTTAGCTGAGACCGAAATGGGGGTAGTCTGTTACCTGGTTTGACCTTGTGATTTGACGTCCTCCGCTTCAGCTGAAGTTTAATGTGAGGGTCAGACTGACCCTCGCTCTGACCCTCCACAGACAAGGTGCAAAGTGGGGACATCAAGAAGCAATTTTAGCTGAGAAGGTCTTTGCTTCCGCGGGAAGAGATGAGGTGGTTAATGTTCAAATGAAGATTTGGGTTCGGAGTCCTCAACCAGCCCACGAGGTTGTTTGGTTTGAGTTCAGCTCCGTATCTCCACATGAATTTTTTAGCACAAAAGTGCAGAGCACAAGAAGCAGAAGCCTTGGCAAACTGAGGAAACCCACCCAGGGAGAGAGGGAAAATTTCCCATGGTTGGTGAAACAGAAAACTAGGAGCAAGGCAAGGGGCAGGGAAGACAAAAGGTGAGATTTGCTCTAGGTAAGGCAAGTAAAATAGTCAGATTTGAGTCCCATAGCCAGTTTAGTGAATTTACTTGATGGCTGCCTAAAAATCCATGTCCTTCATAATTTTTATTGAAAAATGAAAATGAGGCAGGTTTGGAAAAATCTCTTTTAAGTTTCTTCCTCTGTTTTTGCTAAAATCATGGTGGTCTACCCAGGCCTCCTGCTGGGAGGGCTTCCCACTGCCAGGCTAGAAGGAGATGGCTTAAAACAGCCTCTCCTCTGGGAATAGGTCCCTGTGGAGTCATGCTGACTGTGAGGTTTGAGGGAAACATTTACTCATCCAGTGTTTTGGGGGTGGGGGAATAAATCTATTCATTGGGCAAACAAAGAAGCGGACGCTCATTTGTTTGCCAGGTGATGGCTTGCAACACCTTGGCTCATTTGGAGCATCTCCGTACAGACAGCGCCTGAAATGTCACCTGTGGAGTAAGGCACAGCCCAAAAGGTGTGAAGGTATCAGGGCCCATCTTCCCCATGTTGCAAATGAAATGGAAATGGGTGCCAAAATGGTGGTGTTTCCATGGACCCTGGAAATCCAACAGTCACACCTGCCTTTTCCCCACATCAGTTATTTAGGAAAGAAAAATAACCCCCCTGGAGTGACGTTTCTGTGGGAACAGCCCTTTGCTAGAGGTGGCTGCGCAGGGTTGCATCTCCTAGTGACGCCCTCAGAACGGCAGAGGCTGGCAGTGACTTTCTGGTGGGACGTGAATGTTTGAAAGGTTTCTTGTTCCCATTGCAGACCTCCTGTGTTCTCCTGGGACGCTCTCTCCTTTCCTTGCCCCACTCCTTACTGCTGCTGAACTGCGCTCCCAGGTTTTGCAAAAGGACCAGGACGCAGCGGTGGTCACAGAGGTGGAGAAAACACCCCGGCCACCACACCAGGGGAGGTGGCAGGAGTAGCAAGCCCTGCCACAACTCCCTTCCACCTCCTTGCTCTGCTACTTTGCTGCCCAGAACATCATGCAAAATAAAGAGCTGCTCTGTGCACGGCAAAACTCATCGTCCCCCAGCCTGGGCAGGAGAGGGGTGGTGGGCTGAAGGTAGTTATATGCTGACGGGGCAAATTTCTGGGTACTTGGTTGCATCTTTTGTTTCTGCCTCGCCTCTGACTTCTCAAGAAATCTGCAGCCGTTTCATGTTTTTGAGGCTGCTTCCTCTTGCTCAGACCGCCTGACGTTGGCCGGCGTGGGCTCTGACGCGGTGGCACGATGACATGAGCCCTGTCGCAACCCCGCTGTGCTCATTGCTGGTCCTCGTGGGAACCTGGCGCCGTTGGGTAACGCCGAGGCTTCTGCAGGACTCATACTGAAAAAAAACCCCAAACAACAGAGCCTGGTAGTGACCAGAGAAAAGTCAGTTAAGGATGAGGGGTTTTGTGAGGTGCCTGTGGTCACTGGGGAGGATGGAAGTGCTTTAGGTCCTTCTTTATTTAACGGTGTTACATCAGTGGGGAGGTGGGAGATAGGGTCCTGCCTGAACCTGGGCCGTGGAGAGAAAACCTCTGAGAGTACTTTGGCTGAGTTTGGGAGCAAATAACCACCTTGCTCCCTGATTAAATCCTTAAACCCAGAGAGGCCTCTAGCATAGAGCCTCTGCTTAACTGAGGTGCCAAAATTGCCATCTCCTAACTATATAACATGGCTGCATAAATGTCCTCCGTGACCGGTCGGACACCTCTGGAGCCTGCAGTCCATCTCCCACGGGCGCTTCCTTCTCTCCACTGCCTATGTAGGGAAACTGGGGTGCCTCCAGGTGGCAGCCCTGTCCACTCAAAAGAGTGGTTTGGTTTCCTCTTGAGATGCTAAGGAGACATCGGTAGTGGAATTAACTTGGGATTCAGTCCCCCTTAGCAGCACGGTGGTGGGACGATGCTGTATGTGCTAGTGGTGGTGCTCCCTGCTTTCATCCAATGGTCCAGCACCCGCAGGACGCATCCCAAACCAGAAGCTGTGGGCTCTGAGCTCTGCCAGCCCACGGGCAGGGTTGGAGGATTGCAGGACTGACCCCGCAGCCTCCACAGCAGCCTTGGTCCTGCCCAGGACCAGGCTGGCCAGAATCACAGGGGCAGAAGGACGAGCATGAAACCAAGCACAGGCATTAGTGACTGCAGCATTCATTTGACTGGTTACAGATAGCAACTTGGAAATATAGCATTAAAATGTAATTAGATTAAAAACCCCCACAAACTACCAAGAAGTATAGACTGGAGTCCTGCATAGAAACGACCACCACCACCAGCAAAAAGCTTTCTTCTGGCACTGGGTGGTAAAGTCACCATCTACCCCCTTTTGTGCTTGGGGCATACCTAAGAGCTGTTGGGATGAGAGGTGGAAAGCTCAGGCTCCAGCCAGCTCTGCACTGCCAGGATTTAGGTGGTCGGGCACCCACAAGCATGTTCTTGGTAAGAAGTCAGAAATTTGTGGGTAGCAGCTGAGACGCTCTTTGCAAGACTTGAGCTTGATCCCTTTGTGGATCCAACCAATAACACCTTGAAGGACTTCTTAAAGGAGTTTGAAATAGCAATAAACCATTTACAAGTTGACGGCAGTAATGAAATTTGGGTGTTCCCAAAATTTGCAGCTCCGTTTTTATTCCCAAAAGAAGGATCAAAATCTACATGTTTTAAGGATCTAGCCAGCTCATTGCTCACAGGTTCTTTACGGCATTCAGGAAAATGCCCTGTTTTCTGACCAGAAAGGAGACTTGTAGGCTGATCATGCAGAACTTGATTTTTTTTGCTTTAATGCAGTGAAAAAACAGTGCAAAGCACTGGTGTCTGAATTTTGGTTAGTCTAAGGATAGAAACCCTTTTTATTTATACTTTTAATTAAGGATGAGTTTTTGTTTCTGTCACAATGCACAGAAATCTTTCTAACTCGTATTTGAGACTTCCAGCAGAAGAGGTTAACTAATACTGTGAACTCACCCACCCAGGGGAGCTCTGAATTAATGTGGTATTTAAGTGGGGAGATCAAAGCACTGATAGCAAATGAAATGCTATTAACAGTTTCGCAGAAACAAAAATCTTCAAGAAATTTCAGTGCAAGCTGTTGGAACTGATAAATGGCTGTAGATGGGGAAAAGACGGCTCCATCCTAGTGCTGACTTTATTTGACGGTAAAAGCAGGGGCTGGCAGTAGCAAATCATTTACTGATAGTTGTGGATGTATTGACCGTGGTCAAGGATGTAATGTACCATCTGAGAAGTTGTAGGGCAACTGAGAAGAAGCAGAGGCAGCACTCTGCTAACCTGCACCATCGTCTCCCAAGTTCCCCAATGAAGACAAATGCTGAGGTATGTTGCTGTGGTTTGGATGTTTCAGCTTCCCAGCTTGCACTACAAGCCTCCTGCTTCTTTTCCCACATCGTATCCCACTAAGTAGTTCAGGAAGCTGCTCTATCCAGTGGCTTTTTCTTTTTTTCCTATTTTTGACTAGAAAGCAGGCCAATTCCCAATGTTCCCATCCAAACGACAGTTCTGCCATTGGTAGTAAAAGTCAAATTCTTTGAATAAACTAGAATTTGGTTACCATCCTTTCATCCCTTGTTGCTTTGCTAAAAAAACCACCAAAATAAAAATAAAGTATTGCAGAAAGACTTTGCATTTTAAAAACCCTGCATATCTATCTTATGGCAATATTTTCCTAACTCTACAAATGCAATCAAGAACTTGTAAGGGTAGGATTAGGCCACTAATTAAGCAAGAACTGTAGGAAAGATTTAAGTGACATTACAGTGTTGACCTGTCCTTTTTCAAATGCCAAGTTTATATACGTGACCGTGCATTTCAAATGGGTCAAGAGAGCTTGCTTGTAAGTACCCAATACATAGCTGTGAATTAATATTTAATCAAATGTACAACATAGGGCTGAATATTAATGCTTAACTTTGATTTTAACTTCCATGATTTTCTTGGGTTTCTAAACCCCTCTGAAAATACTTCAGTATTTCATAATAGTGTTACTCATACGATATGTTTCTTAGCTGTGATTAAAGCTAGTGAGAATGTACATCTACAAAGGGAAATCTAAGCATGACCTCATCAGCATAAAGTATGTGGGAGACTAATTTAGTTACATCCCTATTAGTAATGACAAATCAAATTGTTCCTCCTGTTAAATCACTAATACAGCAAGGTTTTGCAACTCAGCACATAGCACGCACGATAAATCAGTTCAGTCTGTACACAAATACTGATGACTGCTTTAAATCTGGGTTAATTTCTAATTCTAAACTATTTCAGTGCAGTTCAGCTGAGCCATCCTAGTTCCCTTAATACCTGGAGAGAAAAAGAGATAATCTCTATTCCTATGTACCATATATTAAGCACTCAACATTTATAACCCTGCAGCTGATTGCTTAGCAACGTCTTTGGGAGGAACGGCTCACCTGATGCGTTATCGGGCGCTCCTCTCTTGCAGGGGAAGAGGATGGATGAAATGAGGTCAGGCAGCGTAAGCTTATCCCGTGCAGAGTGGCATTTGCTCCGCTCCATAATGAAATTAATCAAGGTCATTAATTTGATCCTGTTTTATTGTTATAATTTGAAGCTATAATTTGAGGTAACTCAAAGATGCACAGTCTTATCTGTAATTATACCTTTATAATTACATTTATATTTTAAAGTAAACATTTTCATGTATTTGTAAATAAACTATGCATGATAGAGAATAATGCTGTCTCATATTACTTTTCAGTCAGAGCTGCATTATTGAAAACATGGACTGTAAATGGGATGGGAGAGCTATTGAAATCAGTGAGTTGTGTGCTATCCAATTTGTTTTTATGGAAGTGTTTTATGTATCTTACATCTTAAGGTTAAAACTGAGCCTAAACCCCTGTACAGGCCCAAACCCAAAAGCTAGG
The DNA here is from genome assembly GCF_964188355.1 of Buteo buteo. Classification (NCBI taxonomy): domain Eukaryota; kingdom Metazoa; phylum Chordata; class Aves; order Accipitriformes; family Accipitridae; genus Buteo; species Buteo buteo. The sequence goes on along the minus strand of NC_134171.1, from coordinate 9,792,090 downwards.
GCAATTCAAAGAGGCAAAGAAGAATTGCTGTTTAGTCCCATTAACTTTTAAAAATTAAAATTAAAATCAACTTTTAAAAATTAACATTTAAAAATTGGCTTGCGCCAAGGCACAAAGATTGTCCTCATCTGGCAAAGCTCTAAGGAGTTCACGGCGGCTGAACAGCCACGTGCTGGAGACACCTCCAGACCGATGGTCGTGGCAGCGGCAGGCAAGCGGGGACCAGCTGTGGTGATCCTGCAGGTGATGGGTGAGGAAAAATTGCATTGCTTGTTCTGTGTTTAGCATATGACTCGGTGAGACCACGGTGGGGGTATGAAAGTACCTTTTGTCTGCACAGCCAATTTGGCTGCCTCTGTTCCCCCCCGGGCTCTGCTCACCGGCTGTCTCCACGGCATGCATATGAGCTCCCTCCTGTCTCTGCTCTGGAGCAAACCAACTGGTTCCTCCCAAGGAGAAACCTCGACAAGACTGATGATGCTTTTTTCCAGGGTTGGCCAGACAGAAGAACCTGTCATGAGCTGGACCGTACTCTACCCCCGACAGTCCTCCAACCATCCCAGGAGACCTCATGCCCACCGACCTCCACGCCATGCTGCAGAACCCAAAACACCTTCACGTCCTGCTGCAAAAGCATCATGCTGGCAGGCTGCCATCCAGTCCTTTCATTATTTGGAGAATTTAAAAATAAATTTTAAAAGTCCCTGATGCAATAACTATTGACCCAGGGTCCGTGGGGCTCTGCAGGGAGCTCAGAGGGGACCCAGGCCAAATGCTGCACGGCATGAAGGTGGCCAGTGCCCTTCAGAGAGTGCTGGTCCTTAGCGATGTGGACACGTGCCAGCCCGCAGCAATAAGCTTATGAGTTAATGGTGCCTCCCGGGCATTTTCCACAGTAGCAGTGAACACACAGCCTTTGCCAAGTAGCCAACACTTGGTTTTTTTCCTTTCTTCTCCCTAAGATTATTTCTGGATTTTGCAAACATCTTCTTCCCTGTGGCTCAATGCTCCAGCAGCAAAGTGATGGGGACTCTCTGGAGCTGTGGAAGTGGGTGATGCAGCAGGTCCACATGTGTGAGGACGGGTGTCCACAGGCAGAATAAGGACACCGAGCACAGGGAGCCCGGCACGAGGCAGGCAATGAGCCTATGCAGGAACAAGAAATACACAGTTACGTTGCTGGAAGAAACCAGCTCGGAAATGAATCCCGTCCCTACTCTGTTTTGGAAGGAATCTCCTGAAGCATGTAAGAAATCTGGCAACTTATGTGAAATAGTTGAAAGCAAAAGTTGAGATATTTTTAGTGTAGTAAAAACTGAATTCACAGATTTAGTGAGAAAGGGGAGTGAAAAGGTCCTCAATCCTTTACTTACCAATAACCTTGGTGCAGCTACCAGCAATATCTTGAGTATACATCCCAAACAAACAAATTCTTACCAAAGTCTTCAGTATCAAAGAGTTTAAAAAATAACAGTACCATTTGCAAACTCTCTCTAAGCCAGAGAAAATAGCAATGACTGCAACTCCATGGAGGCTAAACCCTTATGTGAGCACCTTGTGCTGCACTGTGCCCTGCCAGGAGTGCTCGGGGCCATCGCATCCTGCCTGCATGAGGCTGGCGATCGAGGGTCCAGTGCTCCACTACGTTATTTGCTTGCTAAAAGGGAGTATTTCAGTTTTTATGCCGCTCATCATGAGAGTGGTATTGGAGCATCTGGTAGTGTTCATGTACCCACATTTTTCTGAGCTACAGAGCTTCGTACATACACCAGCATCGAGGCTAAATGATTTAACCCACATCAGACATGATCAGGCAGAAAACTTAGACCAAACCTCTTAAAACCCAGTTTAGCACCTTAATTTGTGTATTTCCTCTCTTTATGTTAAATGATGTCACTTTTTCTGCAGTGTCTACTGTAATCCTGAAATTCTGAAAGCAGGATTTTACTCCTTCCCTGCTGCCTGCATTTAAAACTACTGAAAAAGATCTTATCCCAAGGGAGAAAGCCCAGCAGCCTCAGGTTTGCATCCTACATAGCTGAGGTTCAGAGGCTGCAGAAAGCTGTTGTTTTGACTTGGCACACAGTCACTGTGAAATATGGGAGTCATGGCTCCTCGGCAAACTAGAGCCAAAACTGGGAGCTGAACTCTTAAGGGCACAGTCAGTATCGCCCTTGGGTACCCAGCTCAGCTCTCAGAAAATAGACATTTTTTGTTTCTCATCTGTATTTACCTCATGGTATATATAATATATTTATAACCAGCATTTCTCTATACTTGACTTATTCCATTCTCTATTTAAACACACACCTGAGAAGAATCATAAACAATTTGCAGTGAAACCGATTGGCCATCACCAGCAATAGTGAAATTTTCTAGAAAATGTTCCAGTACACCTCTGCAAAATGAGTATGTGAACACAGACTTGTAAAAAGTTGAACTACAATTGGATGACAAAGGACCTGGCAGGCACTGCATGAACAAGCCACGCAAGAACCTCAAGGCCCAGCCATCAGGTCAGTGTGCTTTATTTTAGCTTGCCACAATTTTTAAAAGTGACATGGTATTTTTGCAACTTTCATTTTTCAATTTCTCATTTGAGATTATTTTGTACAAGACTGCTGCTGTGAAAATGCTTGCTCACCTTCAGATGAAAAAAGAGAATTATCTTCTCAAGATGTTTCAATTTGAGCATCCAAAACCAATAGTCATTCTTAAAAATTTTGGCTGTGAAAACTGTCTCAGGGCTGGGAGAGAGGAGCCACAAAAGCACTGTGCTCTTCGTGCAAGTACTTGTTCCAGTAGGAGACCAAACAAGTACCTTTTGGGGCTGGTTTCTCAAGCAGGGCCAGGGATATTTTAAGCAATCCAGGAATATTCTGTTAAATTCAGCAAGTGTGATTGAAGTGGGTACAAGTTCACTTTGATCACTTTGGTCTCCTTCACTTGCTCTGTTGTCTCAGGATCCATTGGAGTGGGTATCCCCCCTCCAAAAAGTTATGTAAATGTGTAGAGCCAAGTGACGGAACTGGACCTGATCAGATGAAGCTGGGAAGGCTGGAAAAGCTTTTTGTGCCTTGTTTCATACAAAGTCTGGGCTGGCTGGGGTGATATCAGTGGCTTCACCAGCATGACCTCCAAAACTAAACACCCCACGGTTTTCTGGTTGCTCTTATCCTTCTTCAGCATCTCTAGTAACAACACATCAGCAGCAACCTTGGCTGTTTGAACAGAAGTCTCCCCTGTGCAGCCTGTTATTAAATTCTCTTATGTCTTTATTAGATATCAGATGTGATGAAAGAAGGTGACGTCTCCAGGGAAATCTTGCATGAGGTATGGGGATGGGATGTTAATGGACTGGGGAAGACGGAAAGTCTACAAGTGTAATGATCTTCTAATGTCCCCATAAGAGTATTAAGATCCAGATCTCTTTGTTTTTTCTCCCCAAAAGGAAAACGCACTTGAGGAGTATATAGAAGAAGGTACTTACCTCTCCCCTACCTAATACTGCTCCCTTCTGTTTTAAGGATTGTTTTGGTGTCTTTGTTTTTTATTATTTTGCCATTCTGCAATCTCTACCCTTTTTATCTCACCTATTGAGACAACCGATGAGTCCTCCTTTCCATGCGACAGTTGCATTTCAGAGAAAAATGGCGAAATCACTGCAGAATCAGCATTTTAAAAAAATGTTGATTAAGCAGGGGAGGGGAAGGTGGACACAGACCGCAGGACTAAACCCCGAGGAGCTGGCATGCGCGTGCCAGGCGGCACGGCGGAGGCCTGCCCAAGGCAGGAGGAGGCAAACCCACGGGCCCAGGTAAAGAAATAAATAGGTTAAAATATTGCACTGTATTACATTCTTATTCCTTAATTTTTAAAATGTTAAAATAGAGGTAGGGTTGAAAGAACGTGGTTTGAATTATTTAAAGGCAGGTGCTTAAAACCTCAGGAAATGCAGAGATACAGTTAAACCTATACGTTCAGGAGTGTTGTGTTTACTTTGCCTCAGCCCTCATCCCTCCCGGCGTGTCCTGGATGCATGCACATGGCCCGCTCCTTCCTCCTTCCCAACAGGCATCTTGTGAAGATCTGCAGACGTATTTATGATACCAGCAGTATTCGTAAAGGTCCGTTTTCATACCAGAAGCCCTCCTTTCTTTCACCACGGCCACAGGCTCCCACCAGGTAGCTCCTGCCCTCCCACCCCTTTGCTCTGGGGCCGCTGAGGCCGGGTGCCAGGAACACCGCGGCGGCACCGCTCCGGAGCACGGGGTGAGAGCGGTTGCGCGGGAGAAGGACTCTTCACGTAGGCTTCTCCTTAATGAACCCTTGCAGTTTGCAGTATGGCCTGAAAGATGACTTTTCAGTTGGGATGATCGTTAGGCAACGGCCCTTATTCTTAGAAGCCTGGGATATAGTTGAGAATGAAAGTGAATTAAAACAGCCTAGAAGTTTAAACTGGCTTTTACTTTTATTAAATTTCCAGGGGACCAAAGGAAGGGAAAAAAAAAGGACATCTTAGAGATCTCTTTAAACTCCATTTTAGCTGTAAATTAGTCGGAAATTTGTGGCTATTACTAACCAGGATTTCATTCTGCACTGCAGGTGCTGTGTCCTGGTGGAGGATGTGCTTTGTCTTCCGTAAACAACAGAAAAAGGATCTTCCCTTTCAGTGGAAATCCTGTCAAAGCTACGTGGGGCGAGGACAGCTGGTTCTGCAAGAGAAGTCCATGTACTCCTGGATCCTGGATCAGGGTTTCAGGTCTGGCTCCAGTTCGCTCTTTGTAAGCAGGTTTCCCTCGTGTCTCTCTGGACGGGGGTACGCACTCACAGTACAGTCGGACACTGCGCACACCCCCTCTTTCTTGGGAAAGCAAATCGAAGTGCAGTTTGCTCCCAGAATATGTTTACATTGCAGCTGCATTATTAGTTGGCACTCGGGCTCTTCTGAGCTCAGCGGTCAGATGCAGCTGCTCATTAACTGCACAAAAACCTGCCCCTTTACGAGGAAGGTGTGTTGTCGTTGGCCGGGTGGGCTGTGTTTCTTGGATTGCCTCAAAAATACTTTTCTGCTTTAATAGACCTGAGTGGCTGATGATCTTAACATTTGCTCTAATTGCTGTTTAACTTCAGAGCTGGTTTAATGCTTGTAGCAGTAGTAGTTACAAAGAAAATACTCTACCGGAATTTAAATAATCTAAAAAAAAAAAAATCCGAAGTCTTTGTATGTATAGGGAGAGACTTATTTAAACATGTGTGAAGCTTTTTAGGCTCTGGGTTTAAAACAGCGTAATCACAGAAACAACAAAATTGGCCATAAGGGCAAGAGAGGTGTTGTCCTGCAAACCAGAAAGCAAGTGGACTGTGCAAATTGCTTTCTAATGGATTTCTTAAGGTGTTGAAGGAGACTTGTTGGTTAATCTAAGCTAAATCTAAGTTTAATTCTTGTTTTGTTAGTTCATTATGATGACGATCAGGAACTGATGTACGATTGCTGGAAACAGATAAAGTGCTGCTAAAACCCGCAATATTTTATCCGTGATTTGCCTAAGCACAGGATCAGCATGTTAACAGCCAAGCTGCAATCAGGACCTGGTTCTCATCTTGCAGGAACTGGCACCGGGGTGAATCTCTGATTCAGCACAGTATTTTGGCACAAGCTGAGCACTAAGTGTGTGGGAAAGGCAGCAAAATCTCTTACCCCTTTTTAGCCCCCTCACGCTGCCCGGAGCTCTGTGCAAACCTCTCCACAACTGTCCCTTACAGACGAGGCTTTGCCCTCCTGCCCTCTGACCAGTGAAGAGCTGGGAGATGCAGGAGGGATGGCAGCCTTGAGGAAAGCCCGGTCCTCCCTCCTGTCCTGCAAAGGAGAGGGAGCAGCTCCGATGGAGGTGACCGATGTCATAACCCAGCAGCAAAACCATATGCAGACACGTTTTCATGGCTGCAGGTAAGGCAATGACCAAAATCCAGTTAACATCCAACTGGAAATTTAAGATTTTGGCTTAAGGAAACCTGTATGCCCAGAAGGTCCGCTGGGGAACAAAAAAACCCAGCAAACTACAAAAAATCATAGAAGCTCCACGGTGATATAATTGTGTGACTTAGCAACAGGGTTCCCATGGGGAATAAGGAATGCATCTGAGCAAACCAGTGATTTATTGCTGCAAACTCTGGCACGGACACAGACAGACCTGTGCTCCTGCAAACAAGCCCTCAGCACAGACAGCTCAGCAAATCTTGTCTTCTGCTAGGAAATCACTCTTTTGTCACATCAAAAACCCTTCCTTACTCCTGATGCCACAAGTCAGTGGAGGCTGAATGGGGCATTGCTCTCCATCAGGGCATCTCCGTGTGTCTGTGTCTGCTGGGGCTAAGCTGAGCTGTGATCCTGCCCTTCGGGGAAGCAGAGGAGTTCAGGTCAGTCTCAGCCTGGCTTACATCTTTTTGCACTACCAAATATGTGTGTTCAAATCTTCTATACTCAGATGTGTACAAAAAAATAATACAGCACCCCTCGTCTGCTCGGGATGTCTTTTATAAGCACTGAAGAACAGCGTAAAGTAAACAACTACCCGTAATTACCATGAATAATGCTGCGGCCATTCCCTTGCAGTGGCACAGATAAGCTCTCCCACCGCAAGCCCTGCACACAAATTTATCAGCAGCGTTTCTCTCCGTTGGCACGACCCTTTGCGATATCACACATGAGCCAAATTAGTATTCTCGGGATGGCAGGAAATGCTTTTTCCTCCAAGTATTTCCGTGAGCAGCCAGGCTCCGGTGGTGCAGCCGACTCCGCCGAGCCCTGAGCACAAGGAACAGTTTTTCGTGCTCTCCTTCGTCAGAGGCTTGGCTGAAGGCTGGGACATGCAATTGCAGGCGTTTTGTGCCTCTCTTTTTCTGCTGGATGAGGTGATTTGGGATCTTGCTTCTGCAACTTCAGGGGCCCCACATGCCCTTCCCTTGCTGGCCATCGGCTGTCAGCGTGGCTGTGGGAGCCACTCAAGCTGAAGCCGTCGGAGACATGAGCTCAATCAACAACACAGAGCAAAATGATTTTTTCTTAAGTGAAGGCCTGTCATACAAAGTGAGACTTATGTCAGCTTCTGAGTTCCCTGTGTTTTGACTGGCTTTTTAATGTCTTGGGATGTGTATCTTTATTTGCAAATAATGTTCACTGAGAAATGACTGAGGGCCTCTGGATACAACTGGTCTCTAAAATTAACGACACTTTTGAGCCATCACCGCCTCCATCCCAACTGTAACTCAGCTGTCCTGCAGTGGTTAAATACAACCAGGAATTAAAATACTAGGTTTGGGGGGGGTTGTGTGTTTTTGGTTATTTTTGGTTATTTTTTTTTTATTCTCACTGTGACTTTATGTCTTTCTGTCTTTGATTTCAAACTAATGCTAAGGGAATCATTCAGTGAATGCTACTAAATATTTCTTCAGGATGGGAACCTCCAGCACTGCTTCAGCTGAAAGATTTTCTTCTGTGCACTCCTGACCGACAGTTTTCCTCTCCCTTTGTAAAAAGCAGATTTTCATGCTGTTGTTTCAATGAGACTTGAAGGTTTTGCACCCCTGGGGCCATTGCGTAGCTGCTGGAGCTCTGCTCTACTGGCTAACTTTCTTTCCTTAGAGGTTATTAATACTTTCTTCATTAGCAATTTAATATTGCAAAATGAAAACTGCTTACATCAGCCACGGGACTTGCTGGAGATAAGTTTGTGAATGTAAAACATCATCATGTCATGACAATGAGCAGGTACCAAATATCTGCTCTCTGCTCCCCCACAAGCAGTTGCACATTGTCCAGCTTTTTATCAGCCTGGTTTATAAAGTACCAGGTAGTGGTATCAGCCCAAACAGTCCTTCGCCATAACGTTTAGGGTCCTTCCTTGGGTGTTCCTTTGCTTTGTCACCCAACACCCTCCCCTGATCTGTGTGTCTGTAGAGGTCTTAATACGGCGACTCATATAAAGATGCCCACGGCTTTGGATAAAAATATTTAACCGCCCTTAAGCTGCTGGCCTCATCCTTTGGGGGATTGCCTTCTTTTCAGCTCCCTCTGGCTTGCGTGGGCTCAGCAAAGCCTGTTAGCAGGAGCCATCAGCTCAGGAGCAGGGACCCATACTCAGAGCTGAACATCTGGCACAACCTCTGGTGCCAGCTGTGCCAGCTCCCACCTCCTTCCACTGCTGGCCGAGCCTTACGGGGCCAGCGCCGCCAGCAGCGCGAGGTGAGAGAGGCAGGAGCTCAAAGGGGGACAAAATGGAGGTAAACACCTTGCACACATAAAGCAGAGCAATCGGGGCGAGTCTTTGTGGGGCCATATCTGTGGGTACCGCAGGCCAGCATGAGCAAGTGTTTCCATTTCTCTGCTGGTGCATCTGATGTTCTGACAGATCTCACGCAGTGTCTGTGACACCAGCGCGAGCACCCACACCTTTCAGCAGAGGCGTTTCATTAAGTTTGAGAACACTAATTGCTTAGGCTGAGCGGTGAGGGTAAGACACCCTTTTACTTGGGAACCATAGAAAAGTTACACTCTAGGGCTGTGCAAGCTGAGAACTGTGTAAACAGAACAGATAAATTATCCCCTAAGCTACAAATGGGCTCAGAAGTAGAGCTACAGCCAACCTTTGCATTAGATGGGAACAGCTGCATACACCATAGCCTCCAAATTTCCATAGAAACTTGGATCAGCCATAGATTATCTTCATTTTGTAAATGTTTTAATTATTATGCTATAATGTTGTTCTGTAGGGATTGCAACGCTAAAGCCAAGGCTCGATGTAAGCCACATTTTAAAAGCAGTTTCCCTCGACCATATTTTAAGAAAAGCAAAGCTGGTTTAGGATTAAGACTTCTGGTTTCTGATAGATTTGATTTTTTTCCATGCTACTGCATGCACTCTTTTAAATAAATAAACTCCCACTGAGCTTGCTACTCCAGTGGGACTGGATTGAACTTCCCAGGCATGCATGAATTATAAAGTCAGATATACGTTCCTGCGGAGAGGAGAATTACTTGCAGAACCCATCTACTGATGCACATAGCCTGCCTCAGTCACTTGAAAAATAAAACCCTGGGTGCATGCGGGTGCAAAGAGCCGGTGCCGCACCCTGACGGCTGCATTGCTCCACACAGACACAGGCCGGGTGTCGCAACCCCTGAACGCTGTGGCCAAGGAGATGGCCCCACAGATTGCAAAAGGGGTTGACAGGATGCGGCTCCTGCGTGCACGGCGCTGATGTTTACAAGATCAGGTACCGAAGTGGAAGCGGAGTCCGGCGGGCGGCCCTGGGAGATCTGGTGAGATCAAAGGCTTTCCCACGGCGAGAGCTCCCGGCACGGCGGCAACGTGCCTCGCTCAGCAGCGGTGACCGCGTCACCGCGCAGGCACCGTCCCCTGGGGTCCGTACGCGCCCCAGCGCGGCCGGGCTGGACGACTCTTCTTCGGCTTGGCTTTCGTCAAAGCCAGCCCGAGGATCCACGCGGCGGGAGCTGCTGTCGCTCGATGCCACGAGGAGCACGCAGGTCGTCCCGGGCACCTCTCCCTGTCCTTTCTCTGCCTGTTTCCCAGGAATACAGGGCCCCGGGAGTCAAACCTACCCCTGTGCTCCATGAAATGGCCCTTAAATAATGTATCTGCCCAGGACAGAGTCAGTCAAGTCGCTCAGATGAGGTGAAGCTTGTTCTTTTTCCCCTGCAGGGGAAGTTTTGCTTGCCTTTCCCTGCAGGGGGGTGGGCGAGGGGGAGCTGAGCACCCAACCCCAAACCTGTTGCTTCTTACAGGCGTTGAGCCAGCCATGACTCCATGGTTTTTATGTGCTTTCTCTATAAAATGCTGTGGTTCGCTGTCCTGCATTATAAGGAGCAGAGACGCCGGCGGGTGGGGGACGGCGCAGCCGAGCGGTCGCACCAACGTTCCCGCGAGGCTTAAGTCAACAGAAGATATTTGCCCAAGCCCAGCAAACTGTGAATCAGAACACAGCTCTGAACAAAACAGAAATCCTCCTAGCCTGTGCTTTGCTAGTCATCGGTTGAGGCGGAGTGATGAAATACTTGGCCCTTCTCGCCCTGATAAGCGCTTTATTTTTAGACTACCTTTTAGCATCGCCTCAGCAGCTGGTCCTGCAGGCTGGGGCTGTCACCTCCAGCGCCCAATGCACACACAGACCCCGCTGCTGGCGCGTGCTGGGCTGTCACGGAGCTCTTCCAGCTCCTAATTTACACTCCAGGACGACATGTCACTGCAAAGCATTTGCTTCGTCGCACCTTCGTCTCCCTCTCACGTTTTGCTGCTGTGCCGCATCGTGCTGCGACTTTTTGCAGAAACAGTTTTCTGGTCAGCTCAGCAAGAAGCATCTTCCACGTTTCTCCGATTTATTCCAGCAAACTGACTATGTAGGGCCACTTCAGGGTAATTGGTGAGGACAAGAAAATGCATGGCAGGATAGTGTTCTGCACAGAGGCAGCTGTGTGTGCAGCACCCTCCGGCTCTGCCTGCGGTGACAGAAACCAGCCGGACACACGTGCCTTGATGACGGGGCTCTGGGTGAATGCTTAGGTGCCCGCTCCGCGCATCCCAGGCAATACCAGCGTGTCCCAACCAGAGCCCGCGTCAGATCCCCGGCTGCTCCAGCTTTGCACTCCTCAGGTCTTTTCTAGCAGCGGTGCAATAACAGCACCAGGGATGGGAAACTCAGGGACCGGTGTTCTTCTGTTTGGAAACGCTGGTGTGTTGAGAAATGAATTCTCTTGTAGAAATGTTATGAATTGGACAAAATTTCATTTAAATAGGAAAAACTGGTAACCCAAGAGAGCAATTTTAGTTTATCATTTTGGAATGTTTTGGTTCAATGTCTTTCAGTCTTATGGAAAAAGATAATGTATAATTTTAACGGCCTGTATCAGATTTCATAGAAACCAAACACCTGAAGTTAAACAATTTTGGAATTGCAATCATAACAAATTTATTACCTGCTTTGGAGCGAAAAATGAATTCCAAAATTGCAGATTTTTTTCCACAAAATTGTGCTGGTTTTGGCTGGGATAGAGTTAATTTTCTGCATAGTAGCTAGTATGAGGCTATGTTTTGGATTTGTGATAAAAACAGTGTTGATGATATTGAGACGTTTTCATTACTGCTGAGCAGTGCTTACCCAGAGTCAAGGCCTTTTCTGCTCCTCACCCCACCCCACCAGCGAGCAGGCTGGGAGGGCACAAGGAGTTGGGAGGTGACACAGCTGGGACAGCTGACCCCAACTGACCAAAGGGATATTCCAGACCATAGGACGTCATGATCAGCATATAAAGCTGGGGAAGAAAAAGGAAGGGGGGGACATTCGGTGTGATGGTGTTTGTCTTCCCAAGTCACCGTCATGCATGATGCAGCCCTGCTTTCCTGGAGATGGCTGAACACCTGCCTGCCCATGGGAGGTGGTGAATGAATGCCTTGTTTTGCTTTGCTTGTGCCCATGGCTTTTGCTTTACCTATTAAATTGTCTTTATCTCAACCCACAAGTTTTGTCACTTTTACCTTCTGATTCTCTCCCCCATCCCACCAGGCAGGGAATGAGCAAGCGGCTGCATGGGGCTTAGCTGCCAGCTGGGGTTAAACCACAACAAAACCAAAAAAAATCCACCCCTGGCTCCCTCCCAGCTCTCCCTTCTGAAAGAAATATGTAGCTCAGTTCCCTGCAAAAACACAAAGCTATATTTATGACTAGGATGGTCCTTTTCACCCTATGTCTCAGGCTGCTGGATTTCCATGTGGGATTTCTTAGCTGTGTTGGGTCAACCAGCCATGTGCTAGGCAGATGCTTTGCACTGGCGTAATAAATCGTAGGGTTTCAGGACCTGGCAGATCTCCTGCGCCTGCCCTTACCCCCTGTGCATCCCATTTCCGTCTGAAAGAATGTATAAAACAGTGGGATTGAGTGCACCCTCAGCAAATTTGTGGATGACACCAAGCTGTGTGGTGCAGCTGACACGCTGGAGGGAAGGGATGCCATCCAGAGGGACCTTGACAGGCTTGAGAGGTGGGCCTGTGTGAACCTCATGAAGTTCAGCAAGCCCAAGTGCAAGGTCCTGCACATGCGTCGGGGCAATCCCAAGCACAAATACAGGCTGGGTGATGAGTGGATTGAGAACAGCCCTGTGGAGAAGGACTTGGGGGTATTAGTGGATGAAAAACTGAATATGAGTCAGCAGTGTGCGCTTGCAGCCCAGAAAGCCAATCACATCCTGGGCTGTAGCAAAAGAAGCGTGACCAGCAGGTCAAGGGAGGTGATTCTCCTCCTCTACTCTGCTCTTGTGAGACCCCACCTGCAGTACCGCATCCAACTCTGGGGCCCTCAACATAAGAAAGACATGGACCTGTTGGAGCGAGTCCAGAGGAGGGCCACAAAGAAATTTTTTCTGATGAGGGTGGTGAAACACTGGAACAGGTTGCCCAGAGAGGTGGTAGATGCCTCATCCCTGGAAACATTCAAGGTCAGGTTGGACGGGGCTCTGAGCAGCCTGATCTAGTTGAAGATGCCTCTGCTCATTGCAGTGGGGTTGAACTAGATGACCTTTAAAGGTCCCTTCCAACCCAAACTATTCTATGATTCTATGGTCTGCCTGGCCTTTCCTAACAGTCTCTGTACGTTTGCTGCCCCGTGATTTCTGCTGGCGCTTCAAAGTGTTTTGAGGTCTTAAGCCAGCCTGCAAAAATCCCTTGGCTGCTGAAAAGGACCTCAAAGTCCACCCGGACAAACTTTCCCAGCAAAAAAAAAAAAAAGGGGGCTTCTCTGGGGTGATACCTTAAAGGTGTTCAGTTGCAGCATCTTCACTAAGCACAGCTGAGGAGAGCGAGTCTGCCTTGTAAAACAATCATGTTTTCTCCCAAGAGCCTTTCCCTCTTCCCCCGCTATAGCCCGTCTTCCTCCACCCTTTTCTTCACCAGTAATTAGATGGCAGACTGCAAAGCTGCTCGTGGTAGGGCTCTTGGGTGCCTCACTGCACACCGCGCGCACTGGGAATCATGCTTATAATAATTATTATTATAGTAGCATCTAGAGGGCTCAGGCATTGTGGCAGGCATTTTGCAGACGTGTAGGAAAATGTAAGTCTTTCCTTATGGATGTGCAATCGAAGGCAAGACTCAACAAGCCGGAGGCAAAATTAGAAGGAAGGGTTGGTGCTAGGGATGAGCGGCCAAACTGACCACCGCTGCTCGCCCTTTGAAGCACTGGGTAAGGTTGATAAATTGAAATCCGCTCCATAAAAAGTCATTAAATGTTTTAAAGTTTTTGGCTAGTTACAGCCTTTATTTGTTTATTTTTCTCAGTCGTACAATTTTGAAAGGCTTTGAAGTCCTGTTTTCTGAAGTCACTTGGGCAACCAAAGTCCCAGTGACTTACAGGGAGATGGGAACTCCTGAATCCCTTTGCTGCTTTAAGAAGCAGCACATCGTTTCCTCCTTCATCTAAAGATTCTTGAATACTGCACCTGGGGTCAAATGGTTTTGAGTTAAGATATGCATGGGGGAGGAGAGTGAGGGAGAGGTGTCCAAAAAAACCCTCAAATTTTATCTAAAATTTTTCAGTTGTATGGTATTTATGACTTTTTTTCAAAGGTGATCCTGCTAAGTACTTTATACCAGTGAAATGTGAGTTTATGTGACAACAATTTTGACACTTTAGAGGTACTAATGAAACGTTTCAGCCTAGATAGGCCTCTGCTCAGTTTATGCGTTTATAGGTATTTGAGGAAAAAAAATAACCAGTTTTAGCTGTTTGTGAATGTCTAAGGACAACGTTCATTAAAACAGCATCTGCAATCAGCCAAGATGTTGTGTCCCCATGACTGGTGCCATTCTGCAATGCTGGTGCGCCAGAAATCCCCATCGGTGTCCAGGAGGGATGACCAGGCGGGGTTACTCCACACCAAGTCGCAACTGAACAAGAGCCAGGGTATTTCCTAAGCATGATCCGTAACTGTCTTACCCAGGTTAAACTCAACACGTGAGCAGGCCAAAAAAACCCCCCAAATATCTATGGAAAAATCACCAGAGCATTCAGGGTCTGTTTTAGATGGTTGTTTTCCAAGAAGCATTAACCTTGTCTTTTTTCAACGAGGGAAGATGTTCGTGCATGTCCTCTTCAAGCACTGATGTCTGAAACCTGCCAGTTGAAGATGCAAAATGTAAAGATGTAAAATCACAGGAATTTGAAATGAGTTGATCTCAGTAGGTGGGTATTTTTCATGCATCTAAAAGTATGACATAAGAGCTTTGCAGACCTGCAATCTTGAAAAAGCTTCACTGCTCCCATTCAGAGGAAATAAATAAGAATTTCTTACTTTGTTTTTACCACTGATAAAGGGCTGGTGTGCCCCAAGGACAGCGACCTGAGGGAGAAGGAGCAGAGCAAGAAGCACTTGAAAATTTGGCTTCAGTAAATTGTTCCTCAAATTCAATGACTCATTATTTTCTTTCAGTGCATGTGGCTTTCTGTGTATGAACTCCAGCCTAGTCAGAAAAATACCCTTCGGTCATTTTGAGAGCTAGTAATGGTTTCCTAAGGATTAATTCCTCCTAAAAGATACCGTCTGCATTCCTTTGGAAGATGCCCTCCCACAGGCCCTCTCTTACAGCGCTGCACTAAAAATAGAGCTTCGTTGCGACAGCTCTGTGTTGCAATTTTTATGGCTAGGTAGGTGAAGTCACTTTAATTCACCCAGCTCAATTCACTTAAATTTGCATGATAATGTTGTTAATTATCCATGTATTTCAAACCGAATAATGATTTCACAAAAAGATAAGACAGGGTCCTGTTTTTCTTTCCTTGTATTTTAAAAATGCGCATAGAGTTTGCATAATTAAAATGCATTTTCTCTGGAATGGAGATTCATATCTCTTGCAGGTTGAAGTGCGTTCTCATCTGCACGCTGGGATGCCGTCGTCCAGCCGATCCGTGTGCTGGGATGCCGCTCGCTCGGCGTGCACGCTCCGGCAGACCTGACTCACCGTAGCTTGCTCCCACGCCAGTGTTGACCGAAGGAAGTTGCTGGGTCTGTGACTCCAATCCGGGTTAATCATCACTGCAAAAGGCTGTGCAAAATGAGCTGCCACCCAGCTCCTCCGTGGCTTTGCTGCCTGGTGGCAGCGGTGGTTGGGAAGGGCAGCAGCTCGCCAGCCGGAGAGCAGACCCGTTCTCTTACCTCCGCGCAGGTAAAGCGGCCGGTGGCAAAGGGCGCTTCCTCTTGGGCTGCCGCTGTCGGCAAATTCGGTCGGTCTTGGTGGCACGTTTAGTCCTTGACCTTTCCTGAGGTCTGTGCGGGTGCGGAGATCGGGGCAGGCTGGAGCTCCCGGGCAGGAGCGAGCACCTTCGGTGGGGACAGGGTGGGCACCAACCAGGTATCCCACAGCCCTGGTGGGGGGATGTTCAGCCCTTGCCTCACCACGCACCCTTGGAGCAGGGCACTGCCTTAGAGACCCCCAAAACCCTTCCTGACCCAAAGAAATAATAAATACAGGGGATATTTTCCCACTCACTTTTCCTTATATTGGTTTTTTAGTGCATCAGCCCAGTTCTTCAGAAAACATAAGGCACTCTGTCTCTTCTGGGTGCAAAAAGAAGCCTCTTCTTTCTATTTTAAAAATGACCTTGTGGAAATGACGTTGTACCCCTGCTTTTCTGTTCTGGCTTGGCCTGAAGCAGTCTTCTTGTCCCTTCTCCAAAAGACAGACAAAGCAGATGAGGGTAGAGGAGCGCTCCCAGTGCTGGAGCAGGAGGGTGCCTGGTCTGGATGCTGGGTAGATGGTTAATGAGATTACAGCATTGGGGAACTGAAACTACAGTCTTTGAAAGGGAAGAGATCGTCTCTGCTGCTCCCTTCACGCTGTTGACTTTGCTTGCTTTGCATGAATGGTTACTGGGCTGGCAAGTGGTCGGGTAAAAAAAAGTCTCTTGGCCCTTCGAGATGAGGAAACTCATCTGGTGTTAAATGGAGGTTGTGAGGGGGTTTGAGGTTCATCCTTCCCCTGGGAGAGTGAAAAGATGCTCCCGTGGGGACCTGAGTGGTGCCCAGCTCCCCTGATGTATGAGACACATGGAGCTCCACGTCTGCTAGTACTTGAACCAATGTTAATTAAAGCATTTTAATGAGGATGTTTTGAGAACTGCGCATTAGTCTGTGCATATTCTTTGTGAAATATTAAACATCTCTGCCCTTTCAGCAGTGCCCTCCTCCCCAGAAGACCTTCCTGCAAATGGGATTTGACACTTCTGATAATTTCAGACCTAAAGAAACCTGGAGAAATAACCTTCTACAAAAATCTTAATGTGATCTTTGATGTTGCAGTCAAAGGAGCACATGCCAGAAAATGTTTTGCTCTCTTCGGTTCATCCTCTGGTTGTGTTTGTTGTTATTTTCCTGTCAGGTGTGACAACAAGCAGCTGATTAACTCATTAGCTGAGAGCATCAAAGCGCAGGGCAAGAGCACGAAATCTGCTCCTGCGTCCTCCAGCCGTTCCTCACAGATTGGCCGTTTCTGCAGGGCCTGTCTGAGGTATAAAAGGTCGTCTCAGTCAGTCGTGGACAGAGGCATGCCCTGTCTTTCTTGAGCCCTGTCTCAACACTCGGGGACCGTGGCTGTGCCGGAGCATCTCAGCCTCCATCCATGCTCCAGCCCACATGTTCATCATCCAGCGGGCAGAGGTAGCCCTACAGCATTCCCCCCCCCCAAAACCACCCCATACCCTATGCCAGGAGCTCCTCAGGGCCACATTGCGTGGTGGGTCCCCCGTGGAGAACCACAGCCATGGGACAGTGAGGGGAAGTGCCACATGGTGATGCTCCAGGTTGAGAGGCCAAACCACTTGGTGGACAGGTGATCTAGAGAGGACACATGCAGTTTTTCAAAGCTGCTCTTAATTATCCAGCTCACTGGAGTTGTAGAAGCCACTGGTAATGTTGAGTTTCTCTTGCAGGTTCAGGTCACGTGGAATTACGCTCAAGGCAGTAGTTTGCACCTGAGTGCTGCTGCCTTGGGTTGAAGGCCACCAAGGTGTTTTCTCCCCTAGGTGCTGTGCTCCATTGCAGTGTGGCTATCGCCCAGCCTTGAAAAGACCAGTGATGCTCCAGGTCTCACCGGTGGAGGGTAAGGTGATGTATTGGGTTTGTGTGGTGGGGTTTTTGGTAGTGGGGAAGGGGCTCCATGGGTGGCTCCTGTGAGAAGCTGCAAGAAGCTTCCCCGGCTCCAAGTTGGACCCGACTCTGGCCAAGGCTGAGCCCATCAGCAACGGTGGTAGCACCTCTGGGAGAACATATTTAAGCAGGGAAAAACCTGCAGCAGAGGGGGAGAGTGGCATGTCAGAGAAACCCCTATGCAGACAGCAAGGTCACTGAAGGAGGGGGAGGAGGGGATGGCCCTGCAGCCCGTGGTGAGACTGCAGGCTGTCCCCCCCCAGCCCGTGAAGGGGAGTGAAGGAGCAGAAGCCCACCTGCAACCTGGGGAGGAGCCCACGCCAGAGCAGGGGGATGCCCCCCAAGATGGCTGTGACGCCATGGGAAAGCCCACGCTGGAGCAGTCTGTGCCTGAAGGACTGCAGCCCATGGGAAGGACCCACGCTGGAGCAGTTTGTGAAGAACTGCAGCCCGTGGGAAGGACTCACATTGGAGAAGTGCATGGAGGACTGTGTCCCGTGGGAGGGACCTCACAGTGGAGCAGGGGAAGAGTGAGGAGTCCTGCCCCTGAGGAGGAAGGAGCGGCAGAGACAACGTGTGATGACCTGACCCCAACCCCCATTCCCTGTCCCCCTGTGCTGCTGGAGGAGAGGAGGCAGAGAATTCGGGAGTGAAGCTGTACCCGGGAAGAAGGGAGGGGTAGGGGCAAGGTGTTTTAAGATTTGGTTTTATTTCTCATTATCCTGCTCTGATTTGATTGGTAACAAATTAAAGTGATTTTGTGTTTTTTTCCCCCCAAGTCGAGTCTGTGTTTTGCCCGTGACCATAACTGGTAAGTGATCCCTCCCCGTCCTTGTCTCAACCCACAAGCTTTTCATTATATTTTCTCCTCCCCATCCCACCAGCGGGGACGAGTGAGCAAGAGGTGGCCTGGTGCTTTGTTGCTGGCTGGGCTTAACTGACGACAGGTGATCTATCTATATATACCTGCAGCCCTTCAGAAGCAAAGGATTAGCAAATAGTTTGTTGCACTCTTGGCAAAATCTTGCAGACCTGAGTATCTGTCTGTGCAAACCCTACGGATGTGACACAGGAGCGCAGGAGGCCCACGGCTTCCCAGGAGCGCTCCCACACAGCAGACACCCAAGAGATCACCAGCAGATACCCAACAGGTACCCAGCGTGTCTCTTGCCTTCCACCTTCTCTCACTCCTACCCCAAGGTCATGATCTCCTGCCCTCTCTCCTCTTCACCTCCAACATGTATCTCCATTTACACCCCACCAGCTTCTGCCTCCTCCTTCCTCGCACCCCTTGACCCAGCGCCTTGGCCCCAGGCGGGTGAAGCCCAGCAGGACCAAGCCGGCTCTGCCCAGGACCCTCACCACGCTCTGCCAAAGCTTCTGACTTTGGCTTTGGCAGCCTCCTAAAACTTCCACCACCCATCAGGCGTTAAGTGTCCACCCCACCCACAACTGTGGTTCGTCTGACGTCCTTGAACATCTCTTCTAACAGGAATCACCGCAGCCCAGCGAGGCTGGAATGCACCCCAACACCATCCTCACCTCACCAACACCTCCGGAGCTGAAGAACGGTCGGTATTTATGGGTAATACTGGGTTCAGGTCCATTACACGTGGAAAGGGAAAAGACCAGATTTTGCACCTGCAGAGCTAAAAAGGACTCAGGGATTAACTCCTTGTTTTTGTCCTAGAGCAAAGGTCTTTGCAAGGAGGTTGGTCGCGCTGGCAGCGCTGGGCGATCAAAGCTGTTCCTGGAGAACTCATCAGAAAGCTTGATGGGTTGGTAGCGTAACCAATGGTAAAATGAAGGAGAGGAGGCTGGCAGGATTAAAGCATTTTTGCATTGCTGAATGTCCCAAGTCCCAGTCCTGGCAGCAGTGCTGCTGCTGAGCTCCCGGTTCTCCAGTGATCCCCTCTCTCCTGCAGCCCAGCCAGCCTGCGGTTCATTTAGCACCGAGGGAAAAATCAAACACTGAGGCCCTTTGTTTTGCAAATC
This sequence comes from Buteo buteo, assembly GCF_964188355.1. Lineage (NCBI taxonomy): Eukaryota > Metazoa > Chordata > Aves > Accipitriformes > Accipitridae > Buteo > Buteo buteo. The sequence goes on along the minus strand of NC_134171.1, from coordinate 9,772,887 downwards.
TGCAACACGAACAGGCATCTCTGCAAAGACCAGTGTGCACTTGCACACCCGCCACAGGCTTTGTTAGCACCTGAAGCCCCCTCCTGACATGGTGCTCCACGGAAGGAGATGTAAGGAGACATAATCCCAAATGAAGTCATGCGAGGAAATGGTTATATTTTTTTCCCTTTAAATAAGAAGCTGCCACAGTGCTCCTGAGAAATAGATATCCAACAGCAAGCCGCAGGCAGTCTGAGACGACAGATACATGTTTAAATAATGTCTTTATTCCAGTTCAGCTGAAAAAATAATTATTGAATTTGGGTCTTAAGCCAAGAAGTACCTTTGTTTCTGAGTGCTCATTGATTAAAACATTTTGTGCTTTCAGCTGGGTTCTAATAAAGACACTACATTACTCTTCACACAGACCATTAAAATAATATCTTTATTTCAGAGGAGAGAGGAATTTAGAGAGTGACCTTAATGTTTCTTGAGATTTGAAGAATTTCACCCAGCCTAGAGAAACTCCTACTTGTAAACTCTGGGATTTCTGCTAGAACAGGAAGTTTCTCTCGCATTGTTATCCAGCAAAATGAGCTCTGGATTATATTTAGCTCCATTCATTCAGCACAATGAAAGTAAGACTCCAGCCAATTTCCTTAAGCAAGTTTATTAATAAGCACTAGTTGTTTGGTGGCTGGTCATTTCTAGGTGGCTGGGGAAGATGATATATGCAGCACAACCTCCCTCCCTCCTCTGAACAAGGTTCCCAGTGGATTCGACCGCTCGAAGCACTTTATAATCTTTACTGGGTACCTGTGCAAGCCTGGCAGCCTAGATGTTGTCCCAGGTACAGCTTCCAACCCTGCCCTGGTCATTCATGCTTGCCGGCCCATGCTTCACTGGAGCTGCAAACAAACCATTAAGGGAAGTTAGCAGCTTTTAAGCTAGAGGTAAATAATCTTTCAGTGGGTCTTAACTACGGGCTCGAGGCAGCTCTGTGTATAAAAAACTACTAACGCTGCAGCTGCTGAGCTGGAGGAAGCCACGCTCACTGCAGAAACTGCAGTAACAGCAAAGAATCCCAGCGTATGGGAGCACGTGTTGAAGCCACACACAAATCAGGAGCCTTGGGTCAGTGAGGTCAGCTACAGCCTGGCTGTAAATCCTGGCTTCATCCATTGCTTTCTGTGTATCTAAAGTCAAATCGCTTGGGGTGTGTCTCTTCTGAGGGCTAGAAAACAGACTTAAGGTGGTTTTATGCATGACAAACTTCATGACCCAGAAGTTTTCATCGTTTTGCCGGCTGTCACTTGGTTTCAAAGTATCTATAGTGTGTTCAGGATATGCTGAGCTCAAAATATCTCCTGCCTGTGCGCAACTAATCTAAACTATGTGACTTGAAATTTGGGCTTGCCCTAGAGAACTGAGCTCTATACCACCCACCTCTGCTTGTAGTCATCAAGGGGAGAGGTCTGGAGCTGAGTGTCTCTGCAACACTTTCAGCAGTGGAATATACTTCTCTTTAGGCCCCGAGCAAAAATCAGGCAATATGATGTCTTGGCTTTGCTTGGACAGGAAAAACTCGTTGCTTTCCTCCCACTGGGAGCGATGGTGGGGAAGTGAGTGGACGTGATCTCCTCTGTGGTTCTGCAAAAACAAAGTATAGCAACATGTGGCTGTCCTCTCTCCATCTAGACGCCGCGGTAGGGTGCCTTCACAGGTTGTGGGTGCAAGAGAAGAAAGGACCTGGGATACACTGTGTGGCAATCACAAACCATCACAGTTGGGGGTCAAAGGTAGAGGAAGGAGCAATGTTAGTCTAACTTCTCCCTACAAACTGTAGTTGTCCAGGTACAAGAAAGAAAAATTATCTGTTACTCTGGAAACCAAACACCAGTCCTGGGAAGGTGGTGGTCAGCATGGTCATGGGTCCTTTACTGGAACAGCTGGAGCCGTTGCTCCCTCAGTGCCCACCTTGTCTCCTTCAGTGCCCATTACATCAGCCGTGATGGCACTGGGACTTCCCAAAGCTCAGCAGTTTGCACATTTCAGCCTGCAAACCCAGGCATTGCTGTGAGGCACATGTTTCAGCCAGAACTGGAAGATCTCAGCCAAAAGGACTGCAAATGGACTTAACTTTTTCTAAGGACAGCCGAGACTGTGTGCCATCAGAGCGTGGCATCTTCAAAACAGGCACAAAGGAGGTAGGTAAGGCCACCTAAGCCAGCCACACATGTTATAAAAGCAACTTATAAAAGTAATAAAATATTAAGCCACAGAATTTCTTCAAATCTTAGCAATTTTTATGTATGTGTATGGTTGGCACTGCTGTTATTCCTGCCAAGCACTCAATTAGCACTTGAGTTAGTAAGATGTTTTAATGGCTGTTAAATTAATCAACAACTCTGACACTGTTTTCCAGTGTTTTGCAAGGGAAAGATATTCTTTCAGCCCAATTCCTATGTTATCATTGCCACTAATTATTTGTGTTTATTCTTTTTGCTATGCTTATTTGATTTCATTTGAAACTAGATGCAGTGATAGGGGGTGTAATTTGGTATTTTTCCCTAATGTGCTGAATAGATGAGGATTAGAGCCCCACAGCTATGAGAAAATGAGTCCTCATAAGCATTTGTTCAAACAGAAATCACAGAGCCTTTTTGATGACTGTCATACCCTCTTTGATTTGCTCTTCATCAGTGCTTTTGCTAGTTTATTCACAGAAAGCTTTGCCAAAATGAAAGTATTGCTAAGAAAGGTGAAAACATGTAGTAGCCCAGGAATACCTGTGAAAATGTTTGGACTGACCTGTGCCACAGCTGGTTTCTTCTGGTGGTCTGACAGTGATCCAGGCAGGAAAAAAACCCCATGTTTTGGGGGTTAGCTCATCAAGTCACTCAAAACAGCTAGTGTACTATAAATAGAAGGAAAACATCAAGTAAAAGCAATATGCACTATGTCCCCAAACCCAGGGCTTTAGAATTGTTTCATCCCGAAAAATTAAAAGAACAAAAGAAAACACATGATCTGTGGGCTGACAGCTCTGCCCCGGCTGGGGCGCTGAGGACGACGGTCTCCCACCCAGGCTGGGAGCGGGGTCGATGTGTAATGGGGTTGTTGTAGGTCTTGGTCTGAGATATCTCCCTGGCTTCGTTCAAACTGATGCTTCTGCTGTGAGTGGAATAGCCTAGGGCTGGAGCTCTGCTGAGAGAAATGAAAAGCTTTCATAAAATTATGTCATGTGCTGAATCTGCCAGCCTGTCATGTAATAATAGCTAAAACTTTCTGTAATTAACACAAGTAGCTAGTTATGGTGTCTGACCATGATCAAAGCTCTTTTGTCTGCTTTGACAGTTGGCACATGTGAAAGATTTTGGCTTACATGGAAAATACTGTTGTGGTTTTTCTCTTGGTTTTAAATGGCAAGAAACATACATCTCGGATTATCCCTAAACTGAAAGAAAACAGTAACGGGAAACTGAGAACCAGAATGTGCATGACGTAAAATGTCTACGATTTCTGGCAGAGGCAGCTCCTCTACCCAGCCATCATCCCGTTGCAGCGGTTGACCCGTTGCTGCAATGCAAATGGTTGAATCATGTAATTTTATATTTCTGCAGAGATAGGAATAAAGTTCTTCAGAACATTCCCAAATGGCCTGCACTGCCTTTTTAAAATAAGAATTACTTTTGCATAACAAATATTTGTCTGAATTGTGACAAACCAATTGTGTCCCATTAGAGGATTTTTTTCATTACTTGGATTATAATTGTTTTGAGACATTTTATGGATAAAAGCTACCTTTCTGTTCATGAGAGAAACCTACGTTATTTTTCCATATTCATGTCTGGTATCCGTATTACAAAATAAAGGGCTTGGTGAGTAAATATAAACTGCTTTTACCCTCAAATTCCTCTTCATCTCAAAAAAACCCCAAACTAATCCAGAATTCCTTTTGCATCTCTGAAAACATCTACTTCCGCTTAGAAGGCTCTGGAAGGATAAATATGAAGAAGTTTTACAAAAAAACAGATGTGAGCTGATAGGATGAGGAACATCAGCCAATAATATGATGTTTTAAACATTATATTAGGCAACAAAACATCATCTGAGGGAAGTGGCCAGCAGAGTGTATTGCCGAGCATCGAGATTTTTCCGTCCCTTCTCCTGAAGTTCTGAGGTATGTTGTGTGAAGATTTGCTTCTTCCACATCTGTGTGCAATCATGTCTTTTTGTGTTTCCTGTAATTTCAAATTATGTCTGGAGAACTCAGTAGACACAGGCTGAATATTCCCCCAAATTCAGCTACGTTTGATGTGGGTCATCTTCGTATCTTGGTCATGGGTGGTAGAATGGGTTCTACCTTCAAGCATCACTCTGCATGCAAGTGTGCCTACACTCTGTTGCTTCTGGCCAGACATTTTTCTGCCTTTGCATCTTATCAGAGATGACAGGAAATTATTATTCCTTCTTATTTGGATATCTGGTTAATGAACTGATCTTCCGTCATCTTGGGCCACCTCTGCTTCAGAGGGCAGGACTTTACTGTGAATGGTCAGAATCCACCTCTTCAGTCTGTGTGGTCCTTGGAGCAACTCTAGCTCCATGGCTGGCGCTTTTGGCCCTGGAGCAGACTGCAGAGCACACAGGACCCACTCGTCCCTAGAGGTTTAGCCTACAACTGCTGCCAAATCCTGCTGACCTTTGTGAACATCTCCAGTGGTTTGTATCTTGGTAATGCCCCATGTCAGACTGCACCTTCTCCACTTGTAATCTTGGTTCCATATAGTACTGTCTACAGAACAACCCACCCTTATCTCCTCTTGGGTGTGTGACAATTGCTTTCCTGGTGTATGAGGAGGAGATGCTTTCCAAGCGTGGAGACAGCCATCCAGAATGCTTGTATGATGTGCTCATGTGGGCATTTCAGTAGCACAAGACCTTTGGTCATTACAGAAGCAAAACTTCAGCTCAAACATGATGAACCACAGCACCAGGCAGATTGCAGGCAAAGGTGTCATTAACATATCCAGGGACATTGCCTCCAGGTGATGACGGACAGTATTACCATCATGTGCAATACCATCAAGCAATGTGCTGTGACATTCCCCCATCCCTGGCAGGAAGCTGTTGACCTATGGAGCTTTCCTATTAGATTAATTTATCTACAGCTCACCTTCAACGAGTGCTTTTAATTGACAACCGGACTGATCTACCTCCCATGGAAGATGAGCACTGGCATTTTGTAGACTGGGTTCTTGGACTGGAGACATTTGGAAAGAAACCTATTTACGGCAGATGTCAATGCAGAAGAGTCGAACCTGCTGTCCTCAGAAAGGAAGGGGTCAAAGGCTGTGGCTGGACCTGTTTCTGCTCCTATGCTTGTTCTGATTGCCTGAATGTGGCCATCTTGGTCCTACTGCTGGGATTTCCATTGCCTATTTCAAAGAGCTCTGTGCAATGCCACCTCCCTTTCCTGCTCTCCCTGTGCAGAGCTCTGGATCCACTCTTGTCCCCAGCTCCTCACGGCATTTACGCCAGCCAGCTCTCACCGTTAGGACCTGCCCACTCCTCTCTGCAAAGGAACTTTTCACCAGTAGTGGAAAGGGACAAGAAACATTCACCTGGCACAATACACTTGGCTTTCCGTTGGCAACCTTACATGCTAAAGGTGAAAGACTTCAGTCTCTGCTGTAGCTCAGTCAGGGTCCATATACAGCCTCAAATGGATGAGCATTGATATTTTTACATCCCTCCATCCTGAGATCTCATAAATGGTGATGGATATTACCCCTTTGTCTCTGGTACAGGTGAGAGGGAAGTGTCCCTCACCAAAATCTCCACCATACTGGGTGTTTGTCTACTCATTGCGTGAATGTGCATGTTGACTATACCCATACCTCTAACCTTACTTACTGTAACCAGCCTCTCTTTTTGCATACACAGGCTTCTGTGGAGTTCTCTTGAGTCATCAGGGATTCATTCCGCTTAATGATAAAACGAAAGATTTGTGTTACTACTACTGTAGTTTGAAGTGTTTCTCAATATTGTATCGTCTCACACCAGGATATGGTTAAGTAGGAGAAAGATGGAAGCTGTATTTCAAGCTGGGCATGGGAAAACTAGACTGTAATTCACATGGTTGCACAAGGTACAGGAATCTACAGTGCAGTTTAACATTTTCTCAAGCTGAGAAACTCTAGAGTGGAAAGTTTCCCTGAAACCCAAAAGCTGAAAAAAATATTGCTGTTTTGCACCATTTAATTTCTTATGTGATGTGAGCATTGTACAGTTAGGGTGATGCAGTTCTAGTGCGCAGGACTAGGAAAATGGTATCTTCTGTGATGGTAACTGGATTTTTTTCTGGTATTACTTTCTATATTGAGGATTACCTTTCTTTCTGGAATGCAGCAAATATATATTTTTTCATTCATGTTTCTGTGTGTATAAATGCAGACATACATAAGTACATATGTATGTGTTTATATATGCATACACACACACGGCCCAGGGGACCTGCCTATGTCTGCACAAATTCCATTTGAATTCAAAACTCTGCTTCTATTCACTTTAACTTTCAGTGCTGATTAATGGCCATTTCACAGCAGAAGAATGATCTCAGCTCCAACTCAAGGCATCAGGAACCATCAGCACTGTCCTCGGAGCACTTGGATTTTCACGAGTCTCTTCTACTTGAAAAGAAGAACAGAAAATCTCCAAAACTGAGAGATACACAGAGATCAGATTCTACTGTAGAAGGGACAGACAGTCCCCCCAAAACAAAAAGACTTTGTCTAGAACTAGAAAACTGTGCGGAGACGAGTGGGCCAGAGCTACGTCCTGTTTCTTGAAAGACACTGGTCCAAACCTCAAAGGACTCAAGAAGCACTAAGTAAACCCAGAAAGGGGAAGGCATTCAGGTGTTTATTTTTTTTTCAGAGATGTTTTTTATTGTTTGCTGGACTTTTTGAGTATAAAGCGAAGGTGACCTTGAGAAGTTCCTCTGCAAAACTTTCATGTGCATTGATCCGCCACACACGAGTTCCCAGGAGGCTGAAACTGGAAGAGGTCAGATGTTTGAAAGCACACTGGCTCAGGTGGAGCTGCTCGTAAGATCTGCAGCCTGAGACTTAGGTGGACCTGTTATAAAGGAGCCAGTAAACAAAGGATTTCTAAAACGAGTAACATGTATATTCCTCTAATGTTATACATCTGGTTTTAAACAAAACCAGATGTATAACATTAGAGGAATATACATTTAAATAAAAGCTTAATATTTAAACCTCAAGAGCATACTCCCATGGCAGCCACTAAAGTGAATGCAAGATAAAACCCCCAGATAATATAATAAACATGAAGAAATCCTGCAGGGAGGGATCCTGAGGTGCTCTGCAACTCTAAATGATACAGAGAAGACTAATCATTATCAGTTTGCTGTGAACTGGGGTCTCGTCTTCTGGAAACCCCTGCAGAGAGGAATGGGATAAGTTTCCCAGACGAACACGAAGTACTGCTGGTTCGATCTTCCCCTCCTCCTGGGCATGAACAGTTTGAGAATCTTCTACCAGCTTTTTCAGTAAATCCTTCCTCTACTACACATGTAGTTCAATCTCTCCTGCTCCTTACCTGAGCATGGTCCTACTTGCCTGCAAAATCACTAAGTCCTGAAGGAAAGCTACACTTCAAGGGTTTCTTTTAAAAATCATTTTATCAAAATATGTATAGTCTGCCCAGATAAAACGATAGATCAGTGTCATAAGCTCCTGTAATGAACGCAGTGGCAAATGCTAAGCAGGTGCTGTGGTCTCTGTTACCTCCTTCTAGAAAAAGCAGAGTAAAGAAGCCCGGTCGTGTCCTTCCACCTCTGCCTTCCACAGCCAGCTGTACTGTGGCATTTCTCCAGCTTCTGGCAAAACATCTCCCACCCAGACAACTGTGAATGTGTTTCATGTGGTCGGAGAGCACTGGAAAGACAGGCCAGAAATTCAGCCTGTTACGCTAAACCCAACAAATAGGAAATTATCTGCATATAAATATAGTTTATGCTTTTCCACTTGAAAGGAAATCCCCTTATCAGCTCAGTCTCAGATGAAAACAACCACTGTGAGCTGAGCCAAGTGCCCTTGCTGAGAGGAATCAGTGGCCTTCCCTGGCAACTGAATCCATGCCTTTATGGCCCTTTGGGGAAGGAGTTTTACCATATTGTGTAAAACAAGTTGCCAGACAGAGCTGTTGAAGGGGAAAGTGGAGCATGGAGATAGCACATGGCTGTTTTGCTCAGCCAGATACTGGGAACTGATGCTGGGAAGGAGATGTGAGGTTGGAACAGATTTGTTGGGTCAAATGCCTTTTTTTTCCCCTTTTAAGTAGACTGCAGCCCTGCTGCCACTGAAATCAATGAAAATGTTGCTATTAAATTTAAAGAAAGTAAGAATCAGTGAAAACTCTTCCTCGTTGCCTGAATGTTCAAATCGTAGTCCTTCCTTCCTTCTCCCCTTCTATGTATTTTCATCTCAAAATGCACTGGGTCAAAGTCATGAAGTCCTACAGAGCTGAAGACTATGCAGGTACAGGTGGGATGAATTATTTTATTTAAAAACAACCCTGAAGTTCCCTGCTGCAGTAACACAAAGCTAGCTTAAAAAATTAAACCCCACTCCCCCCAAAACCAACTAAAAAAAAAACAGTTACAAGGATTACAGGGTGGCATGATGCCCTGGATAAATACAGTGCTCAGAAATTCAGCACCGCCACATACAGAAGTAGACGTTGGTCCATATAGTTGTCAGGAAGCACAGCAACCCCTTTAAACTCTCCTAAGCAACCTCCGGGAAAGACATGTTTTCCCATGTTCTCTGATGGCCAGAAAGGTGGTTTTTTTTACCTGAGAAGAGCAAGGATGTGGCTGATACAGACAGAACTTGGCAACACCCACTAGTGGGCTCTATGCATGTCTCATACAGGGCTTGAAACATAGATTTTCTCTGCAGACAGCCTGGTCCAACAGATTCAGCGTAAGAGCAGAAAGTGGGAGCTTGCTCTCCCGGCGCTCCCATGAGCCACCTCCTTCTCGCCGAGGCCATGCTCTCCGAGGGCTGGACAAGAGCAGGCAAAGAGCGAGTCTTGCTACTCAGATGAATTCCCACCGGCCCTGTCAGGACGGTTTTTATGAGCGGCCGTGGTGAGTCCCTCTGTCTTTCTGGGGTGACTCCCATGCTTCACAGTGATCCCAAAGACCCTGCACCGGGCAGAGCAGCTGAGGAGGGAAGGAGCAGCGACTAAATGGGACTGGAAGGACAAATGAGCTGATAGCACGTTCAAATTTCCCTTCAGCTGTTGCCTACGGTGGAGTTATGAGCAGCATCAATCGAGCACGAACGAGCCTTTCCCAAGCAAGGGGAGATGGTTCCCGGCTCCCTGGGGGGCTCCAGCGGCAGCCACGGCCCAGCAGCAGTGCCTGCCCGGGGCATCGACCCACCTCCGGGTAAGAACAAGGCTCGCACGGCATTTTCAGCATCCCTGGTCCCTGTCAAATCCTCTGGGCTGGCAGAGCATCGCTCTCCTACCCCTATCCTGTCCCAACGACCAGAATTCGTTTTCCCCAGTTGCAGGGGGGAGCATCCCACTGCATGAGCCCAAAGAAACAATTTTTATATCTGGTTTCCGCTGAAACGTAGCATCATTTTTCCCGATGGCGTGGGGTCGGTTAAAGTTCTCGAGTTGCGTTGTGGAGGTTTTTCTCCCCGAAAGCGGGGGTGTTAACCATGGTGGCATGGCGCAGCTCCAGCTCCGCTCGCCCCACTCGGCTCTCCCCCTGCTCTGGCAGCCGGGGCAGAGCAGCCCCGCACTGTTTAAACAGCTGCCTTGTTTCATCTGGGAGGTGGCTGCCCTTCAGTCCTGGGAGGAGAGCTCATCTTCTGGATAGTTTGCATAACAATTAACATTTGTCAGCTGAGATCTGCCTGGTGAAAGATCACTATTTACAAGAGGGCGGTGAGTCTTTCTAGGCTGGAATACTTCTTGAACCACAAAAAACTAAGCTGAGAGCCGGAGCGAGCCCGAAGGTGGGCTGATTTCACACGGCAGGTTTAGAAGGAGTTTCCTTTGCATTCAGCTCGGAGGTAGAAAAGCAGAGCTGCTGCGGAAGGGGGGATTCTTTAGCTCTTACAGATTTCATTCAGTTGTTCCAATGAAATAAATACATCCGCCTTAAACAATTGAAAGAGGTATTTACTGCCTGTGGTTTAACAACTGTACTAAGTCAAAGGGACCAGTCAACTAGAGCCTTATAATTCTTTTCTAAAGAGAGGATGAGAGAAAAGAATGAGACGACAATGCAGTATTTATAATAAAGATGAAATGAGTGGAACTCAATGGCGCCAGCAGCCCCGGAGCTCCTGCTGCTTGGGCTAATGCATTTTGCATTAGCACGTCTGGATATCTGGCACTGGAATGTCCTGAAAATGCTTTTACAAAATAGCGGCATTCTTACAGCAGCGGCATTTCTTCCAAGCACCACCACCGACTGGTGCAGCTGGGATGGACAGCCCCTGCAGCTGGGTGAATCACCAGGAAGGCTTCAGGCGACTGAGTCCTGTTATCCACTTGCCTTCTCGCGGCTTTTTGCCCTGCTCACCTCTGCATGTTGACAAGTGGCTGCACCTAAAGGGCTGACACCCTCACGGGGCACCTGCTCGAGCAGGGGTGGGTATAGGGGGTACCCATCCCTGCCTGCGAGCTGGGGGCTTGGCCCACGACGGCAGGATCCCTGCCTTCTCCGGTTATAGTGTGGGGCTACTGGGCAGCTAGACATCACGGTGAACATACAAACACAAAATTTCATCTTTAAGTAGATTTGCTCTGCACTGGCTAAATAAATAACATCTGTGTTACAAGAACCTCTAGATCTGTATCCCACACTACACTATTACTCCAACAGCTAATTTTATGTTTGCCTTGGAAGCAATGCAAAATCCTCCAAGGAATTAATAGCCAGCAACTGCATGTCACCAGAACAATTTATTTTTCATTCCTTCCCCCAACAGACTAGAGAGATATGTGTCTCTTATTTCTTTCTGAAACCTGGATTTGAAAAACTTCGTGTTGCTGCATCTTCCCATAACCCTGCAGAATAACAACGGTAGTTGTCATTAGCTCATTAGCAGTAGTGAGCAAAGCCCAGCAGCACCCCAGGACAAACTTTGGGGCAGGTGGAAAGGCTGCCTGGGCGTAGGTGTCATCAGAAGCAGATGGCAAATGGTACCTTCTTTTTAATAATTATGATCATAGAAAGGGGAAACTCAGCACTTCAGGGTTTTCTTTTGGTTTTGACATACATAAATGATTTCTTGTCCTAAGAAGTAAGTGATACCAGAATCTATTTCAATAATTCTTAAAATAGAGACCTTGGATGTTTGGTTTTCTGTCTGCCTAAGCCTCTCTTACATGAGCTTATCTCTGCATAGAAGCAGCACATCAGTCTGAGGGCAAAAATGAAAACTGTGTTAGAGGCTGCCAAAAAGTGTGGGAACAAGTCAATGAGGAGTGAGACAGGGAGAACGAAATAAATTGATGAAGTTGGCCTGATTGCTGTATGCTTAACTCCAGCTAAGAACAGGACTTCTTCATTCCAAAAATAAGGCTGATCTCAGCCTCTGACCCCCAAATGGTGGAGCAGCAGGACTTCGGTAGTAGCTATGAGCTCTGGCACTCTGATCCCAGCCAGCACTGAACCTCATGTTCATGGACAAATTACTTCTGGCTTGATTTTTCAGCAACCCCTTTTGTTCTCAGTAGGACATGTTGGTGCTGAACTCTACAAAATCTGCTTGTAATAGCTTGACCTCAGGTAGGGGAAATACTTATTAGACCCATAGGATGCAGGCAGGGTTGTTTAGTTACCAGAGCACAGTGCCTAGAAACCGTGCAGTGGTAAGTCCAAGCCACACCGCTTTTCACCTCTAACCGGCTCACATACCAAAGGAGAATGGGCATGTTGACTTCACCCAAACTGGAGGGTGAAAAGAAACCGACACCTATGTTTTAAGACAACTCTGATGAGATGTGTCTTGCAATGAGTTACTTACTTAAATCAAGGCAGGCAGAGACTTCCAGAGAGGTCGGCACCACAACAGAAGCCTGAGCTGTGGAGATAAATTAGTAAAAATGCCTTCAAATACCAAAGGTGGCAATAGCTCAGCGCCTGGGATATCGAGCCAAAGGGTAAGTCTCCAAAGCAGGCAGAGCACCCAGGTCATGACTCCCCACATTTAGGCTGTTGAGGCTGGTTGAGATATGGCTTGGATCTGGAGGTGAGGTCTGGACAGAGGTTTTGACGTGACTTGTTGCTGGTCAGAATTGCTCCCTGAGGCAAATGTCTGACACTGAGTAACCTCTGTGTCAGGTTTCCAGTGCATCTTCAAGTCTGGATTGGTGTCTGGGAGGAATGTGAAGTATTTAGCAGCATGGACGGACGTTGCCTCCTTCCAGGAGGATGTGCCGCTGGCCTCGCTCCACAGGTTCCCTGGGGATGGGCTGAGCTTTAACTGAAAGCTCTTGTAAGTATTGCAGACTGTTTTAGAGGAAGACTGGACACCCTGGGACTGCAGAAGGTGCACATCAGGGCAGAGTCCTCCACTTCTTCAGGCAGAAAAGCCAAAATGTTGACTCTTGAAACTGATGCTAAAGAGAGCAGCTCTTGGAGCCAGTTCCAGGCTCTCAGGAAGCAGGAAAGCTCCTGTCCTGGCTTTGGCTGGGATAGAGTTAATTTTCTTTCTAGTAGCTGGTATAGTGTTATGTTTTGGATTTAGGATGAGAAGAATGTTGATAACACACTAATGTTTTCAGTTGTTGCTAAGTAGTGTTTATACTAAGTCAAGGAATTTTCAGCTTCTGATGCCCAGCCAGCAAGAAGGCTGGAGGGGCACAAGAAGTTGGGAGGGGACACAGCCAGGGCAGCTCACCCAAACTGGCCAAAGGGGTATTCCATACTATGTGATGTCATGCCCAGTATGTAAACTGGGGGGAGTGGGGCTGGGGGGGCGCGGATTGCTGCTTGGGAACTAACTGGGCATTGGTCAATGAGTGGTGGCAACTACATTGTACATCACTTGTGTTGTATATTCCAATTCTTTTATTATTATTACTGTCATTTTAGTAGTAGTAGTAGTAGTAGTATCTTTATTATTATTTTCTTCCCTTCTGTCTTATTAAACTGTTTATCTCAACCCATGAGTTTTACTTTTTTTTTCAATTCTCTCCCCCATCTCACTGGGGGGGGAAGTGAGTGAGCGGCTGCGTGGTGCTTGGTTGCTGGCTGGGGTTAAACCACGACAGCCCCTCATGTTCCTGCCCTAAAACAACCTCGGCACAACTTTCTAGTGGGATGCATTTCAACATTTTTTTCAAGCATCAATGCTTTTTTACCTTCTCCCCATCTCCTGGATTGCTACTGCTTTGCCTTCTTTCTAGTGCAACCACTGCCTCAAAGAGTCTGGGCTGCCGTTCAGCCTGGATGAAGAAATGGCCATGGAGGAATATGATTTGTGACAGCTAATTCTGATTTATGCCATTTAGTGCTATCACACAGGGATTTGAAAACAACGTGTCCCAGTGCAGCCACATGTATTTTGCTGTCTGCTGTGCTGTGAAGCCTGGAACAGCTTAAGGCTTGGTATGTATCCTCCTCCGCTCGGAGCAGAGAGTATCCTGCTATTGCTAAAAGGCATTCTGACAACACACATAAAGTATTATCCTTCCTGCAGGGGATCTCAGCAGTGAAATGGTCCAAGTCACTGGTCCAGGCTGAGTAGATGTGGCAACGGGCTGTGCCGCGGGAGTGTTCGTTTCCCACCTTTGTTGTTCATGGTTTACTAGGTAAGCTGGGGGCAGCTGGTTTCCCTTCCAGGCAATACCTGAAGCAGCAGCAACAGATCTGGGAGTGAAAGGTCTTTGGTGTCACTTGCTGTCCCCCCAGCTTGAAGAACAGTATTCATTGCTTTGGTAAAGAACCAGTCCCAAATAACCCCCTATTATTAAATTGGCCTCAGGATGGGACAGCAGGAAACCCAGTGGTGTGATGGATCTGCCACTGTCCTCAGAAATGACCCATGTGGATCCCACCAGGGAAGGGACATTGCTCAGGAAAGGAAATCTCTGGAACGCGGCTCCCTCAGGAGATTTCAGAATCACCCAAGGAAGCATTTTGAAGAAAGCCTAGAAGAGCACGAGCAGTGGGAAATCTGCATGGGTGAGATCCTGGGGATAGGGTACAGGGAGGGGAAAGGAGAGGTGCAAGACGACCCCATGCAGATGTGCACCCCTGCAAAGGAGTCCCAAAACAGGGCTACTTGCTGCATGACATGACTGTACGCAGCTGTACCCCAGGAGCAGGGGAGGGCCGCGCTGACCCCGGGCACTGCCGTGCTCTTGGGGTGTTGCCCAGTGAAGTGGCCACTTTGTGAAGCTTTGGCAAGCCAGCAGATCCCGTGTCCTGAATCCCGAGCACAGAGGCAGGGACTCTGCCCTCCCAACCGCGCTGCACGTGATACGATCCGAGTGTCAGAGGACACATTCAGTTGTGGGTAGGTGCTGGCTGCGAGGGCAGCCCCAGCCTGGGGTTTCCCTGCTTTGGGGTACGTCACTGTGTTACCTGATTTGTCTGTTTTTATGGTTTTTTATGGTTTTTGCACATATTTTCATTGTGATGTGCTTTGCTAATGGAGTCACGTGTAAAAAAGCAGTCAGGATATACTACATAAAAACAGGAAAGATCTTTAATCTTAGGGTCATGAGAATGACACTTGACCTAGCAAAGCTACTTCTCCAGTTGCTTTACTTCTAATGTACTTGTTTTTTCTTCAGTACTGACAGTGCTTCAAGCCTCTGGATTTCAGCAGTGTCTTCAGCTATGAAGTTTTAGACAAGTGATGGGTCAAGGTAGGTCTTGAGAGGACTGCAGTGAACTAACAAATGACACCATCCCAGAAGAGCTCAGGACTTGCTCTTGCTCTCTTTCCATCCATTTCTTCATTTGTCTTGAAGTAAATTCAAGAGCCCCTTAAACAAATTGATGGGTATTGGTTCATTGCTCGATTTTCTTCAGCTAGTGAACATTAATTCCCCTATTGGGTGAAATAATCGGAATAATGCAAATAGATCCAAATAACAGTTACAAATTAAATGATGCTCTAAGTACTTTATAATAAACAAAGCAAGAAAAATACATTCATTTTAACACCTGAATTCATTGTATAAGCAGAATCAAGAGGCTGAAGACCAGAAGGAATGTTAAAAGTTGCAATGACCCTAAATTCTGGTTCATGCAATTTGAGCTCTGCCATTGAAAAACTGTGGCACATATAAGCAGTGTTTTAAAAATGGCACTGATGACCTTGCAAGAACGCTCAATGGATCAACTTCCCCAAATTACATGGTAAAGCCTGTGATCAAAATATATCACTTCAGAGCATGGCTACAAGGCACAGACATCACTTGTGGAAGTCTCCAAACCTAGGCCGAACTTTACAATGGTGCGCAGTCTTCACGAACGCTTTCACTTCTGACTTACAGGATGGGATCACCCTGGCCCAGGGTTGCCCACCCCACCTTGGCAGTGGACCAAGTCAGCTTGCATTTGTCATGAACAGGGAATGGGTATGGGAGAGGAATAACATCTACACCCTGCTCTGCTGCCTCCCAGTTGCCCTGTCTCACCAAACTCCAAGAATGCCACTTCGCAGCATGAGACCACACGGAGCTTTTCTAAAGTTGCATTGCAGGTGAGGAGTAGAAAACCCTTGTTTCAAACTCCTGTGTTATCAGAAAACTTCTAAAGTTTCTCAGGCGTTCATTGCAGACCCACAATTTGTCCGATTGACTGAGAATGCCTTGCAGCAGGATCAGGTTTTATCCAGCACAAAGTATGCTGATAACCCTCCGTAATCAGTCGCCAATCTCTGCTCGGTGAAAGCACTCTCTGCGGTATTTTTACTGAAGCTATTTTTAAATGACAGTGTGATATTTTGTTTTCTTTTGCTCGTTTGTCAATGGAAGAACTGGCTGTGCTGTGCATCTGCTCTGACAAGAAACTTCCAGTTATTTTTCAGCCCATTCCAGCTGGGATGGGGCTAGGGCTGGAGAAAGTGCTGGCTGCGGGCAGGGTGAGCCCTCCAGGGACCAGCGACCTTGTGAACCTCCGCCTGTCGGGGTCCCCCATGTCTGGCTGTGGGAAAAGCCTTCTAGGTTTCTTCTGACCCTGGTGTTGATGCCGCTTTGGGCTGGTTTTCACAATTTGAGTTGTTTTATGTTTAGCTGAGCTGCTACCTGCATGAATATTGGGGGGGGTTGTTTGGTTGTAGGTTTTTTTTTCACTTGAATTGCACTAGATTTTCAAGGAATTATATTTTTAAGTTTAGGTTCTGAATGGCCTCAAAGCATGAGCATCTAAAAATTGAAAATTAAAACCTAAAATGTCCAAACGGCAATCATCACTGCATGGACAATTCACATTTTCTCTCATCAAACAGCTTTCCCAAATGGAGATGTAACTGGTTCCATCTCTTCATCCAAGTGCCTGGACACCACTGCACGTTCCACAATGGGCTTTACATTTAATTTCTCTCAGTAATGCATTACAGAGTGACACTAGCCACTTTCTGTCCCCTGGGGGTTTCTTCTGGATGAAGGAAATATAAAATGCCTGCTGGACTTTTGCTGATTCCCAAGCCCTCCACCCTTAAGCACTGTTGGATGACAGTTGTCCCATAGTTTTATACCAAGATTTTCCAGCCCATCAAATTCAGACACGAATGGCTCAGTAGATAAAACCCTACTGAGAAATATGGATTGTCTGTGTGTGCACAGCTATTGGATATAAAACATGCCTAATTAAATCCTGGAAAATTACATTCCTTGGTTTTAAGTCCTCTGTTTGTACATGGGCCCAAGATTTCTGGTTTTATGCCTTTGAGTAATCCCAGGATTCGTTCCACTGCCTTCTCTTACATATAATATGTACAATACTGCCTCCCTACAGAGCTAATCCCACAGACTTCAGCAAGATTACTGCTTAGGTAGCTCAAGTACCTTTCCATCTAAGAAATGGTGCTGGACCCAGTCCCATGAGAGGTGCCAGTCTCTGGGGTCAGTCCTAGGAGCAGAATTAAATCTTTACTAAAATTTTCTGCCCTGACCTAGCCACTCCAGCAGCTGGAGCAAGAGGGAGAACTGCATCCCTGCTTAGCCTGAGCTCTGCCAATTCCCACCAGTTATTGAGGCTGGGTTTTTTAATTGCAGAATCCAGTAGAACTGGATTGAAACCAACATGATTATTTTCCCATCAAGAATCCGACTGATGTTCTAAAATACCTTAAATTTTCTAGTTTCTAATCCAAAAGCCATTGGGAAGACCAGATATAATTTGATGGGCTAGATTTTAAAGGTATGTTGGACCATAATAACTTCTCCTGCCTTTGGTTAAGATTCCTGAGGCAATAATAACAGAAGCTGTAAAAATATGTCCCTTATTCATCACAGATTTACGTCAGGAGTTTACTGCTCTAATCATTAACTAGCCTGCTGCATTATCTATGAAAATTGCTCTGTAATATTTATGAAATGTGACCTTTGTTAAATCAATGTTACAAAGTGTTAGATTCATTCTGTTTGCAAGTGGAACAGATTTCCAAATCACTCTGCAATTAGTACAGTTTGATCTAACCAGCCTATCTCCGCATGGGGTAGCCTTCAACTGAAACAGCAGGATCGCTGTCAGAAATGAAATGTATTTTCCATACGGCTGCAAGTAAGGCTGTAACACCTGCTTGCACTACATCATCTTTGGCAAAGGTAATTGCTGAATGAATATTCCCAATAAGGGAAAACAGTAACCAGACTTAGAAAGCTTTTTGTTACGAGAAATACCTCAATTTAAAAAAAATAAAATGTACATGGCCAAAAATGTTTCCTACATGTAATATTGTAAGGGGAAACTAAAAGGAAACAGGACAATCTCAGGCTGAAATGGGCACTATCAGCCATTCCACAATAGATACAGATAACACAATTGCAAGTGACAACAGGAAGATTCAGGAACCCAGCGGAGTCAAGATGCTTTGCTACGTGATTCTCCAAATCACTCCCAAGGCCACTGTTGGGAGGGGATGGTAAAGTCCCTCCCCACCTAAAAAGCCCATCTTCCTGATCCAGCTAACACTACCATGAATTTCTCATTCTCACAGTCATACGGGACAACCTGTACCACTTCAGCATATGTGGTGTGTTGGAGGAACGAAGTTTCATTGGAGCGACAAATGTGCCGGACGAGCATCACGCAGTGATGCCATGTGGCACCATTCAATAGCAGATCACTAGGAGTGTGCAGCATCCCTAGCATTCATATCACATTTTTCCATCCCCAGAGCTCTGTGTGGCCAGTGTCAGCACTCCATTTTCAATACAGGGTAACCAACACTCACTCTGACTGGGACTGCCTCATGTGACACACAACGTCATGAATAAACTGAGCATTTTCCTGTCCCTGCGTTAGTCCCCTGAGCTTGTCCACTAGTGACAGACAAAATCAGAGCTTGGTTTGATGAGCCAAGTTAAGCTCTGATGAAATCTCTACATAGAATTGTAAAAGATACCCATTTGGCCTCTCGTATATCTGTTTTATTTTCCTCTAGCGTGACATCCAACTGTGCTTTCCTTTGCAGGAAACAAACATCCTCTTGGATAAAGCAGGGACTGGAAAGCCACAGAGACACCACCCGCACGTTCTGCTCCCTGTGTGGGAACAGAGAGGGAGGCTGGGGCAGAGCTGGGATGGGATGGGCAGCAGGTCCTCACCCAGGACAAACTGGTGCAGCTGCCCTGCAGACAGTGCAGCTCTGCTGGACCTGCAGCTGCCCCAGCCCACTGGGCTTTCATGGGTCAAGGATGCTTCTCAGAAGGTGCTCAGGTCCTCACCAACGGTCCTGCCTTTCAAACTGGTATTTTAGCACAGTTTTCCCACATATGAAATGGAAACAATATCAACCTACAGGACATGAGTGGTTTGATGTAGAAGGCAGCAGCACAGGCTGCAAAGAGAAAGTCCTGCCTGTGTTCTGCTGCCAGAGTCAATCCTCCATGGTTCATGATTTGGTCCTAAAATTCAAAGCTGCCCGCAATACTGGCCAACAGTGCCTGATGAACCTCCTCTCTCCCTGTGACCTTGATGACGTGCCGGCAAATAAAGGAGCTGCTAAGGAAATGAATGCAAGCTGTGCCTGTGAATGATATGGGTTTACCGGCATCTGGCTGAAAATTGTGGCACTCTTTCCCAGAACTCACCAGAATCGGGGAATCCTCCTTACTCCACGTCACTCCACTGTCCCCCAAGGGAACGGAAAAAATACAAGTCTGACTAGGGAGAGAGCAAGAGAGAAGCTACAGACACGTACAGGCTGTTGTGATACGGGAAGTGGGAAAAAAACGGGCTCCATCAGTACCGGTACCGTGAGCTGCAGCATTGCCTGCTAGCAGCAGTGGGGAGAGGGACCCTCTGACAGGCTCCACTTGCTACCAGCCCACTCCACCCTGCAGGTGCATTTCTTTGGATGACCTTCCCATCTCTTGAAATTGTTTCTGAATGCAGGAACATTTGGAAGGGGTTAAATCACGTGCTGTGAACCAACTGGCAAGAAGGAGAAGATTTGAAAGCAAACGTGTGAAACCAGGGAGAAGGGGAAGGAGCAGCTGCTCCGATGGGATGAGCTCAGCCCCTCCAGGTGTCCCAGGAACACAAACATGTGCCCTGCCAGCCACAGCAAAGGCAGCGGGACAGGTAGTGACTGCGGCACTCAGAACTGGGGCAGCAACAGCACCGGCATAGCTGCCCTTCAGCTTCTTGCTGGGGCTCCACCGTACGCATTTATTGCAGTCGCGTGATGTGCCTGCACTGGTGCAGACTGGATGAAGTCCTGGGGGGTCTGGTTATCCCACAGCTCTGAGGCAGGCACAGATCCAGGGAATGAGGGAGGCTGAGAGAGAAGGAATGGCCTGGGCAAAAACGTGTCTAGAAATCCCCAGGGTCCCACTGGAGAGCAGTGCTAGAGCCAGGTTCCCCCGCACTGAGCTGTGCAAGTTCCTCTCTGCAGCAAGTCAGCACGGGATCATGGATTTCTCTGTCAAATAAAAGATTTTTCCTGCCACTGTGTCCTTCTTCAAAGATGGGGCTCTCTCTGCCATGCACTGCTGTCCTCTTCTAGCAAACACACACAAGAGTAAGTGTGCTGGGACAGCACCACGCGTCTTTGTAATGTCTGTGAGATGCCAACATCCGTGGTGTGAAATCCCCATTTGGTTTCAGGTCTTCTCTTTGCCTTTTCTTGCAACCACTTCAGCATTTTTGAGCTTCTGAAGGTTTAGGAGTTTCTACTTTTTTTCACAGTTAGGAAATTCAGACCTGTGGTTTATCTACTTGTTTCCTGTGAAATACAAAGGGCCTGAGAGATTAGAGGGGTGTATGTGTGTGTGTGGTGTGTGTGCAAGGGGCAGGGGGGTAGATAAAGCTGCCTGGAGAGTGCAAGGGTGAGTGTGCAGTATCATGAGGAGAGATTTTCCCTGGGTCCAACTGGTGTGAAGAGAAGACTGCAGCCACATTTGTCTGCGACTTCTGTTGGGAAAGCACCCGTCACACCCAAGGTGATGTTCTGCAGCTTGTTGTCACCGTAGCTCTCAGGCTGTGGTACAACGGCCATGGCAGTCCTCCTCTCTTGCCAATGGGCACCACAGTGCTTGACGAGCACCCTCTCTTTCTCACCAACACTAGCAACATTTTCTGCTGTTCACATCCTTTCCTACATTGCCGTGTTTGCCACAGAAGTGTCTTGTTGACTAGGAGGCAGTTCAAACGACTGTGACAAGGAAGGGGCACGGTGGGTGTGAGGGATGGTCCGTCCATGAAGATGTGGGCAGCACTGATGGAGAGTCTGGTGCTCCCCATCAAAGCTGCCCTTTCCCATCTGGCCTCGGCCCCACCACTGGGCTGGGACTGCCGAGCTGGGGAAATGGCAAACAGGCAGAAGGCATGCCATGACTCAGCAATGCTCATTTTTGCAACCAGCTTTCCAGCTGCCAGAAGGCGGTGAAGTTCTTGTATGAAAATGTTTTCAGTTGAATATATCATAAAAAGTAATAATAGATATTTCAAGATGTAAACAGTAGCTTTTTTCCTCCAGCAAAAAAAAAAAAAAATCACAATTACAGCCTTTGCGTGTCACGTAGCCATTTACTAACATGTAACATAACTCTACTGATCAAAAGTGGAGGAAAGAAACTGGATTAAAGGAAATGTGGGTTTTTTTAACCTAAAGTGTTCTCCATAAAACTATTATGCTGAGAGGATGACTAATGTAACCAGTGTGTGTTTTGAAGCGTGTCACAAACACTTTTTATGTTTTCTGAACACACAAAGAGAAACCCCAGGAGAGAATTAATTTACAAATCTGATTAAGCATAGTGCCCAAGTGGCAAAAAGCATCATACAATAAATAGTAGACTCCACAGGTAAGCAAAGCTTTAAAAATATAAACCAAACATACTCTAAACAGAGCCCAGATGTGTGCATTTTGGGTAGTTTAATGTGTTTGATTGGATGTCAAAGGTACAGACAATGAAAGCAGAGGTCACGCTGAGGTATTACTTCTGACCTCTTCTTCATTAAGCCATCATACTGCCTGCCTAGCGTAAAGCGTGTATCTTACTTTGGGAAGCAAAGGCAAGCCTGTGAACAGAGGAATGAGTCCTAAGATAGGGGTTTTCTACCTGATGTCAAGACAGACTTATAGTGTGGTCCTTGGCCAGTCACAGTGGAATAAGTTGAGGTGGACCAAGAACCTGCCATCTCCCAGGGGTTTTGTCCCCCACCAGGCACAACCTATTCCCGCACCATTGACCCACACAGTAGGGCCAACGTACCCCAGCACTGACTCTTTCCTTTCGGATGCAAGATCTGTGTTGCTTCACACGAGGCCACGACAAGATCCTGCCCCAGGCTCCTTTGGCACCAGTCCCAGCTACCTCAGTCTCGATGAAAGCTACCATTTTGTATGGGTTGTGCCAGCCTTTGTTCATTCATATTTATAGAGTAGTTTATGATAGCATTTCAGAAGTGAGCAGTACTATTGCTCAGCAATCAGAGTTTACCTGCCTTCAGGGACTGAGTTCACAGGAGTTTGGATGTTAATTACAATCCCTTATAGCTGTAGATGAGGGGTGCCTTCAAACTCCAGATAGACGCTTATAAGAAGTTAAAGCTTTAAGTCTCATCTGTGCACCTCTGAATATTACAGGTATCTTTTTATATACAGGAATATACTTCCACTAATCTTCTCACCCCCTGGGATAACTGCCAATATACACAACACTTTTAAACAACCCTCATCATTTTTCAAAACCAGAGAGGTGACAGAGTGACTTGGCATGACTTAGACTTGCCCATGTGAGTGAGTGAGTGAGCGAGTGAGTGGTGAAATGCCCTGCCCTAGTGCTGTCCTGGTAGTCGTCTGATACAGGTCCACCTTCCAGAATCCTTAGCACATCTGAATGAGAGGCAAAAGTGAAAATCCATCCCTGTGTTACAGTGGTCCCTGTGAAGAGAAGGAGGACCATTTTTGTGGTGAAAGCCCTGAAACGGACTCGAGGTATCCAAGTTACTACAGCTATCTCCTTACCTCTAGTAATGAGATCCAGGGATTTCTCTGTGTTTCTACTCCCCTCTGCATAGGGAAGATTTATCCATGACAGCATTCTCACACCTTTGTCTGTGTTCTCCATATTGACTGTAAGGTCTTCACATTAAAAAAAGCTTTCACTGTTTGTAGATCATCTAGACCAGTGGGACCTTGGTCTCCTGTAGATACCAAGAGACCAGCAACAATGAAGAAGAGGTGAAGAGCTGACAGTGTCCTGACAAGTTAGAAAAAGGAGAATCCATGAAGTAATGCCCTGAAACTTCTTTTCTGTGGGCCGGTAAAACATACGCTTACTTACACAATGCAGACACTGTCAGCAAAGCAGGAAGTTGTGTCCTCGGCATCGAGTCTCTGTGCTGTAACTGCAGGGAGTCCAACACCTTGGACGTGGCTCAGGCGGAGAATCTGTGTCACACGAAAGGAGAGGAATGGAAACAGCATGAAACCATCGGCAACAAAGGAAGGCGAACAAAAACAGGACAGACGGGATCGGAGACACAGAGCCAAGTACAAGGCAAAAAAATAGACCTGTGGAAAGCTGGAAGGAAAACAAATAAACCAAGTAAGTTAAATTCTTCATCCCACCCCCCAGTTTCTTCCATCTCACTTGCACCTTGCTGCTGAAATTTTCTCCCAATGCTAAAATCCGTGCATCAACACAAAGGACATGGCACCCCACATGACACTTGCATGGTAAACATCTGCCTGAGGATGAAGATTGCTCTCTGTAATTTTTGCATTTTGCAGACACCACATTTAGCAGACACTGCATTTAGCAAACACAGTGCTGTGTGGGTCCCATAAGGCTGGGTCCTAACCACTATATGCTACAGCATCTTAGATTCTGGTCCCCAAACAGACAGAGCAGCATAAGCGATACTTTTTTTGCATGCAAGGTTGCTTTCAGCAAGTTGTGCCTTTTGGAGGCCATTCCTTTTCCCCTCCACGCCATCACAAAAGTGTTTTAGGGTTGTTGAGCAAACATCTTGCCTTTGCCAGAATTCAGTGCCTCAAGCAAAGCACCAAAACCAACAGCCAGCTTGAAGGTTTAGCTGGGAAGTATTACAGGGAAGTACCACAGACAATCATTGCTGGCCAGACCAACTCTGCTGGTTTTGGCTGGGGTAGAGTTAATTTTCTTCATAGTAGCGAGTATGGGGCTATCTTTTGGATTTGTGCTGAAAACAGTTTTGGTAATAGAGATGTTTTCATTATTGCTGAGCAGTCCTTACACAGAGTCAAGGCCTTTTCTGCTCCTCACCCCACCCCACCCCACCAGCGAGGAGGCTGGGGGGGCACAAGAAGTTGGGAGGGGACACAGCTGGGACAGCTGACCCCAGCTGACCAAAGGGATATTCCAGACCATAGGACATCATGATCAGCATATACAGCTGGGCTGGAAGAAGAAGGAAGGGGGAGACATTTGGAGTGATGGCATTTATCTTCCCAAGTCACCGTTAGGCGTGATGGAGCCCTGCTTTCCTGGAGATGTCTGAACACCTGCCTGCCATGGGAAGTGGTGAATGAATTCCTTGTGTTGCTTTGCTTGCATGCGCAGCTTTTGCTTTACTTATTAAACTGTCTTTATCTCAACCCGCAAGTTTTCTTTCTCACTTTTACTCTTCCGATTCTCTCCCTCATCCCACCGGGGAGGAGTGAGCAAGCAGTTGTGTGGGGCTGAGCTGCTGGCTGGGGTTAAACCACGATATCTAAACGGCCTCCCACCCGCAATCCCTGAAAAAAGTATTCACTAAATCAATTCCATCCACACAGTGATAGAGTGTGCCAACACTTACGTACTCATTAGCATGATTGATTTCCCCTTATCTAATTAATTACTGCAGGTTTCACATTTTCACGTTACCTGCTTTGCCATTTGTTCAAGAACAGCAAATGGCCCATCACCACAAGGTGACGGCACTGAATTTGTCTTTGTCCTGTACCTTGCATTTTTCCCCAAGCTGGTGCAAAACTCCAGCCAGGCACCAGCAAGAGCAGCCCAGGAGGTCTCTGGGTGCTCCATCCCTGCCTGAGGCTGGAGCCCCACCTGCCGCAGGCTTCTCATGCTGGAGGTACCAAAGGCTCCCGGGGTAACCCAGCCCAGTGCCTCTCTGTCCTCGCTGTCAGAACATTTCACTCATATCCAGCCTCCTTGCTGCAATTTAAATGAATCGCTTCTTCCTCTCTTGGATGTTGAAAGACGATGATCTCCTGCTTGCACTAGCTTTTTTTTGCATAAGGAAGGGAGCTTGTTACAGTCATTCTGCCTGACTCTTCACTCGGTTTCCGTACTTATACCGATCAAAGAGAGTGAGAAATTGTACTTGCTTTATGTGGAAGAAGAGACTGTGTAAGGCAGTGTGAAATCAAGCCCATAATTTTTTATTCTAAACCATACGTTACAAATACAGTTCATATAGAGTGCTCATTTAAGATTCAGTTTCATTTCTCCATAGGAGTAATTAGCTTGCAATGAGGAAAATCATTTAATTAGGCCCACAACTGATTAGAGCCTGCTGCATAGCCTATCAAAATAAAGACGACACAAATTGATTTCAACATGTTTTGGGTCGGACCCAATCTTCCAAAGCAAATAGAGAGATAAGACAGCATCTGCTGACTATTCACCTGCCAAGTCTTTGTGCTGATCGCTAATTTTAGGTCCTGCAGGCAATTGTCCAGGTTATTTACCACCTGGGCTGTTGTGATCTTCTCTTGAATGTGTGTATTGATGTATGAGCTCTCTTCTCTCTAGCATGATAATACTGGTCCAGCTATACTAGCAGTATGAGGTTCAGGATCAATACTGATTCCTCCCTTATTCAGCTGAACAGCATTTTATTTACCTAATTACTAATATCTGTTGAGTGCCTGAACTGGCAAATCTTGACTAAGTAGTCTAAAATGAGCGAGTTCAATAGGCTACAGAAATGCACGGTATTATCACTACCGTACAACATAGGATGCACCCATGATCTTCCCGTCACAGATTCACTTGGATCCATCATGGCTAATACAAGTAAGTGACAGGATCTTATGGCTAGTAGTAGATTTGCATCAGCCACTTTAGGCATTAATTTTTCCCTCCTGGGAATAGAACTCAACAATTTGCTTACATCAGGCCTATCAATATGTTACAGATACCCATTTTTTGATAAACAAAAATCTCTTCTCCCATATATGTATGCACATAGCTTGGCTCCTGGAGAATGGCTGTATGAGAAGACATCAGGAGTCCACCTCTAATTTCCTTCTCATATCAAAATCTGATTTACCCATCTAACATCTCAGTTGATTTTGGATGTCCAAACACCCAGGTGAGCAATCTCCATGCTTAAATTTGTAAATATAAATTTTCCTTTCTTGGTTCCTCAACTGCAATAAATATTCTATAAACTAATGGCCACTAACTACTTTATTGGTCTCCATAGGATGCACGAACTCATTTTTTCCATATCTAGATGGATTTTCAGACCACAGAGCACTATCATTTCTTTGGAGCTTCTTCCTATAAACTCAGCAAACATGATTCACAGATATACAGGAAGCAAGTACCTTGCATAAGAAAATGTTATTTTTTTATGTTCAGAGGGTAGATGTCATTGAGACTGTGTTACCACTGACTGATTTTATTCATAAAGCCCACAGTTGCCTCCCTGTCCTCTTAAAGTGGACATTCTGTTTGCCAAAGGCAGACTGGTTTCAGCTCTGTTTGCTAGCACGTTTGCACAACCATGCTCTGTTTCTCTCTCTGTCCTGGACTGCAACAGTGGTAAGCATCAAGGCAGCTTAGATCACAGCAAGGTAGAACATGCTTTTACTGCTATATGATGTGCTCATATCAAAGTTACCTAACAAGAAGGCCTGACTGCAAATTTCATCAAATAAAGGAGGAATGTTTAATTTATCAGCTCGTTCAAGCAGTAACCTCAGGCAGATGCCCATGACCCCAAAAGCACTCTAACACAAAGTGGGTCTGAGTCATGGTTTCTTCAAAGCCTCTTTACACTGCACTAGTCTATATATTTTGTGGAAGCTTAATGCAATACAAATATACACAAGGCTCCTTTCCTACACCAAGGGAATGTAATAAGGCCATGACATGTCTGAGACTCAGATCCGAAATCATATAACAAATCCTTCCTCTGCAGTGTATCATAACACTGAACATGCCGGACTGGGGACTGGGACACCTAGTCATCCTCCCAGCTCCTCCCCTGCTTTTGCTGACTGACACTGACCAGTTGTTTCGCCTATGTCTTGTTCCTTTTTTGTCTTTCAAAATGAAAACAGTGTTACTTTCCTTTTGTAAAGTGCTTCAAGCACGGCAGCATCAGTGAAGACTTTTAAGATGATGCTATGCAAAATTGCCAGGCATGGTTTAGGTGAAATAGAGTTGAGGCGGAGCAGAATGATGGAGTAAATCAGTGTCTCTCAAGCTTTTCAATCTATGCCTCACCTCAATCAGTTAAGAATAATTTCATGCCTGATCACAGAAATGGCTCCAGGGCCTGGCGGCAGGGTACTGCATGTCTCACTGGTCGGGGAGTGCTGGCGGGGAGGGGCATTCAAGGTCCCTGCAGCCAAACCCTCAAGGACGCTAAGATACAAATGTTGTCTTTCATAATACAGCAATTAACAAGAAATGACTGTTACAAGGGACTGGCATTTGGTTTGAAGATACTGGTTTTTTCAGATTTGACTTTCAAACATGTCTGTTCCATAGCATTTCATAAACCCTCACTAAATTCCAAACAAAACGAGGAAAAATTCAATTGTTTTGGGAAAGCCAGTGATTCAAACAGTACAGCAAACAACTGGTCAAGAGCAGGCAGCAAGCTGGGCTAGCGAGCATCCCATAGAGCGCCCACCAACCCAAATGTGTGGGAGTCACTCAGGTCCATAGGACCCCACAGTATCTATACTGTTTATTTGTTGTCATGGTCCTTGGACCAAGTGTTGTGGTTTAACCCCAGCTGGCAACTCAGCCCCACACAACCGCTTGCTCACTCCTCCCCAGTGGGATGGGGGAGAGAATTGGAAGAGTAAAAGTGAGAAAGAAAACTTGCGGGTTGAGATAAAGACAGTTTAATAAGTAAAGCAAAAGCTGCGCATGCAAGCAAAGCAACACAAGGAATTCATTCACCACTTCCCATGGCAGGCAGGTGTTCAGACATCTCCAGGAAAGCAGGGCTCCATCACGCCTAATGGTGACTTGGGAAGACAAACACCATCACTCCAAACGTCCCCCCTTCCATTTTCTTCCCCCAGCTTTATATGCTAAGCATGACGTCCTATGGTCTGGAATATCCTTTTGGTCAGCTGGGGTCAGCTGTCCCAGCTGTGTCCCCTCCAAACTTCTTGTGCACCTCCAGCCTGCTCGCTGGTGGGGTGGGGTAAGGGGCAGAAAAGGCCTTGACTCTGTGTAAGGACTGCTCAGCAGTAACGAAAACATCTCTGGCTTATCAATACCGTTTTCAGCACAAATCCAAAATGTAGCCCATACTAGCCAATACAAAGAAAACTAACCCTACCCCAGCCAAAACCAGCACACCAAGCTACTCTCCAAGCCAACACCTGGGTACAGTTCAAGGGGCAGGACAGGTCGAGCACCAGTCCAGAAGGCACATTGGATGAGATTGCACAGACATGATTGCTCCACACTACACAGTCCCTCAACACTGTAGCAGCGACTCATTAACCCGATACCCCACATACCTTCATGAGACCTAACCTCAGCTTTAAGCTCTGAAAGCAGCTCTGTGATGGGCTGCCACATACCTTTAGGCACTTTGAACTTAAAAAACCCACTCCAAACTAAAAGGAAACCACACATAAAATAAAGTGATGACTAAAAGCCACATGTGCACCAGTAGCAGCCCAGAGGAGATGCAGGGCCAAGCAGCTGCAGTGATATCTGCCATTTGAGATCAGGGATGGAGAACAGTCTTTGGCCCTGCTTTATTTGGCAGGGTAGATATAATCAGAGTGTCTCAAATTGGGCTTGGGCACTGACAAAATTGTTACTTCTGAAACTTCTATTCAACTTTCAGGTGTTTTGGTTTCTGCATCTAGGAAACAGAATTAATGATCTGAATCACAGGTGAGATGAGAGATTAAATGGGATTTGAGATGCTGAGACAGGGAGCTAAAACTTGTCAGTGCCAGCTCCGAGTGTAGATCCCTTCCTGTGTGGGAAGACAACTAACTCTTTGCTCACTACCTAAGCCTTGCAACACCCAAGGAAACAGGGGGATGGACGCCAAGGCACAGTGAAGGAGGTTATTTCTGGATGTAGGGATAACACACAGTAAGGAATTTTAAAAGATGGAAGAAAGAAACATGCAGTAGCTGCAATAAGCCAAATCTGAAAAGCATGGAAGGCCTAATTATTTCTTTAAGGCCGTATGTGGGGAATAGCGAATGACGTTTCTTGAATTACGGATCCTCAACTTCAGAGCTCTGCCCTCATCACAGCTCAGGGCAGTCAGCAGTTCTGATGTCACTGATCTCACATGCCATGTCACGCCACAGGATGAATTTTGGAAAAGAAAGGCATTGTAACATTTAAAAACGTAAATACTACCACTGCAATCACAAAGTGCAGGCAGCGAAGAAACCGCAAACAGTTCAGGTTTTGGGGTGTGGCTGCTGATGGCTCTCCCTTCTGCTTCTAAATATAAAGTTTTTCAAACTTCATCATGAAGTGACAGCTACCCCTTATCACTGAAGGCCAGCTGTTTCTTTAGCACTCAGCTGTTCCTGGTGCTTGCTCGTAGAAATGGAAAAAAGCTATTTAGAGACGCAAATCTGCAAAGCCTTTGAGCACATGTATATCTTAGAGCCTGGCCTTCAGTTCTTAAAGTAATTCGGTTGATCTTCTTTCACACCCATTTTACACCTCTGTACCCACGCTGGCACCACCAAAGCTAGTACAGGTTCACTGGCACAAATAAAAAAAGATCCAGAACGATTCATTCTAGGTATTTTTAAAACTTTGTTATGGTGCCTCCTGAAAAGGACTCAGTTGGATTCACTCTAGGAGGAATAATCTTGGTAAAACTACTCGGCACTCTCTAACACATTGTTGCCCACTGTACAGAAAGCTCCTTCGATGCAACTACAGGTAAACATGTGTCAGCGCTTGTTTGGTATGAGCCAACCCATACACTGTCCTTCCTAAATGCATGTTGGTTTACTCTGGATTTCCAGGGGGGGAGCTGGGCTTACATACATGCTTATAGTTCAAGCAGACTAATACAGTTTATGACTCCTGAGCCGAGAGCCACCATGAACAGAAATCTGCTGGCCTTTGTGACTGCACTGGTCCCTGTTTTGCAGGCCTGAACAGCACTGCACAACACTTACTCACGCACATAGTCTAGGTGGCTTCAGTAGCCCCTTTTCCCAAAGCACCCCTTCTGTGCAGGGAAGGGTGGGAGCACAGGGCCCCGGAAAGTGCCAATACCAATGTGAAATTGCCTTCGATGACCTTAAAACAACTGTCTTCGAAATACTTTTGTCCACATTTAAAAGCAGAAAGAGCAATTACATAGAGTCTGATGGTTTGTACTCCAGGAGAGGTTAGGTTGCTGGGTTTGGGTCCAGGGGGTGCAGGGGAGGGCGAGGGCTGAAGCCATCATGGAGCGAGACCCAGCAGTCAGATCGCACAGAGGAGCATCTGGTGAGGACAGTGCTTGGTGGGGTGTGCAGCACAGGCTATGCACCCTCCTGAAGCCCTGCCCCTGCGCAGTGCTATGCTTGTTTGGACTCCTGTGTTTCTAGAGACAAACAGTGTGTGTTCATAGTATGGTGGGGAGGAGCAGGAGAAGCTTCAGGCCTTCAGAGCCTCAGTAAATCCATACCTGAATCCTGGCCTTTTGTACAAGTGTATCCCACTTTCACCCAGGTGCATTTATATACCTAGCATGTTCATCTTCCTTTCTGGACATATGATTGATTCCAAAGCATGTGTACGAAACAGTTTAAGATACATTGAGATACATATACAAAGAAACATAGGTGCTCTGAAAAGCTGAGGTACTGCTAGATTGCTGTGGCTACACTAGAGAACAACAGCGCCTTACCTGTACATCTTTGCATTTTCTTTACTACATGCTCTCTGCACACGGTCAGGCAAAGGGAACTTTCTTTCCTGTGTAGACAACACAGACCTATGCATATATGGTTTCACACTATTTCGTAATAGAAAGCATTAGTGTCTAAACCTACTTCCAGTTAAGTCAACAGCAAAACTGCCATAAATTTCAATGGGTTTACAGTGAAAACTGTACTCCCACCCACATGCAGCAGAATTTCAACAGTTCAAGCAGCAAGTGGAAAATGTTACAGCAATTTTTTTACCATTGCAATCTATGCACCAAATTCTTTTTTGCCTTGTAATTCATGGAGTTGGACTTTTTCCAACCAGATATAAAATTCAGCCTTGTCTTTTGTCTTATCCCTGATGCCTGGACCAAATGGCAGTAAAATGTGATCTGTGTTTCAGCAATGTTCAAGAACCACATTACCCTTGCGTATCTGAGACAACAAGATATAGACTAATAAATTATCAGGTGTAATGTATATGTAGTTCTACCACAATCCTGTAAAAAGAGTAAAGCATAATCCTTATTTTAATGTGAATCGCTATTATCCTCTTAAAAGGAAACTGTAGCTGACATCTTTTGCCAAGGAATAAACACACAGAACAATATTCTGCAACCCTCCTATATGCTGAATAGCTCTTACTCAAATAGTTCAATTAAAATCAATGGGACCACTTGTGTGCGTAAGTGCTATTCTGCAGGAGGACTGATTACAGGCTTCAGCACTTTTGGCCTGAAGATGTACCAACGTGTGATCACAGCACAGCTTAAAATGTGCCTATTTTAAAACTACTTGCTCATGTTAAAACCAACCAGTTTTAGGCAACAGCTGTGCAGCAGCTAACTGAGATAAGGATGCAAAGTTAACAGCGCAAATAGGATAGTGTGGACAGGAAAGGTGCTGAGCTCCTTCCTGTTCCGCCTGTATACCAGGAGCCAGGCTATTCTGGTAGATGGCTTCTGTGTATCCAGATGACGAAAGGCAGCTGAATATGTTGGCAAGGGTTGGAAAGCTGGCAGTAACTGACTGCATTTCTGAGAGCTTTCCACTGCTTCTTTTTTCAGCAGGTTAGACAATTGTGTAGACTTTAGCAATTCCTTTAAATCTCTGTGCATGTTTTTACAGTACGGCTGTCTTCCTCTTGCCTGCACACTGTAAGGGGTCACAGATGTACGTGCCAGACACATTTTTACAGCACCTCTGGCATCCCATTTGTACCATCTTTTTCATTCCGATTCATTTCTTGCCATACTTTCCACTATGAGAGCAGGCGGCTTTTCCTTCGGTTGTAGTCATATGCCAACATTCTAACTTACAGGCCTGGTGGTAAGGAGAAACAGAACGGAAATCTGCTTGAAATGTCAACTAGCTTTAGGAAAACTCCTCACACACTGGCGCTAGTGAAAAATCCCACGGTGGGCACACCAAGAGCCCCTTTCTTGCAGCAAGATGCGTTAAGGGCCCAACCCAATGGCCTGGTGATGCCCAGGGTCCCTCCGTTTGCTAACGCCTGAGGAGGAGGTTGGTTTTTTTGCCCCCGACGCCTGCCAAGCTCCCTGGATGCCGTCATGAGGAGTCATCTCCTCATGGCCTGCTGCCCCGCTCCCCTCACCTTCCTTGCAGGGGTCTCCAGGGCTACCAGCGACCCCGAGCCCCGCTCCCCTCCCCAAGGCCCGGAGCGAGCAGCGCGCTCGCATTTACAGGGGGGGAAAAAAAAAAAAAAAAAAAAAAAAAAAGAACAATTTTTGTGTGAGAACCGCCCGACGCTGAGGGGACGAGGGGCGCTGCGCCGCAGGCTCTGGGGCTGGCGCGGCCCTCACCGGCCAGGAGGCGCCTGCACCAACGGCCTGCCCGGCACGCGCTGCCCCTCCGCCCGCGCCGCTCTCCCGGTGAAGCGGGACCCGCCCCGCCCGGCCTCCCCACACACACACCCCCCCCCCCCGCGCGCATGCGCAGCCCTCCCGGGCAGGGGCGGAGCTTCCCCATCCCACAGCGCCCGGCCGGGGAGCGTTGGCAGAGCGCCGGCGAGGGGGCGGGCAGTCCCGGGAGGGAGTCGCTGGGGAGCGGTGGTGCCCAGCCAGGGGAGGCCGCAGGGGTGGAGGGCTGACCCGGGCCTGTAATGGGGAGGGAGGAGAAGGAAGAGGAGGAAGAAGAGGGGCAGTGCCCAGCGCCGGGGGGGGGGGGCAACGCCAGGCCGGCAGGGGCTCAGCGGAGTCCCGAGCAGGCGCGGTTATGGCGGCAGCGGGTTTTCTTCACAGGAGTCGGCGCTCCCCAGGCCTGGCTCCGGCCCTGCCGCGGCGTTCCGGGGCGCCCGGGCTCCTCCACACCCCCCGCCTTTTTCCTCTTTTTGTCGTGTTTTTCTCCCCCCCCCCCCAGTTCAGCAAGCCCGCGCTGCGGGCGGTGGGTTTGCCGTTAACGTTAGTAACTGCTCCAGCACCGGCCGATACCTTCCTCAGGCCGGCGACCGTGTCGCGCGCGGCGGCGTGGGAGGGCGGGGGCGGAGCCTCGGCCCGCCCCGCCCCTCCGCCTGCCTCTTCCTCACGGCAACGCCGCGCCTCCGCCCGCCCATTGGCTTCCCCCCTTCCTGCCTCCCCGCCTTCTGCCGCACGGCACGCGTCTCCTACCCCATTGGCCCCTTCCCCGCCCTCATTTGCATGGCGCCCCGCGCGCCAATCGGCGGCGGCTGCCTGCTTAACATGCAAGAAGCCGGCCACTCAGCGAGCGCGGGGGCCGGGCCACCACGTGCTGTTGCTAAGCTTCGGCTTCTAAATTGTTACTATAGTGGCCAGCCAATCGGAGGCGGAGATGGGGATCTGTCAACATTCCCTGCCCCAGCCAGGGGAAAAGGGGGGGCGCGCTGGCTGCCGGTTGGCCCGGCTGCCGCCCCGCGTCCCGCCCCCGCGCCGAATCGCCGTTGCCTATTGGCGGCGCGGGCCGCCCGTCGCCTGTGTGTCAAATGTAGGTTGAGAGAGGTGCCTTATAACCGGGGGCTTGGAAGTCCCCCGCGCGTGAACTCGGCGCGGTGCGCGACGCGGGGCGACGGGGGGCTCGGGGCTCGGCTCGGCACAGGCAGCCATGGAATTGAACTCTCTGTTAATTCTCCTGGAAGCGGCCGAGTACTTGGAGAGAAGAGACCGAGGTACTGGGCGCAGGCGGGCAGTCAGTCAGTCACCCGCAGGCGCTCCCAGCCGCTCTCGGCCTTTGTTGTGTGGCGGCGGCGGCGGCGGCGGGCGGCCCGGGCCGGGGGACCAGCCCCGAGCCCTCACCTGCCCGGGCGCCGGGGGACTGACCCGGGCTTCGCCAGAGGCTCCGCGCTGGGGGAGGAACAGTGCTCTTCTCTTTGTCTTTTTTTTTTTTTTTTTAACCAAAAAAAAAAAAAATCGGTTTTTTTTTTGTCAAGCTCTGGATGGGGATGGTGTGTGTGTTGCAGCGCTCAGGATACCTCACACTTCTCTGTGTGTGGCAGTCGTTAATTGTATGGCAGTGCTTCCCCCCCCTCCCCCCCCCCCCCAGCGCAGCGTGACAAGGGTTTGCATGATCCGCCTCGTTTTTAATGTGCACTCAAATAATCCTCCTAATTTCGGCACTCTTTTTTTTTTTTTTTGGTTTACCGAGTTGTTATATTTTTTGTCTCGCTTCTTTAAGAGATGCCAGAATAAAATCCAAACAAATCAACCGGAAAAAATTCTGTTCTTTACCCTAGCGTTCCTGCAAAGGAGGAAAAAAATGCATGGAAAAAATATATTGCCACTAATGCTGACTTTGTCCCTAGAAGCAGAACATGGCTATGCATCAGTGTTACCCTTCGATAGTGACTATTCCAGAAAGAAAACAAAGGCAGGCACCATGGCCAGAAAATCCCAGAATAACAGGTAATAGACGCACCGCTTTTTCAGAATGAATCGGCAGCTTTTCCAATGTGTCTAGCTTATGTACAGTGCATACATTTATTAAAAATAATAACTAATCCAGTGTCTTAGTTTCCCCCATCCCGGTAGTCGCCATTTTTTCCCTGGATGGGCTTGGCTCTGTTTTGATCTCTCATATAAACACTGCCACGCGTACACCATCTCCTTAGTACTCACTGCACTTCTAAACCATCCGCCCTCATTGCTCCCTCTGCTCCGCGCTCACCGACGGCGGCTTTTACTGCAGATCTTAACACCATAATCGCCACCCAGACTTCTCTTTGCATGGCACTAATTTCCCCCCCCCGCCCCCCCCCCGGCATTTATTTATAAACCACAGGCAGCGAACCGCCCGCCTCCCCCATCGCAGCCAGAGCAGATGCAGCCTCTGGTTGCAGTGCGGCGCTGGGTTCTCGGAGGGGGAGCATGCGGGGCGGTGGGGGGAGACCCACTCGTGCACTTGAACTTCTCCTGTCGGCATTAAGTGAGAAGGTGCTGGAGTGAACTTGACCTCTCCGGGGCTTCTGCTGCACCGCTGGGTCGCCAGCCCGCCCACCCGCCCGCCGCATGCAGATCCGTCAAAGTGCATGACTCGGTCGTTATTTATCACGATTATCGTCCGCTTTTATGTCGTGGTAGCGGTGGTTTTCTTGTTTTCCCCGCAGCCGCTACCTGTGCTGCGATGGCATGAGCAGAGGGCTGCTGTGCGCAGGCTCTCTGCAGCTTTGTTTGCTGCTCGGGCAGCGGCTGTGTACGTGCAGGAGGCTGTCTTACAGGGACAGTGCCGGCCCCTGCCTGGGAGCTCCTCCAGCCCTGTGCTGTGCCTGCTCTGCTTTGCTCTTCCAGGGCTGCGCCGGAGAGGACCGAGGACCGTGCCCAGCTGGGCCTGCTTCGCCCCGGAGCGGCGATGCTCTCCCCAGCGCAGGCTCCGCTCTGCACGGTCGTGCTGGATGGTGGCTCCTGTAGAATAGCCTAAAATGAACTCGGCTTGCACGTGACTTGTTTTCCAAACGAGCAGCGAGTCTCGGCGGGCCCACTCCACTCTCGCTCCTCCAGCGGGCATCCCGCACGGCAGTGGGCAGCTGGGTCTGCTGGCGCTGGGGAGGTGCGGGGCAGAGGGCCAGCGGCTGCTCGTGGGGCACCGGAGGTGCAAACTGAAATCAAAAGCTGACGAGCTCCCTCCTTGAGAAAGACACGAGCTGATGAGCGCCCCGCTCGTGCCTACTGCGGCCGAGCAATGTGTCTTGAAGATAACTGAGGGGGGGCGAATTGTTGCCCTATGCCCCTGCTCCAAGCAAGGCAACCATTTTGGGGGGTATTAATTGCAGTACTCCTACATGTCTTTGGTTTTAGTTGAATTCTTTGTCTCATTTTGCAGCATAGAGAAGATGTCAGTTCATTTTAAAAAAGAAAGTCATCAGGAGTGGGAGGCGTGTCTTGTTTCCTGAGACACTTTGCTCCTGAAGATTTTAAATTATTTTCTTATAAAGTATGCTCACTGCCTTTAAAAAAAAATCACAGTTAACCAAAACTGGTCTCATAGGATTTCCAGCTGTAAACTGGCCCTTGAATTGCACAGATTTCTTCTTTTCTGTCTCTTGCATTCAAGAACTCTGTGTTACTTACAGAGCTATTATTCCATCGTTTCCGTTCTTAGTAAGGTCTCTTGTCATCCACTGCAAAATAGTTATTTGTCTGAAATGTAAGCTGCTTTTAGGAGTTTTTAGGAGAGGATTTGTAATCTATCAAATACAGCAGAATTAAAAGGTTTCTGGTTACAGATTTGCTAGCGTTATTAAAGCTGAGGCATACACGTCTGCTTGCCATTGCCTTCCTGCTTTTCTTCTGCTTGTAGATTTATATTTACCTGTTCAGTCTTTTGCTCTGATTCTCACTCTAGCAGTGGCAACCTTCAAAAATGCCATCCTGCGGTATGCAATGTATACATTTACTTACACTTTCTTTTCTTCTAGTGGCAGTGATTAGATTAGGGATGAGTCGTCTGTGTTACAGAACAGGATAATGCTTGTCGAGAAACGGTTTCAGGGGTGGCTGCCACCAGGACGGTGGTTTGCCTGGTTCAGCGCGGGCACTGGGCTTGCTTGCTGGTGTGGGAAACAGAGGCACATTGCTTTAATGCAGCACCGTGCTATTTCAGGGACAGAGGTGCAGCAGCAGGGCCCTGTGAGCACCTCTGCATTGTACCCACTGACTCTGTACCCACATCTAGCAATTGCTGCTCAAGTCTGCCAGTGAGCTTAGACTTGAGGGGGAGGAATTATCCTTACATTTGAACATCCAAAATGAAATGCATGAAGTACACTAGCATCGCTGTTTTATTATTATTTGGAGCTTATAGGCTATAGGGTCCAAGCCCCAGACTAGAGTCTGAATTTTTGATAATACAGTTAAGCCTTCCTAAGCAACTCAAAGATTAACAGAGGGAGACGACTGGCCAAAGTTCAGAGGATCTGGAGTGGTCGTGGGTGATGTGAACCACCGGGCAAAGTGTCCATATTGTTCCACTTTAACCATTTTCCAGACGTGGTGGGTTTGGAGCATTGGATGCAGGCAGGCACAACTGTGTACATGTCTGAAATTTACTCCTTATTATTGCATTGTTTTTCTTACATATAAAAATACATACTTAAGTCTGGAGGAGTAGGAAAGGAGCAGATAACTGCACGTTTCAGAACTGCAGGGGTTTTGTTGTTGTTTTCATTATCTATTTTTATATCCTGCTGCTTGCAGCATTTGATCAGATTAAAAAGTGAGATAGATATATATGGGGGGGGGTTATGCTTTATGATTTATACATATATAAAAGCATGAAAAACATCTTCCTCCTCATTCTTAGAAAATCAGAAAAGAAGGGAGGAGGAGAAAAACCATCAGATGTGAGGAAGCCTGGTGTGCTGTACCCTTCTTTGTTCTGTATTTTCTCCCCCATGTTGCCTGCCGGTGCGGGGGAAAGAGCATACTCGTGTAGTACAGGTGTGCTGACCGGCTGCTGCGGGCTGGGGGACTGGGCAGGGATGGATTACAGCTGCCCTGTTGTTCAGTGAAGGCACTGATGGACGCCTCCG
The DNA here is from genome assembly GCF_964188355.1 of Buteo buteo. Lineage (NCBI taxonomy): Eukaryota > Metazoa > Chordata > Aves > Accipitriformes > Accipitridae > Buteo > Buteo buteo. Next base: position 9,735,063 of record NC_134171.1, on the reverse strand, counting down.
TCCTCTGCCGAGGTGGTGGTGATGTTCACGTAAGAAATTGTATCTTGAGACCTCCATCCTCTCATCGAAGGCTGGCAAGGCTCAGACCCACAGGAAAAGAAAGGGGAGGAAGACTGCCCACCCTTTGGACAGGATGCTCAGGTCTGGGCTAAAGGCTGCTGCCCTCTTGACTGCGATTAAGTGAAAAGTAATTTTGACGGGTTTGGATTCATGCAGGGAAAAATACCAGCAGAATTGTGCTTAATTAATGGAAATCTTTAAGACTCCTGTCTACCATGGGGAATTTAACATTTTTGTTTTGTCCATTGATAGCTTTGGATCAAAATTGGAAGTGGTCATTAGCAGTTTGTTGCTAAACAATATTCTCAGGGTTATTGGTAGCAATCATCAGACGCAATTTTTAGCCAGTTGTTTTTCACTTCCACATGAAAATTACTTGATTTTATGTGTTTTCTTTTCACTCAGTTTCATATGATGTGCCCTTTCCCATGTTGCACAAACCAAACTGCCTTGTTTTCTCTCTCTTTCCGGTTTGCCGTGTGTACCGTGTCCTCAGCTGAGATTCAGACTTGTTCCCCTCCAGTAATTTTGACCAAAATCCTCTGGCAAATGAAACTGGATTCTGTTCTGCAGTGTTCTGCAAAGAGGACAGGAGATTGGAGAAAGGCACAAGATTGTCTTTTGTGGGGAGGTAAACCTGGGTCACATCTTATTGTTACACTAATACTTACCAGGTACTTGACCACAGTATAATAAAGGTCTCCTCTTCACAAAGCAGTGGCTGTAGTTCCTAAAGCAGTGCCACGCAGTCTAATAATTCTTGTTAATGTGTAGTTGGAATTAAAGAAAAGGCATAAACCAAGCAGCTGGATTTAGTGCAGCTGAACCTCGGAAACGTTAAAAACAAATATTCAAAAGTCTCCCCAAGCTTGCTGTTTGATCCAAGGAAATGGATAGGTAACACATGTGCAATGTGCTGAGGAGGAGTACAACGCAAATCTGAAATTTGGTGACATTTGCTCACGTGGCAAGGCACCTTGACAGAAAACCACGCTAGCCTGCAGGTAACTGTGCTTTTTTCTGCCCTGGCTGTAATGACATTCACCAGGTGTGGGGTGCCTTAAGCCATGTGTGGGTGTGAGGTTCATGTCCGCCCGTGCGCAGGGGAGCTCAGGCAGCTGCTTTGCCATGAGAGGGTCAGAAATAAGGTAAAATGAAGACTAAAATCTTAGTGTTAGATGCCTGTCTACTGAGGTCACAGTTAAATTTACTTGCAGAGAAAGGAATTGGACGTCGGTGGTGCAGTGTGTTTGGCCTGTTAATTTAGGAGCTGGTTTATTGAAGGAGGGGGAGCAAAATACATGCTGGTTTATAAATATATCTTCTGTATCTATTAATTAATATTTTTCTCATGTGTTATATAAATAGACTTGTACTTTGTGCTGTGTTCTGGCGAAGGGTTATATCTAGAAAAAGATGAAAGCTGCATTTGGTGTTTCAAATGAAAACAGCTTAATGTCCGAATTCCTCTGTTAATGTTGGCTCACAGTGAGGGTCAACCTGTGGCCCGCAGAGCAAGCCCCTTGGTCTCTGCAGATGTTATTCTGTGCCTACACAAAGCAGCTTAGGGATCAGAGCCTGATTTTTATTTTATTTTTCCTTTTTTTTTTTTTTTTTTGTGGGAGGCTGAGAATAAAACACTGCAAACCAGACTGTGCAGACACGGCTCCTCTGCTTTTTTGCCTGGCTTTCTGAATTCAGTAGATTCCTCTGGGTTTGCTTTCCTAAAGCTGGCAGCAGAGGGACAGCAGTTGATACCACCGTGCTTGTTTTTAAAACTGATGCGTTTTGGTCCCAATATAATAGATCTTACCAACTGGTCTGTCACTCCTGAGGAACTGCAGTAGGTCTGTGATGCCTGGGAGTTGCAGTGCTTGTGCAGTTGAGGAAAACAAATTGCCACCATATTAGAAGCATGTTCGGACCTCACGACTGCAAACATGTGGCAGCACAAACTTGAATGAGGTACTGGAGCCAGAGCTCTGCATCAAGGCTGTGCCAGTATGCCTGGTTCCCAGATCCCAGCTGAATCTGCAGGGCCAGTTAAATTTTGCTATGAGGAGAATGCAAAAGTAATTTCTAGTGGATTAATTCCATACAGGCTGTTTCTTTGACAGGCTGTAAGCGATGTGTTCAGTTTAAAATAAATGGAAAAAACCCAACAGCTCAGGAACAGGGAATACTGGGTAGAATGCATGCTTATGCTCAGGTTTAGCCTTGCAGCACTCCTCGTATTTGGTGATTCAGATGGTGGCTGTAATATTTTCAGGTGTGTCCCACAGCAGGTAATATATGTAGACAGGGAATTCCCTGGAATCAAATTGGGATCCTACCAGCAAAAAGCTGTGCAGCAATCGCATCCAGACCAGACTGTGGGTATATGAGCTGTGTGCTCCTATGCACCGGCATGCTTGGGAGTGGGAAGTGGATGCAGACACTTAATGTGTAGCACCTTGTAAAACTTCTTGCTCTGTTTATTCTTAGTCTTTCAGCCTGGACAAAAGGTGAAGTGCAGGCAATGTAGTTCGCATGTGGCCCTCCAAGTGCCATGCGACCTTAGGTGGAGTTGTGTCCTCTGCACATGGTTTGTACAACACCCTGCCAGCCGTGCCTGCACCAGAAAGCCCTGGCACGGGCAAGGTGCCTGCCACTGCTTTAAGCACTTCATTAACTAGCCTGCTTTGCTCCCTATGGTGCTTTAAAATGCATTGGCAACTGGTAACATATTGGTGACTCGAGGTCTAGACCTGGCTTCTGTTAGCATTGGGGAAGAAATTTCAGCAGTGTTGCCAGTAAGTCCCTGCTTTTGTTAGGAGGTGTGCTGGTTTCCTGCTGACAAGATGCACCGTCTGATGGGGCAAATGGATGGAGGAGTAGGGGAAGGTGTCTTAATAATGAAACAGGCAGTGCACCGTGCATACAGTGAAATGTCAACCCAGTACCCATGTGGGCAGTTCCTGCTGACTCACCTGTAAACTGGTAGAAAGTGGACTTTGGGGGGGACTTGTCTTTTCTGTGTTAGTCTTACCGTCTCAATTAGCACCCATCGAAATTGCTTGCATGTGTCTGTTGAATGTTGCATCAACCAAATGCTCAAGTCCAATACCTAGAATTCTTGTTTAGGGGAGGGAGGGTGGTGGAAGGGGCAGCTCTGGGGATGTGCTGTTGGAAGTGGCACAGCATCTTGCAAACATCTGCATTTACTTGGCTCTTCCCCTTCTTTCAAATCTTGACAATTTATTCACAAAGAAAATGTAACTGCTACTTCATAGCTGGTGAACTGCTTGGCATTTGCTAAAGGGGTATTAGGGCTGTCTCAGGTCAACAATGTAGTCTAAGCAGCAGCATTCCTTACCTCCTCCTTCTGAATCTATGATTTTGCTGATACTTTTTTTATTGTTGGCTTTTTCCCTTTATTTTTATCTGAACCTTTTTATTGACACCTTTCCTTCATCACTGCTACCCCCAACTCCCCCAAGTTTTGCCTGAAGATACAGAACCCAATATAGTGAACTTAAGCTAAACACCAATATTCTTCCTTCTCTTGCAGCTGCTTTTGAAGGGCTCCACAGACCATTTGTCTGAAACCACAGTCATACATCTGTCTCTTTTATATAAATATATATATATACATATATCTTCTTAGTCTTGGCTTACATCTTGCCTTTTACTCAAGTAACAGAAGACTCCATTTTGAAACAGAGGTAGTGCTTGGGGTACTGGTTTGTGTGCAGACCAGTTCTTAGGGTTTTTTCCTTCAGGTTGCATGAAGAGCAGAAGGATATTCTTGAAATATACTGTGCTGTAGACAGTGAAGGAGAGAATAAACAATATTTAGAGAGAGGTTCATCTCTTCTGAAAACAAACACAACAAAAAACCCCCCATCATTCTTGTAATAGGGTATTGAACTTGCTCTGTAGATGGAGCAACTGTCAGGTAAATGTCAAAACTCTCAGTTTTGGTTCCTGGATAAGGCCTGATAGTTGAGGCATTAGTCAGCCTCCCCACACCTCGTGAAATGTGTGGCTGGTGCCCATGTTTGCACACTGCAGGCGTCAATTAGGCTTTTGTGTCCCAAAGAGCTCTGCAAAGAGGCACACATCTGTCACCATTTGGTTTGGTAACTGGCATAACCAGGGCAGGCAGCAGTGCCCCTCCAGAGCTGGTCTGGCAGGACATATCCTGGATGAACACCAGGATCACCCTTCATGAACCAGAGGTGCCTTGTAGGTGTGCTGCATGCAGAAGGACTTCCAGCGACTCATTGCATCCTCTCTTAATCCAGCAAAATACTCTTTGCGGGCTGAATTTATTGGCCAGTGGTTCTGCTGCTGGTGCAGCGGTCACCATGCATGCTCACTGGAGCTGGGTGTGAGCTCTGCTACAGCAGGCAGCTGAGACTTGGCTAGTTACAGTGATCGTGTTCATCTTTGTGTATAATTGTCAAAAACATCAGGGCAGGGAGGTCATGCCATAGGGATGAATCTAGACCAGCCTGTATTTCCTGTCTCTTCCAGAGTTCCCTGCGAACAGTGTCTTTGTGCCTTTGACAGGCCCATTGCTGGTGTTTGGGGAGAAAGGTTCCCACCTGAACTTACATTTTCTATGTGTAGGCAGATTTGGCATAGTGTTTGTAACTTTTTGTGAACATTGGTGTGGATAAATGTTTGTGAAGAAAAAGTTTGATCTCTTTGTGTGTAGGAGTAGAAAATAAAAACAATATCCTCTTATTATGGTCAAATGGCAAAGACAGTAAATCACAACAAACCCAGGCCACCTTGACCTATTAATGTAGCACAGAATAGGTGTAGAACACTTTCAGTGTTGCTACATTGGTCAGGAGTCCTTACATGGCACTGTAGGAATACATACATTACCTAACCATGGCTCACTTGGTGGAACAAGTTTTAAAAAAATAGATAAATGAAGAATTCATAGTCTCTTCAGAAAAAGGTACCAGGTAATGGTTGACATCGTTGATGTCTTGGTAACAACACTGGAATGCTTTCCAGTGACAGTGGATTAGCATTAGTGCTGAACCTTGTAAGCATTTGAGTTTTCCTTTACCTGCAGAGGGGCAATTCGCTTAATTCCTTGCAGGATCAGGAGCTGCACCAGCCTGAAATAAATTGCTTCCGGGTTTTTTCATTGGATATTTCTCTGCATGAGCTTTGCTTGCATTTTCCCCTCTCTATGGCTGGAGAGATAACTTTCATCATCAGTAACACCTAGGTACACAGCAGCATCCAGCTGCATGCGCGTTTGTGGTGAGAGGCAGAACAGCTTGCCACCAGGCAGGTCGTGCGTTTGTGCAGGAAGACTTTCTTGACCTGTGATGTCTCTGCTTACTCGACGGACTGTGGGCTTACACCTCCAAAAAGCTGTCTTGGTTAGCACATTATGCCCAGATGCAGGCAGGGGTTACAGCACATTGTAGGAGAGCTGCTTTGATGTAATCTGCCAGCTCTAAAAGCTGCCACCACCTTTGTATCTTTTGATCCTTGTGTACTGGACGTGTTTTCAGTGGGACAAAACTAAAAGTCTGGGAAGTTGCTGGTTTTGAACGGGCGACAATAACTTCATTTTAGGAATGTTTTTAATCTGAGCTGTATAAATAAAATTAGTATTTCCAGCTGAATCAATTAATCCTCCAAGAAGTCAGGGCTGCCTTCTAACGGCAAAAAAACTGAGGCATCGGTTGGGGAAAAAAAAATAGATCTTAAATCCTAGTAGATTGGAAGAGAATAGCATACTGATGTGGTCAGTTCAGGCACCGTGATTTTTTTTTTTCTGTTTGTAGACCGAGAATTAAGAGGATTCCTCTTTTTTTGCCATTAAGATGGCAACAGCAACAGCAGTGGTTAGCTGCTGATATTTCTTCTTGCTTCTCCATGGGCTTGAAAGCTGGCTTTTTGGGTGCTTTTTACTCTTACCTGTTACCATTTAGATCTTCTAACACTTTCTGCCCCCTCATAATTTTTCTTCACAGATAAAAATCTTGTGGGCTGTTTTTATTACTAACCTGCTCAGTTTTTTATGTCCAATTCTGTCTCTGAATCTATTGAATGCTAATAAATGCAAATTTATTATAATTCCCCCCCAAACCCACAGTTTGCTCATGGAAATTAAGTTGATACCTTGAAGTATCTAAGGGATGTAAAAGTGAAGCACTTTAACAGCAAAGCTGTTTCATAATCCATATAAATACATGTTTTAGAGAGCTCTTTTGCAACTTACGCAGGTGTTGGCTTTTAAATGTTCTAAATTTTGGGTTGTTTATCCTTTTCTCTAATATTTCTTTTCTCTTTTTAATAGGTCGTCACACAACGAACTAGAAAAACATAGGTAAGTCTTGAGAAAAAAGCAAATTAAAAGATGTATGGCTGACATTAGAATTACCATGCTTATTGAAGAATATTTTGCTGAATTTGTTTTGATTCTGCACTGAATAGTTTAAGTTGGGGGTTTTTATCAACTAAAATCTAACAGGTATAATATTATTTGGCTTTTTTTCTGTTGTTTGGTATGCTATTTTTGAAACACCCCTGATAATTAGCTTTGGACTGATTAATACTGTAACTGGTTAACCATACTGTTACTAATAAAGAATCTGATTGCAGCTTTTGTTGCTAGAGGTGTTAAATGCTTTAAGTACAATCAAAGTATTTTGTGATTAAGGTGGATGATTTTCAGGGAACAATATGTCACACAGGGTTATTCTATGTTTTTTTTAAAGTATGCCTAAAGTGCAGTTAATTTTCATCTTGCATGTAAGTACCTACAGATACGTTTTTCCCCTCCGTCTGCTTCCTTGCTGGTACATGTCCTGTCCAAAGAGCTGTGTGTGAGCTAGAAATCAGCAACTCCTGAGCTGCAGCCCTGGTTCTGTGTATCCAGCGCTGTGAAAAGCTGTACTTACTTACAAAGGACATTCATTAGACCCTGAAGACCTGACTTTTAGAGAACATGTCTGCACAGTTTTGGAGGCCGTGTTACTGTCTATTGTATCTTGTCAGAGTTTGTTTGCAGATGGGCTCCTTAGCTGTAGGAAGTCTCCTGGGGTACGCTGCTCTGAAGGTGCACACAGAGAGCTGCCGAGTACAAAAGGTGCCCATCTTTGCATTGGCTTTCGGTTCCCCGGCTGAGCAGCGCTGTGGCACCCTCACTGCAGGATCGCTGCCTTTCACTTATCATTCAGGCAGCAGGACAAACTCTCTTTCGGGTAGTTTTTTGTTCTTTTTTGTGTAGCTTGTGGTCTTTCGGTTTTCATGCATCCAAAGAAAGCAAGGGGTGTATGTGTGAATATGACTTAAACCTATTTGCATGCTTCTAAATACCTGAAACATGGTTGATGGCACAACAAGATTGAACTCACTGGGGTGGGGGCGGTTGTGTGTTGTTCTGTGGCCGCAGTTATGTAGCAGCTAGACCATCACTTCCCTTGCATGCCTACATGCTTTCCTGTAGTTTAATTGTAATATGAGTAAACTATAGCCCTGCCTAATAGCCACGTGGTCGTCCTAGAGATGAGAGGAACTGGGGAAGGCTCAAGCTCACAAACACAGGCCTGGGCTGCGGAATGCAGTGCATTGGCTAAGGCAGTGAAATCAGCTGGCAGAAGTTCTGCTGACAGAGTCTTCAGGAAGATAACTTGATGCAAAATTCTGTCCTTCAGTCACAATTCTTTAAAAGAAGAAAAAAATCTTTGGCCCCAACTGTGCTTCTTTCTCACTTTCATTTTTTTTCCATCCTCTTTCTAGATACCCTGTTCCATTTCTTCCTTTTCCCCTGCTCCATCATTACTGACCTGTTGTGATCCAAACTGCATATTCCTTTTTTTTTCTTCAAGTCATTTTTCTAACCCAAGCATGGAGTTGCCTCTTCTTCCCTCTGCTCTGCCTTAACATGTTTAAGCAGCACGGTAAATGAAGTACAGCAGTATTTGCAGCAGATGCAAGGGCAGAAGAAGGATCTGTTAATTGTTCAATCTCTGTTCTCACTTTCAGTTCTGTGTTGTATCTTTGTAGTAGCTAGAGCATATAGCATTTGCCTTGCTACCTTTTCTTTCTCTGCCATCTCAAGGTCAAAATAGGTAAACTGCCAGGTATGTCTTGTGATTATACAACTAATATTTGTAACTGCTGCCACTTGCTGTACCTCTACAGTTAGACTATACTTGAAGCCAGGTTTTTATTATTCCTGGTGAGAACCTGCGAATTAGTACAAGATCCTTGTATGTGCAAATGGGTGTTCACAAAAGCAAGTGAGGTGTATACAATTCTAGTCACCTAATATATTGGTGTGAAGCACTCTTGTAATATTTTTTTTTTTTTAACAACCCCCTCCTCCAGCACTGTGGGTGTATGAGCTGATAATAACAATTGTACTGTTTTTCACTCTGTTTTACTAAAATTGCATTAAAATCCATCAAGCATCTTGCAAAGTTTGATGGAAGATTCCCAGCCATAGTGTGTCCCTGTAGCAGCTGATCCTTGCAGCAGAGCCCATCCTCTTCCCCCAGCGCAGCCCTGCCCTGCTGGCTATGAAGCACTGGATGTTGATTTTGGAGGTGTATTCTTTCCAGGACCATCGCCTTTGACTCACCACTGCCATGAAGCTTCTGGCTGAGGCACGCTTGGTTATCTCACAGGAGCCCGTCAAGGAGGAAGAAAGGAGATGGCCGCTCATATCCTCCTCCTTGCCCAGTCCCTCATGTGGTGTCTGTGGGCTGGACTGAGCGCTGGAGGGCAGGGAAATGGCTTCCTCATTTACAGGGCCTTTGTGTCCTGGATGAGGATGGCCAGAGCTACCACTAACCAGAAAGCCATAGCAGCCGTGTACTGGTACACAGTGCTGTTCAGGTTCTACATTGGTGTTGCACATAAGAGGTTTTATCTCTGGTTTTGATGTCAGTGGGAATGGCAGTGGTTGATCTCTCTGTGTGTGCAGACTCAGCCGTTTGGCACCACTACTTTAATTTGCATTTTCTGCTGCTGGGTCTCTTTTCTCTATGCTCTTGAGGGGATGCTCAGAGAAAGACAAATGGAAGCAGAGACATAATTCCAACAAGAAGTCTCATTATATGATAGAATTCAGACTACATTTATGGTAAAGTGTTTGTCAGCAATTCATACATAAAACTTCTTTTTCTCAGCTTTAAGTCTCCCTGGAATACACTGCTCAGAACTTCAGTGTTTGTTCATTATAGTGAAACTCTGTAAGGACTCATCCCTCTAACGGCAGTCCTGTTTTGGTCCTGTGTGATTAAGGTTTGCATCTCAGAGCCATGAAACAGGAAACCCCCTAAATAAAAAGTAGGAAGGCAGGAAATCTTCTATCCTAAGGACAAATGAGGTTCTAGAAGATATTTTAATAATTACAGACAGGTCAATCAGAGTGGTACTCAGATATAACTAGTTCCTAATGACAAATATATATATATATTTTAATGTATATTATTTTTTATTACTGTGTCCAGCCAGAGCACTATATCAGTAGGCTTTCACAGAGCAATGTAAATAGCAAGTACATTGGTAATCAAGACTTTTTGCAAGGCAGTCTTTAAATCAACCTAACCTGACAGCTGTAGAGAGGAATTCAGCTTTCATAGTGTAAAAAAACCAAGAATCCATGAGAGACTCAAGCTTCTTAAAAAGACACGCATAATCTCATTTATTTGCATCAATTTATACTAGTTCTGCATTACAATGTAAAAAACAAGCTATATTGGCTTGAGGATTGTACTGAGATCTTCACACCGCTCTGTGAAGGCGGTGAGTCATCTGCCCTCTGCTATTCATGTGTGGACTTGTCCCCCCAGCTTGCGCAGGACTGGGGGAGGGAGTGACACCTCCCTGCTGTGGTCCATCCTTTCTTGTCAGAAGCGACTGGAGCCCTGACGAGGGATGCTGGGACCAACCCATCAGGGCTCCTTTGGGGACAAAGTCATTTCACTCCTGCCTGGCCATGAGGAGCTCTGCTGTAGGAGGAGTTCAAGATCTTGTCCTTTCTATGGCAAAGTCTTTGAAAATAGCCTGTGAAACTGAATGATTTTAAAGAACAGCTTTTAAGCATTAGTGAGGAAATTAATAAAAGTGTGCCTCAAAATCGGCAAGCCACATGCTGCTGTCCCCAAACTGGCACTGTGTGAGCTGAAAAAGTGCCTTGGCTGGGTGACCATGGTACAGCTTGATCTAGATGGACGGTTATCTCTTGCCTCTGTCAAACTGTATTATTCTCTGTGGGGTTTTCCTGTTGTTTTTTTTTAATCAAGAAGGGGGAAGGGGCAGATCAGCAGTGGTAAAAGTTGTCCTGCCTGCATTCCACAAAGTAGTAAACTGCTGGCAAGCAGTGGGAGTATAATTAGAAGAGGGAGCTGATTAATGTCTTTGGGCAGGATGGACTGGTGATCTTGAGCATGGCAGTGCTCAAGCACTGCAGCATCTGACTTGCAATTGCTTTCCTGCTTGGAGGAATCAACAGATTCCATCCCAGGTCCCCAGGTGTAGGTTTGACAAAAGCCGGTGAGCTGAGCCGGGTGGACGTAAAAAGCAAGCATTGCTGTTGGGAGAGGTGGGCTCTAGGGGCATTTTCCTGCTTTGCTATGGAAGTTGCTCCAAGAAGGAGAAGTGCACAAGTGTTTAGCTCAGTCACTGGGTATCAGGTGGGACAGGGAACAGTCCTCTCTTGTTCAAGGCTCACTAGTTTGCATTGCAGCAAGTTGAGACTGCTGTGGAGATGGCCTGGATCAGTTGAGTGGGATAGCCCTGAATTTTTAGAAGTGCAAGAACAGGATGGGGAATACATGAGACACAGTGACTTGCAAAACCTTTTGGAGGAACAAACCATTCCTTCTTCCCAAATGAGTCTAATGTATGCATTGTTTACAGTGCTGATCGGGGGAGACTGAAAGTGTTCTCATGCATGCAGAAGGTAATCCTGTCCTGAGGTTTGGGTAATGCTTTGTGTAGTCCTTTAACCTAAAATCTTGCCAGAAAAGGGTTGTTCTATTGCATCATAATGTGTATGAAGTAGATATCTGTACATAAATGTAGATTTTGATGAAAAATATATATTTTGATGGGAGCATTACGACATACAACATTAGCTGAGAAAATAAATAGGGTGGGTGCCTCTGAAGTTAAGTTCTAATAGATAGTCAGTTTTCTTATGAAGGAAGTGCAGATGCTAGGAGCACAGTTACATTCATTAGTACGTTAATTTCACCCACCAGTGTTACTTGGAGTTTAAAGTTTCTATAAGCTGAGAGAGTGCACAGATGGATGTCTTGAAATTCTCTCTGTGGTTCTTCATGTTACTAAATTGCAGGGTTAATGGAAAGCATGTAATTGCCAGTTGCTGATAAACTTGGAAGTTTTGAAACAGAACTGAAAGGTCATTGAAATAATAGTGTACCAAAACAGTGCTTAATGTTTATTTTTATTATGGGCTGCCTTTTCAAAATTGCACATTACCATTGCAGTTAGTGCTGTTATGCAGCATAAAGATAAAACTGCATTGATCCATCACATTGAATGGCTACAGTGTCGCCACTAGCTGAGGAAACCTCCTAACTGCTGCTGGAGGTAAAGTACGTCCAGGGAAAGATCCCCCAGTATGTGTCTTGCCGCTGTGCTTCCATCAGGACTTTAACCCAGCATGGTTGTGTGCTGCTCCTGCTGGGTCTTGCTTCCTGCTGGCGCAGGAGGGAGGGGAGAAGCTTGCTTCTTCAGCCAGTTCATTTTCCTAACCCAGCTCACTGTCACAGGCACACCCTAGTGCCAGCACAGGGAGAGGGTGGGATGGCTTCTTTGAGTGACAGTATTAATTTACAGTACAGAGCAGTATAGTTCACTTCTTTGTCAGTTTAATATTTCTCTTAAGCATCCAGTTTTGGCCACTATGTCTGGAGAGTGCTGTGCTGGATGGGTCTTACTGACCTGGTACAGATCTCATTGTTATAATGGGTCTATAAAAAACTGCTGCCATTTCTAGGATGTGTCCAGATTGTACATAAACCATCCAGATAATATGGCTGCTACATTAGTGGTGGGAACCACGTCGTCTTACTAGCAGAATTTAACCTCTTTTCTTCTGGTTTTCTCGTCAACTAAGGAACTTTTTACACCATCTGGTTGGTGTGAAGTGGTTTATTGCAATTCAAGTGAATTGCAATAAACATACCTTTGCACTGCTTAAGCAAGGTAATGTCGTAAGAGTCTGACTTGCTTTTTGTGAGCTGACAGCCACCATGATTTAGGCATCTGCTCCCCCCCAGCTATGACTGCCTCCCTGAGGACGCTCGCTGTGGTGGTCAGGTGAATGGTGTTGCCTCAGTCAGTGCAAGGCTGAGTCTCAGCTCAAACCCCCTTTTACCTGTAATTTAACCCGAGGTTTCCAACAGAGGAGGAAAGTATATGGTGGTATTTGTGTCTTAAATTGCTGTAATAAGTTTTTTTGTGGAGCTTGTTTAGCAAAGTCTATAAAGAACTGGACCCACAGAACTGAAAATTTAATCCTATGCTTTTGTTGAAATGTCCCATGTTTCTGAGTCTGATGAATCCATGGAATTAAAGAAATTAGAAGGTTTAAAGATTAGTGCTGAAATGCTAGTCTTTCCTTACTTTTTCCCCACCTTTTGGCAGTCTGCAAATGTCCAGACCTGTGGCTTGTCCTGTACTACATGCTGCAATAGCTACTATAAATGCCAATGCACTGAACTCCTGTCTTTTCAGTGCCCACAGCAGCTCGCCCGTTTATGCACTCCCAACAACAGCGTATTCCCACCTAGACTGCTGGTTTGGAAAGGAGAGGTATATTAAGCAGATGAAGCTTGGAAGTTAATCTGCTCAGGAAGTTATATTCCAGGTGTCAGAGATGTACATATCCTCGTGCTCTGGACAGAGCTTTTATTCAGCAATGAAAAATGGACTAAAATACAGTCTTGACTAAATTGTAATGTCCTTTTTCCTGCTGAAATTGGCTTTGAACTGCGGAGCCTAAGTGCAGTCTTGGGTCTGGGCTCCAGAAAGCCATGTGCTTCCTGGCCAGTCAAACAGCCAGCAGAAAGCAGATGGGCGAGAAACCAAGTGCATGCATTTTTTCCAGTTGAATTTGTTCATCCCTCTCTCCAAACATAAGTCCGTTATGTGTTGGCGTCTAATGGACTATGTGAAAGGTGGTTTATGTTCTCAGCATCTGCTAATTGACCTCGCCAATTGTTATCCCCTGTGGTGGAAAGAGTGGGCTGGTCTTGTACAAAATGGAAATAGATGGGCCAGACTTCCAGGTACTTTCAGGACTGTACAGACAACAGTTAGGTGCTGATTCCCTGCAAACAGGGAAAGAGATGCCTGGTGGTGACTGATCTCTTGATTGGAGGAGAAAAAGATTTGTTGAATTAGGTATTTAAAAAAAAAAAAAGTTTTCTTTTTAAGCTTGCTTAGCTACATCTGGGCAAGTGAGCTGGAACTTGATTTTTTTTTTTAAAGGTATTTAGGCAGCTAATGGGCTTTAAGAAGCTGGCCTCTGAAGTGAGTCATACGTAACGCCATGGGAATCCTTGGCTGAATCCAAACCAGTCAAGTCTGTGGAAGCCCACAGATGAAAACTAGGTGTACAGAAGTGGTACCTGCCATGGTTTGAAGAGGTGGCAAATGCACCTGAAAGCCAGCAATGTGGCTCCAGCTGTTCAAGGCAAGGTTGCCTCTGCACTCAGGATTCACACCAAATCTGCAGGAGGCTGGATTATTTTCTCCCAAGTATGTCATGAGCACAAAATTTCCATGACCCAGTGTCCCTGGTTGGAGTAGACACTAAGGGATCAACCTCAGCTGGAGGAGGTGGCTATATTCTGTGGGTTGATTGTCCTGTGTCTTCCTCTCCCTGCCTCCATGCTGTATTGGCATCTGTAGCTTTATTTTCAGTGCTCCTTTCCATGGACTGCTTACCCTGTTTGAGTATTGGATATACTGTGGCCTGGTCCCAAATTCAAAATGTCTCTCTCTGGATGGAACAATGTGTACTTTCCTGTTACAGCTCATGCTGCTTTCCCCTCGTGGTCTCTGTCAGCGGACACTTGTACTTAGATGTACTACAGAGAATTCCTTTGCAGGTCAAGTAATTTTTAATCTGTTTTTTTTCCCCTTGGTACACAGGGTGGTTTAGCATGTGGCAGGCTGTGGGCCCGATTCTGCACCCCACTCGGGATATCAGTAGGAGCTGTGCATCCCTGCCTGCAAGCTGAACCCCACATCACAATCCAGGCAGCTAGAGAGGATGCAGTTAAGGTTCCGGAAACTGTACTGAGCATGAACATTTAGCCAGCAGATCATAAATGTGAAAAAGCATAATGCTGTTCCTTCACAGCAGTTTAATTTGGGCCTTTTTTGAAACAAACAAACAACCCCCCCTCCAAAACCCAGACTCAAACCAAAATAAACCCAAACAAAAACTCCATGTATGTGATCCAGTTAAGATGGACTTTTCTTGTCCTAAAGAACTGTGCAATTCACCAGAATGGATAAGATATTCCTTACCCCCCTGCTCGCTGCCCTCCCCCCCCCTGCCCCGGCATTTTTGGAAAGAGACAGTTGTTTTGGGACTTCATAGAGTGCTGTGTTTTGAGATGGAAACTGAAACACATATACTGAGCTACGTACACATCCTGCTAGAATAGAGCAGTGACAGGACTTGTCAAAGGATGTCAAGTGGCTAATATTATTGTTTAATTCCAGTTTATGTTAGGCAAATTTTTTTCTACACAAATTATCATAGAATCATAAAATAGTTTGGGTTGGAAGGGATAGTATAACTAATTGTGTAGTCCGTGGAGATTGGCATAGCTGACACAGAAGAGGTGTGGGCTTGGATGTTATATACACGAGGTCATCTGTTGCAATGCTTCTAACTTGAAAACTAGTAACTAGTTGCAGGCTACATGCCCTACATTAAGAAAGCCTCTATTAGATTCTACCTTATAGTAAGAAAGCAGAAGATTCAGGGAACAGTCAACGACTACATGTGAACATGGTAAAACATCTCTAAAGGTTGGAGAACTACTTGTGAGTCCTCTCCTCCCAACTGCCACCTTGGGATTAATGCCTAACAAATTTGTCTGCTTTTCTTTCATTGATGTTTCAATTTAGGTAACTAAGTGAAGATACAAGGTGCTAAATAAGGGGCCTGCCTGGCATGTAATTGCTGCCACAACTCAGCAGCTTCTATTGAAGTTAGGAGTACCATCAGTGTTTGCAAATACCGGCTGCGCAGACGCTCTATGTGTTACATACCACATTAGCTGGTATTTACAAAACATAAAGGTAGCAAACCCTATAATTCCCCCAAGAAAGCTGACTTAATCCCGATGGGTAAGTGCTGTTGTGTTGACTGCTGAAATGAACAGCATGGGTGGAGCAAATAATTTCTGCTAGGGAAATTTGGGAGCTTGTTGTGTGTGTTTGCCTAGAAGCAGTTGCTGGGTCTACATGCTAACAGGTATTTGAAATAGACTGTCAGGTGTCTTGGTTCCCACTGCCCGACTTTACATACTCACATGGCAAGTGGGTCCAAACTTCTGGCTCTTCCTTCCATTCCCAGATAACCTCAGGACACTGCACTTAAGAAATCTGGGCTGAGTTTTGTGGGGAAGAAAGAAGAAGGAGGAAAGGGGGAAAGAGGTTTGAAAAGCTGTTCCATACCGTATCATCCCAAAATGGATCATTTTCAGATTCTGCTCGACTGCACCATCTGGCACAGAGACAACCAGCTTTGTACTGTTCAATGGAAAGGGAAATAGGACGGAAATTAAATTATAAACAAGGCACTATCTGTGCTGTGGCAGGCTAAATCTAAACTTTGAGGCAGGACTGTCAGATATCTGCAGCTCTCCACTGTCCCATGATGCCAGATTTTGTCACTGTTTGGGGAGGGAAATATTACATAAGTGTTGCTCAGTTTTTAATTTATATGAAAGTAAGAGTACCCATTGTAGCCTTGGAAGAGACCATCTTTAATTACAGTCAGTGCATTTAATCCTTCCCCTAAATTTGTTTATATATACACCTCACTCTGTCTTTTCTATCCACCTTTAATTACAGGGTTTCAATGATGGGGTTGGAGACGTACAGCAAGACGTTTGGGGACGTATATTCTTAATTACTTCAGGGTGATGTCTTTTCTTCTTTTCCTTTGGTGTTCTCACTTGGGGTCTGAACCAGCCTTTGTTTGGCTGGAACAGGCACCCTGGTGTCATCCCAGGGCACCCCAGCTGTCTCATTGGAGGACATCTCAAGTATCTACAGCAGTAAAAGACAGCAACACCCACCAACTCCTTTCCCCCAAAAGCCAATTAACTTCATTCGTGCATGCTCAAGCTGCCACCATTAGCTACTCCCTCTGAGATGGCCACAAAGCTTTGGTAGGTACAGGTGCTAAGGAAGTATTAGCAAAAGCAAAAATTGAAGTAAGACATAGCACTGAAAATCCCATTCTGATACTTAATTTCACAGTCAGAGCTTAAAGCTTCCTACCTCTGAGAATGAGAAAGTGATTGTTTAGGTGCTGGATTGGAGATAGAGTTGCCTTAACTCTGATTAGGTACAGAACTGTGGCGTGAATTGCTATTGTTTCTTTTGGTACCTCGTGCACATGGGTCCCTACAGCATTTGTCAGGCTAGTTAAATTGGACGCTTGGTATTTACTTGGCATTTGGATATAGAGGTACAATAGACAATAAAACCACAGTCACAGGTATCCAGTACTGCAGATATTAATGCCTCATACTCTTCATTTAACTTGATGCGAGAAAAGGCTGCTTAATTCCGTCTGTCTGCCACCCCAAGGCCTCGCGCTCAGTGTGTGACGGCAATGCATGTTTCTAATTTAGCTAAAATAATTCAGCTTGACTTGCCTCTCCTTTAATTTGGCATCATACAGTGGTGTAAAAAAAACCCCAAAACTTGAACACATTTCTCCCCTCATTTGACTATGTATAAAATAAGTAGGTCTATAGGGAGGTTTAAAATTAGGCAGAAGAAGCTCACTAGGCCTCATAGTGTGCTCTCTTCACTTAGTGCTGTGCTACAGCTCAACTTCTCTAGGCTTCTCTAAGCATTGTAGTCTCCCCCCACTTTTTTTTTTTTTTCAAGATCCTTCCTGTTGGCAGCTGTCCTGAGACACGATGTTCTTGCTTAGCATTTTGATGTGGGGAAACAGTCTGATAATTAAAGCCGGTTTCAAGCCATGAGCTGATTTGTAAGCAGTGACTTGCTTTGGGGTGTTGTCAGTTGATAAACGTGTAGCTTGTGTGCGCAGAGACACACTGCACCTTGTGCCTTAAGCGCCACGTGAGAGGGACATACACACTCCTGGGAGCCACTTGTGGGGGAGACTGACTGCATCCTCTCCAACCACCTTTTGGTGAATGGTTAATTTGTGGAAAGTTATCATGCTGTTCACCTCTGTGTGTAAACCCAATGCAAACCTGTTGTTGTTATGCAGCTTTTCCTTGTTTAAATAAATGCAGTTCTCTTTGACCTATGCTTTACAGTCCTCAACAAATTGCTTGCAAGAGTACCATGAAAGGTGGCGAATGAAAACACACCTGCTGCAGAACTGCAGACCGATGCTGTGGGTTTGGATTTGCTGTGCAAATTCACTTTGTGGTGTTCCACTGCCGGCAAGGACCAAAGCATTACCGCACTCATGTAAATGGTGGCGAGTCCTAATCGACTCTTGGGGTTTCTATGGGGAGCATGTGTAAGTACCTGTGTACCCCAGTGTAACTTCAAGTGGGAATTAAAACTGCTTGATACTGGAATGGCATGATCTTGCAATGGCACTTCCCTTATCTAATTGGGTCTGACACTATTCAGAGGTAACAGACAAAATCTTAAGTCTCCCTGCAGTGTAATCTAAGAAACTTGAGTGCCAGTAAGACAGATGGGTTTGAGAGGTCTAATTTAGGAGGACTACTAAGTTGCAATGTGTGCATTTTAATGTGTGAAACAAATGGGTAGAAGGCTGGATGAATGAAGTATCAAATAAGTTTATTAAAGGCATGGCTGATTATTTTTTTATGGACTCCGTTTTCAAGTGTGTAGAATGGTATTTCCATCACTCGTGTATTTCCCCACAAGACACTGTTGTTCATCTGCCTGTATTAGGTAGGTACTATGTGATGCTGAGCTGGTGGTACTAGGTGATACCTCTCTTGCTATTGCTTAAAATTATTTGAGAAGTATATGTTAAAAGGCAATCGGTAGATAACAGGGCTAAAAATAGAAGACACTTGAAACAGAAATTCCTTTTCTATAGGTGTAAGAATTGTATTTGTCTGACTTTGAAGGTTTAAGATATAGAAAACTGCTCCTCATAGATAAGCACAACCTGAAGGATGAAATGCTAAAACACACAACGGAATCTCCTTTGTTTTTTTTGCAGAGGAAAAGAAAGCCATGCAAGGGCAAAAACATACTGCAGGGGATTTCAGCTGTTTCCATAATGTTTGATTTCTGTTGCCTTAGATTCTTGCAAAGTCAGAGATTTTATTGCCGCTGGTCAAAGGATGGAAAATCCTATACATTTAAATTTGAGATGATCACCATCCAGGGAAGACAAGTGGTATCCAGCTTGTGATGGTTTTGGGAATCCCTGTATAGCTTGTAAATTCCTATTGACGTTTCCTGTGAAGCACATCTCAAATTTCTGCATGTTGCTGTTACTTACCGCTGAGACCTGAGACAATGAAGGGCTGTTAAACCTTTGACAGCTGCTCTTCAAATAAGAGCAGCTTAAGACAGTGGGATGGCTGAAGCCTGGGGAAAGCTGTGAGATCAAGCCTGGCTGCAGGGAGGAGCCTGGAAAAAAACAGGGAGAGGAGATGAGGGTGGTCAGATGCCAATCCTGTAGCTCTTCATACTGTGGAGCCTGAAGCTACGGTTCCCCAGCAGTTAAAACCAATACCAGTCAGAGCTGCTGGTGTCCCGCCTGCCCCGGAGTCCTTGCTCATTGTGGTCCTGCCTGTGCCTTGCCTTGCACAAGTGCTCCTCTGAGTGCCTGCCACAAGCTCGTGAAGGAAAAGGAGAGGTTGGAAGCCGACCACTGTATTTGGTTTTGTCGTCTTGCTGGGTTGGTCTGCAGGCAGTTTAGGCACGTGGAAGAGCCTGCGGTGGGGTGGCACTGGTGGGGAGAGGCCTGTGTCACACCTCGCACACCTCTCTTGACAGCTCGTGCTCGCTCTCTGAGGCAGGAGGAGAACTTGAGTGGAAGAAGGTCGAGGAACAATACAGCAACAGGCACTACCTGTGCCACAGGGCTTTTATTTCTTCTGCTGGCCAAAGTCAAATGTGACTCTGGCACCCTAATCAGTCTGTCTGTCTGCTTTGGCTGTCAGATGTGCCCCTGAAGGGACAGCACTTGGGCAGTCTGGCCAGCCACCAGCTGCTGGGGCTCCAGTCAGGTCTCTCACACTGCTGTTGTCCAGGTTGCTTTACAGGGTCATTCCAGCCCAAAGCGAGCCTCAGGAGTTGCTGTCATTTGCCTGTCTTAGCTGCTGCCCCTGGCTTATGGCAGTATATGGGCCACCACAGCTCACCCTCTGGTGGGAACCAGAATGCGAGGAGCATTAAAGTTGGCTTGTAGGCATTTTGAGAGATGAAGAAATGTTGATGTAGCCCAGTACTCATAATTTAGGACAGGCAGCTGTCATTGCACTCTGCAGGGAGCTACTGGAGGGATGGGGAAAGGAGAGAGGGGGGAAGAGGGCAACATGGGCAGCAAAGTCTGCCAGGCATCCCCTCTCTTGGGAGTCAGCAGCTTCCCTCTCGCATACCAGCCGATATTCACCTGTCCCAGCTTGTGTCCCAGCTAGCTTTCTGCACACTGCTGCCAAGAGGCTTAGCTAACCAAAAATGCATAATTTGTGGCACTGCAGATACTTCCCTTAACTTAGGTTTGCTGAAGGATGTCAGAATAAGTTCTGGTTTCATGCATATGTTCTAAAACGTGAACAAGCTGCAACTTTTGGAGGGTAAAAAGGCAAAGTGTGCAGTCTTGGCTCAGCAAGTGGGCTGAAGTGGCGCTGAGTGAAAGTAAGTAAAATGCACAGTCAGTGCTGCAGTGTACGTTTATATATAGTGAAATGGAGAACTTAGATATTTTTCAGAGTGATAAAATGCACAAAACATTGAAATGGTAAGCTGTATGACAGGCAGCAGAGGTTTTCTTCTGTCTTCCTTAGCGTTAGGAAGAGCAGCATTTCTGAGCTGTATTCACATGAAAACTTGCAGATGACTAAGTTCATAGCAGCACTGACTCTTTGAAAGCTAGTGGTGGTTAAGATGCACTTGCAGCCATTGCCTTCGTAGGCAGTTGATGTCTTGTGTTTGGATACTTCAGAGGTACCCAAAGACCACCAGCTACCTGGCTGCTAAAGCTATCTGGCTGGTTTCAATTTAGCAAGACAGATGCACAAAAATATTCAGCACACTGAAAATGCATATAGAGGATGAAACTCTTAGTTAACACTAAAGTAAATAAAGCGGGCGGTTGCACTGATTGTAGGGCTGTTGCATTTAATTCACTAACAATCACTGCAATTAAGCACTCGCAGCTTTTTCTGCCTGTTAGTTGCCCCAGTGCCTTCCCGGGCTTTGCTGCTGAATTTAGTTGCAGAGGCCTCTATAAGGTATTAGACACAGGCAAAACATGCCATGTGGAACAAACCTTGGATGAATCTTCACCTGCAGCACAAACTTCAGGATTTTGTTCTTAATATGGGGAAAAAAGGCATCTATTGCAGAACACTGCTGTTTGGCTCATCTTTTCTTGGATAATAAAAAGCCAAGAGGTTTGCTGTAAGGGTGCTACTGAATTTTCTGGTTTTGACTCTGAGGCACTCAGCTGTGAGCAAGCATTTCACACATCTCATAGCAATCAGCACACTGGGTGCCTTGCTATGGTACAGTGCTTTAATACTAAGAGGTTTTCTTTCCTTTTCACTAAAGCAAATTTGTTGCGTAGTTGAAATAGATTGTGCAGCGCAAGTATGAGCTAGAGCCTCTTTTGGAAAAAAAATGTATTTGAGGTATCCTTTGTAGAGTAGAAAGTATTGAAAGTGTTTCTGACTGAGATAAATATGGAAGAGACAGGATTTTATACTTCAGTGGAGCGTTGTTATCTTCCATTGTATTTAAAGTTTTGCTGAAGATATGCTAAATTCTGTCTGGACCATTAATAAATAGGTTTCTTTAGAACCATTTTTATATGATTGAATTTCTATGATTTCTTAAGATTGAAGTTTATATATAATCTCTTTAAATGCCTTTGTAAACAAATATGTTTTAATTAGTACAGAATCATCGTTGGTAGCTTATAAAAAGTATTGTAGAGCTGTAAATATATAATTCCTGACACTTACTTTAAGAAAAGTGTTAGCTTAAGGAGGAGTGAGGCAAGTATGCTTGAGTAGCAACTGCTACTAAGCAGAGTTGGGTATGTAATTATGTGTCTACCTACATTATATGTATGGCCATGATATCCAGGAATATACAAAATAATATGAACACATTTAATTTTCAGTACCATTAAAGCCATTTGCAGCAAAATTCTGTCATTGCTCAAGAGTGTGACTGCACAAAATAAAAAGAGCTGAAGCCCTTAAAAGATCTTGACTTGCTGTGTCAAGCTCTAGTAAGAAAGGGATGATATTGGAGTCAGAAGGCAGGCAGAGTTTCTCTCTCTGATTTTACCTTGCTGGCGGGTGAATCCTGAAGTCGCAATGGGGAAGTTTTTACTGCTGATCTGCATTTCTTAAAAACTTTGAAATAATGATAAGTTTATGAATAATGATGCTGTCTGTGTTCATCATGACCAGTGCATGTCACAAAGGATCCTGAGCTTCTGTGTTTGCTGACTCTCTCTAAAACTTGAGTGCTCCCTGTACACAGGTATTTGCATTTCATAAATAAAACTGTGAAGAGTCTTCCTGTAAAAACATGAGCGTCTTACAATGGCAGTTAGCTCACTTCTGTATTTTATGCTGAATTTCATGCCTGGTAGGGAGATAAAATCACCTTTCTTTAGGGAGAAAACAAAACTATTAGTTCACCGGAGGCGTCTCTGACCCAGAGTTGTGGGCTCAACCCAGACTGCTTTGGTTCACTATGTACCTGGAGAACATTTGACTCCAGAAGTGAATTCTTGGTGCAGAGATTCTTCTCTGACTTTATCCGATGTGTGTTATTAAGCTAGATTACATAGTCATTATGCAACAATGAAAAATTCAGTAACTGCTCTATATTTAAACCTTTGTGTATTAACTTCATTGCACAGCACCATGGCCAGGATAGGTTTGAATGTGGAAAAAAATGTGAAACATGAGAGAAGGAATCTGAAATGCTTCGGTAACTCTGTCCAATTTGTAATAATATGTTTTCTTCTAGATTCATTTCAAATAGGTTTATATTCTTGGAAGTGGGGGTTTTGTTTGTATTAAATTTGTACTGGATTTGCCTTGTGATAGGGTCTGAGGCTGTCTGGTTTTTGGACTGAAATGGTTAATGTACAGAAATGACGAATTTTTAATTTTTGCATCTATTTCAGTTATATCTGTTGTTCTCACTAGTGCAGCTTGTAATGATTGCATTTTCAATGTCATTTGAGTGTTTGATCTATAGTGTCCTTTTCTTTTCAGAACATCACCAAACAAGTATATTTAGCAGTTGATTCGAGAGTATGTCAACCTCCTGTACACAGAGCTAGTTTACTAGGCTAAATTTGGGACATCTGAAATACAGACACATGTTCAGCCACGCAAGCATTTTTAGCGTTGAAGGATCTTGCAGAAAGCACAGTTAAGGCCTTCTTGTGAGGCAAGCATTGTTTTGGGCCCATACGTGCTTTGGTGATGCACTATGGTGTGAGAGGTACGGAGGGCTGTGGGTGTTGAAGCCAAGTTCTGCTGGAGCCAGCATGAAGGGAAATTCAGAGCATGCGGTATGGGAACATGGACATTTAGTGGCTTTTTGCCCATTTCTTAGCCTTCCAGATCCTTGCCATCCATCAGCTGGAGATGCTGCAGCTCTAAGGTGCCTCCCAGTGTGGCCAAGATAGCTCCATGTCTTGACTGGGCAATCTGCTGGTAGGAGGGAGTGGGTGTGGACCAGACAGAGCTGTTCGGGGACTTCCCACAGGATGACAAACTTTTCTGATAGAGTTGCTCCTTCCCTTCTACAGCCAGCTTTGGGTCAACAAAGAATGGGTACATGTGAGCGAGAGTCATTCTTGTAATTTGGGGAGGCTGTGGACTGAGACCTTGAGGATGTGCAAGGTGAACGCTGTCATGAATTTGACTTCTCCCTAGTGAGTTTTATGCTCTTGCCCACAATTGCTGAGAAACAGATGAGCATGGCCCCTTTGACACTTCCTGCAAGTGGTCTCTGGCAGTCAGCAGCATGATGTCAACAGTGGGAGCTGTTGTTTTTGTCTTCAGGTGCAGCTTCAAGAAAATGCCTACCCCATGCTACCTACCATAAATGCATGGAAGGCCGTTGGCAGCTTTGTCTGCATGGGTTGCCCAACCAGCGTGGCAGGATTGACAAGCACACATTTCACACAAACAGGACACTGTCACCCTGCATCATGAGCGTCCATGGCCATTTAATTTTGCCAAGGCCTGGCTAAGGCATGCCCTGCTGAGGACTAAGCAGCTTGTTTTGGATGTGCACTTTGCCTTTCTAGCTGGCTTTGTGCAGATCAGTGGCCTCCAAATAAAGTCTCTAGTTGTATACTTGAATGGTTTAGGAAACACACCTTTGCTGCTGTCAAAAAACTGCAACTACTGCCTGAACAACTGTCTGCTGTCTGACTAGCTGCAGGCCATTTCTGTCTGCTGTGCTGGACCTAAAAAAGCCCTGGAGAGCCCCTGTGGAAAAACCACAGGTGGGTCAGGTCACTCCACAAACCTACCAGTACCCTATCAATCAGACTGGCACAGGTTTAAGTCGCACAGTTGGGGGTGTTTTGCTATTAAATGAATGGGAACAATCCTGTGAGTTGAATGCTACAGCGTTACAAGCAATCTTTGATTTATACGTTCATAGAAATGTTGATTGGAGGGACCTCCGAATGTCAGTGGCTTTGTCTGGGTAAATATTGAAAAACCTCTAAGGACCGGACTTCTACAGCCTTTCTGGGCAACCTCTTCTGGTTGTGCACCACTGCCCTAGTAAAAAATTTGTTTTGTAATGTCCATCCTGAACCTCCCAATTCACAGCCATTGCCTCTTGTTATATTATTTGGCCTTACTGAGAAGTGTTTTGTTCCCATTGCAACTATCCATCAAGTAGTTGTAGGAATATCTTGGAATTGTTGCAGTTTCCTTGGAATGAAGATTATCTGTGTGAACAATAAGCTTTTTTGTTTCTTTTTTTTTTTCTCTGCATCTTAGTATTCCATTTCTTGGTGTTATAAAATGGATTTGCATCTGGGATTTCATAGATATGGGGAAGCTTACTGGCCATTATTTAATAGACTCATTTAACACAATTTCGAAATTGGTTAGGGTGAAAGCTCTTAATTTACTTTTGCATGGCAGCCTTTTCTGGAGAAGTGGTGAACCATAGCTCCTCTGGCCAGCATTGCTCCTGCCTTTTCATAGCCGAGCACTGGAGCAAACTGGAGTCTCTGAGGACTAGAGTCAGTGAGTGGTCTTCAAATGACTTCTGGTGGATGTCCTTGTACTACAGGGAAATTGTAAACAACACTGATTTGCTGCTTTGTCCCTCCAAGTTGTGGGGCTCCAGGGTTGATTTTGTTAGCGGTTCTGGAATACCTGCCAATATTGCAAATCATGGCTTCCATGGATTCAAAACCAGTTCAAGGCAATTCTAGCTGGTAGCTGTTGCATTAGTTGTCAGCAAGTTGCTTTTTCCTTTATGTGAACGTGATGAACCACCCAACTGCTCATGGACATGGCCACTGCTGTGGAACACTGACCAAGACTGTGGGCTTGGTAATTCATGTTTATTAAGCATTAGAAGAGCTATAATGCAGATTATAGGACCGTGTTGTGAGCTCGCTTACGGAGAAACACTGAAGTCTTGAACATCTGAAACCCCTTTATTATCTGGCATAAAGGAAAATGTGGTAAATCAGAGACCGGTCACCCATGTACCTCTCTCCATGCATGGGGCTGTACCCAAAACGGAGAGCTGCAGGCTTGAAGATTCAGATTTTGGATAGTTTTTTTTTAGATCCTTACCTTCCCTGATAAATTCAGTACCAGTGACGAGGGCGATATTTCTGTGCATCCGCATGAGGTGAGAAAAGTGCCCGCTTCTGTAGGCACTGGTGTCCTGGCCTGACATCATGCTTTGTGTGGGCGAAGGTGTAACAGTCGGGTTTCGAAGCTGGAGCAGAGCATAACTACCCAACTTCAACCACATTTCATACACAGAGATCGTTACTCTGTTGCTCTGAGACCAGGCTGCTTTTTTTTTTTTTTTTTTTTTTCTTCTTTTATAGGTGGAATTTAAGGCATGAGCTGCAAAACACAAGGCAGCTCTGGCTGCGATTACCTCTGTAAGTGCCTTTCCCTCCTCCGGCGGTCACAGTCAGCCGAGGAACAGCGAAAGCTGTCAGATCCCTGCAGAAAAAGGGAGAAATTAGTGCTGGCAGAGTCTGTACGCGACAATTTATCTGCTGTGAAGTTTGAGTCCCTTGTTCCTGCTGGTGTGATCTGTTAACATAACATGCCTGAAATGTTTTCTTACATTCTTACAGTTTTTTCTAAGATGCACAAAATGAAAAACATGGGGATATTTACTCCAGTACCACAGGAATTGTGGTGGGATGGTTTTCTTTTTTTTACGTTCACAATCTATGCCATCGATTATGCTGTTGTGTTATAATATATGAATTAGCCATATAAACATGCCTGCATTTATGTAAAGAACTATGTAAAGCTTATGCTTTAAAATCTTTAATGGATTCATAGGTGCTGAGTAATTAAATGAAAGAAAAAGTCCCTTTTTTAAAAAAAAAAGGTGAAGTTAGAGCAGGTCTTTTAACAAATCTGTTTATTACATTTAGTGATATCAATTGATAGTGCTGAGAATGCCTTAAAGCATTTTTTTTAATATTTAGCTCTTTAATTCTTCTCATTGGTCAGTTAAAATACTCTTCTTAGCTTCAGTCCCGTGTCCTTTGTGACACTTCTGTAATGTCCTGCTTTACCTGGTTGGCAGGTAACATAAAAAAATTAGTGCTTTAAAAAGACACACAGCTGTGCCCTCTGGATCTTGGTAATCGTCCATTTAACTCGCCAGTTAATGGTAAGGAAGTGCACTAAATTCTTACTTTCTCCCTGTTGTAAGCAGACTTTCTTCAAATAGTAATAACGGCAGATAAGTTGAGTATGTAGTCTGGTTTCATTAACATTTTCCAGGATTAATATTAAGCAGATCTCAGATCAACAGTGCTGTATATTCCTTATCAGACTTTTAATTACTCTTAAGTATATTGATTGTTCCATTTCAATGTATTTAACTCT
Source organism: Buteo buteo (assembly GCF_964188355.1). NCBI lineage: Eukaryota > Metazoa > Chordata > Aves > Accipitriformes > Accipitridae > Buteo > Buteo buteo. The sequence goes on along the minus strand of NC_134171.1, from coordinate 9,708,451 downwards.
TTATTTACTACTTGGATACTATTCTTTGTCCTCTTTCTTGCTATATCCTCCTTTATCTTCAGTCCCAACTTTCTTGTCAGCTGTCTAAATACAGTTGCATCCAAGTTGTGCTGAGTGACGCAGATGATTGCATGTGTGTTTAGAGGCCATTTAAAAACCCAAAAGATTATTTTAGTTTAGTCCCTGAAGAAAGTTTTTTTATTTAAAACACAAAACCAGCTAGGTAGTTGTTAGAGGTTACAGACACAGAAATAAAAATTTCCTTGATTAGGATTTTCTGTATAAATACCAGTAGTCCCTAATTCTGGTATTTCACTGTTTTAAAGATCAATGTCCCAGTTGAAGTTAGCAGCCACAGGGGCACTCTGTGATCTGATGGGGCTACTTTTGTGAATACTTACCCTAGTCTTTGTTGCTGTTGTTTAAATAAAAGCATTTAGATGGTTAAGTTTAGAGCCTTGTGTTTAAAAACAAACCCCAGGCCAAAACAAAAAATCTGTCATCAGTTTTCTCTTGAGAATCACGTTTTCACCAACATTCCTTTTTCCCTAAGTGCCTTGAAGAAAGGATTAACAATTTTATAGAAATGCTCTTTGATTTCCTACCTAATACATTGCTGATTTAGAGGCAGCCAGAACTAAATGTGTGAGTGTGTAGTCATTACTGTATTCTATTTTAATTAGATTTTATTTTGCTTTGGGTTTTTTCCCCATTAATTCTCAGGTTGTTTTCACATTACACTAATCATTCCAATTACACTTGTGTAATTTGTCATTTGGTGGATATTAAATCCTCTTCAGCTGCTTTTCAAAAACTGATGCTGAATTCTGGTTTTGAACTGATCGTTCAAAAGAAAGTTCATTCTTGACCAGAAGCATTACATTTCCTGCAAAGTTTGTTTCCTTCATGCAGCATCGAACAGATTTGAAAAAGATGATTATTCATCTCACACTTCTGATCCGCTTCACTTATTATTACTGCTTTGTGCGGGATGTCGGCATGCTCCAGGTCATCGCTTTGTTCTATCTGTAACAGGCTGGCAGAAAGGAAAATATTAGAGATGTTGCTCATGTCAGTGCTTCTGCATCCATTTGTGTCTCATTGCAAAACTGTATGGATTCCTGTTGAAGAATTGTGCATTAAAACCAGGAGAGATTTTCTTCTGGATTTAACTGTAGAAACACTCACACACTGTTCTTTGGTTTGCCACTGCCTTGTTTTGGATAGTTGAAGTAACTGTTTCATGGACTATTGTATTGCCAGCTTCTTTCTCAAAGACAGACAAAGTTTGGAAACCAAGTATCTGTAGAAATACCACTTTGTTTATCCTCTTTTTACTGATAGATTTAATGTCATTAGTACAGGAGAGATTGTTGAGAGCAGCAGTAGTGATACTTGCAAAGGCGTAGCAGAGAAGGCAGGACCCAATATGGCTGGAAGTATTTTCTCTTGTGTGTTTATAGTAAAGGTTGTCCTGGCTGTACAGTGAGAGGAGGAATGTCTCCTTCTCGGAGGGACTGTGGGTCAGTAGATGGCAGGAGAAGCGGCATCAGGACCTCCTGGTTACACTATATTGATAAACCACGGCTGGAAGCAGCTCTGAGCTGTGCAGAGCTGCATGGGTGCTCTTGCCTTGTGTAGCAGGAGTGTGTCCTATCCTATCAGGCAGGGCTAATGGGGGAGAGGGGAATCTGCTCTCTCCCACAGCTCCACCTCTGCCTGCAAAAATCACTGGGTTGGAGTGAAGTCCCAGTTTTTTCTTCCTTATCCAGCCATAGTTTCAGTGTGCAGCCATGCCTGTATTTCTCAGATCTCTGAGCGTACCCCCCCCTTCATTAAGATGGGACTACCCAGACTGAGCAAACTGCTTTGAAATATAGGTATGAAACTAATATCTGAATGTGCCAAGCAGTGTTACTGCATTTCAAGTGACCTTTCAGTCTGAAACTTTGCCAAAGGGAGGGGAAAGGAAGCCACCGTTGAATCGAGTTCTGCACAGAGATCCTGCAAACAGATGGTGTTTGCATATAGGATATGCTGTTCGGGTGCAACTTTACTACAGAGCTCTTCACTTTTAATAATTTCAGGCGGGCTAAACTCCGGCTATATTTGGAACAGCTAAAACAGCTTGTGCCTCTCGGGCCGGACAGCACCAGACACACCACTCTAAGTCTGTTGAAAAGAGCTAAGATGCATATCAAGGTAAAAAAATTCATCCATATTTTTATTTTTTTTAAAGCAGAATCTTCCAGAATGTTTATCCATAGAGAGGAAACTAATTTTCACACAAAATCCATATCCGTATGTCTGATCTTCTGGATATATTGGCCTTTATTAGTTGCAAGGATTTCAGTCACAGTATCAAGGTTTTGTGTTTTGCAATTTACCCTGCAGTCTCAGATATATGAAACGGTGATTTTGTGATTTCTGCTTAGTTACTAATGGTTTACATTGTATTTAAAAAAGCCCCAAACATAAATGTATGTATCAAAGCTGTTCTTTGATTAATATATATATTTTTTAAGGACTGAGCAAAGCAGCATTGTACTGCATTGATTTTGATGTAAAAAGCCAGATGCCTTCTTGATCAAAAAAACTAATGGAGTCAAAGGGCTTCCAGCTACTAGTAAGCCTTATCCCCATCCCACATCTTGATGACCAGATCCTGGAGCATTTGACAATCATTTAAAAGAAACCAAAAATGAAATGCAATCTCCTGTGAGTTGCCGCTCTTCTTGCATGTTTCATGGGTGTAACAAATTTAAAACAAAAACCAACCCAAAATCTCACCTGTGATCCAGCAGCAGTGCAGGTTATACTTTTGCACAGGTAATTCAAAGGGAATTATTCTTCAGGCCTCCTCTCTCCAAAGACACTTTTACTCCCATTTTCACTGTTGTAGGTTTCAGGGAAATGGTGTTATATGCAGAAATATGACAAACAGGTATTCAATTGTAAAAGTTAAAGAACAGGCTTCTGCTGCTGTGTCCAGGACTGTAATTACTCATCTGGCATTTTTTCAGTGTTATAGGGAAACAGGTCAAGAAAAGTGTCAGGAGAGGTTGAACACTGCCAGCAATCTTGGAATATTTTGGAGAACAGCCTGCTGTTTTACACCATTAAGATTCACTGCAGTTGCAGAAATCAGTGTAATTCATATGAAGAATTAAAGATTAATTTAAGCAAAACCATTCTTGTGAACAAGTTTACTGAGCTACTTCCTCAGCTCTTACAAGCACATTTACTCCAGCCGGGCAACCCCTGTTTTTACCATTTGAGATTTTGGCCTCTTGTGTATAATTCAGGCTAACATGCGTGAAAGGCACTGCATGTGGTTTTTGTCTTTGGTTGCCCCCTTATCATGGGCTTATGCATACAAATTGAAAAACTGTTTCTACAAGTGGCAAGTGTGAGAGATTAGCCATGTAGTTACCATTTCAGCTGCTGATAAAAAAAATGAGGAACAGATTCTTTCCCAAGTCCATCGTGCATGGTACCAAGTACTCATTTTCTGAAAACTGAAACTGAAGTTTAACTGTCTTTTTAAGATTTTAACTGAACCTACCCTAACTGGGTTGCCACTTAATTGCTCCCCTTCGTCAGGGCAGCTACCTCCCTGCTGCACTGCCAGAGCATGCCAATGCCTGTCTGCCATTTCTAATACAGTCATTAGTTTTGAACTTCACACACACACACACACACACACACACTATTGAAACTTGCCTTGAAAGATTGGGTGGTTTTGAGTCTCCTGGATATGAATCACTGAGTTCATGCCTAAAATAGTTGTTAAGAGTTTAGGATTGCAGCCAGGAAAATACAGGAAAAGGAAATCTGATCAATTGGGCACATTTGGTTTGTTGTGTACATGGATGTACCAATCCCTTTTCTTATTATAACATTGTGTATCCACGTATGATGCATATCTACGTAGAGTATTGCCTGGGAGGGAGCTTAACACGAGGCTGCAGAAGTTAGATTTCATTCAGCCAGGAAACTGCCCAATTCAATAGTGTGAATTATTTTTTCAGAGATAAATACTTTTGCTTTCAGGCTTGCATTGGAACAGCAAAAGCTCTGAAATCATTTTGCTTGTGGTTTGCTGTGCACTGTCCCACCCTGCTCTCCTCAGCAAACGAAACATAGGTTCATTCAGATGGTAGGGAGGAGTTGTCAGCAGCTGTATTCACTCCCTGCACATCTCCTAAATCTCAGTGGTCATGTAAACACAGCTCACAGAGAAATTTGGCCTTTCTTATCAGTGCTTTTACTGCTACAACCTGTAATTTACTTCATCAGTTAGATCATTTTTTTAAATAATATAAGATGTTTTGATTTGTGTGTCCTTCCTGCTTTTGATCCCATCATACTTGTTACGCTTTCTTCCCTAATTATACAGTCAGTTCTTTCAAATGGCTATCAGTGATTTGGAAAAGGGTTCAGTTGAAATCTTAAAACATATTATTTCTGTTACTGCATTTGGACCAACAGTGCTGCACATTTTACCAGGTGTGAAGTATTATTTTTATTCCCCAAACTAATACCTTCTTTTATTCAAGCAGAGGGGAGATTTTAGGTAGATGTGTGGAAGAATCCTTTCACAGGCTGTTTGCTGAGAAGTTTTGGATTAATACCACTGATTTTGTAGGAGGTTATCACAGAATTATCCTATTTGCTCTGCAGAAGTTCAAGGGAAAAAAAAAGCAAGAATAAAGAAAATTGTTAGTAAATTCCTCCTACTATATATAATTAATACTGCTTATTGTTAATGAAGCTTTTTAAATGGTCAAAATTTCCATGGCCTGCGGTAGCATTCAGGAGGCTCGCAGTGGTTCCTTTATGGTGATAAGTCTCTTATTTCACCTAAAGAGGCATTACGTTCTGACTGAAACCTGAGCTGCGCTCTAGTTATCAAAGATGATGCCAGTTTTGCCTGACAAAATGATTTAAATGTTCCCCACAACCAAGGCAACAATAATTTGATCTTAGCTGAGGAACGTCTGCTAGTGGCAGAAGAGTCTCTGAGGGATTTCCAACTCCATATCCATGTATCTTATTGTGAAACAAATTCAGCTCTGGCCTAGCCTGCTTAAATTGTACTGACCTCTGTAGAATGGTAACAAATATTAAAATTTTAAATTTAACTTTAAATTAACTATACTATTTAAATTGCTTTAAAATTACTGTTTAGGAGAAGATCTAAAGTTACTTATATTTTAACATGAGTAAAAACTGTCAGTTTACTATCTTTCTCTCCGTTTAAGAAATTGGAAGAACAGGACCGAAAAGCTCTAAATATTAAAGAACAATTACAGCGGGAACACCGCTACCTCAAACGCAGATTGGAGCAGCTATCCGTGCAGGGCATGGAGCGTATCCGCACTGACAGTATGGGATCAACAATATCCACTGACTCTGAACAAGGTAATTGAACGAGGGCTTCCCAAAGGGAGTTGGAGGAGCAGGAAGGAAAAGGGAAGTAGGGAAGCAAGAAAACATTATTTAGAACTAAAATCAAGCTTTCAACAAAACCCAGACAAAACTGTTCCATTATGCGATTTGCAGAAGACAAAACTACTGCATCTTTTTTACATTATTTGAAAAACATTCTTTTTTTTCTAATCAGTTTTGAAGCTATTAATACTGTGTGTATTTTTAAAGCTATTTATACTGCATGTGTTTTTGCCAGTTTTTTAAACAATTAGCATCTAATGTTCTGAATTTTTAGTGTAATTATTGGTAAGGCTGGCATAATATTTTCTTCTTGGAAAAAAAGATCTTATTGGTCTTAATTCATTTGTGTGAATAAATTAATTCCACATCATTTATTGTGAAATTTTAAAATATTTTCTGTGTAACGATCACCAAGTGTTCTCTACATTTGGTTCTCATTTAAGACAGAGCTCTTCAAGCTGCCTGTCACCATTTCTTATTTTCTCATTTGAAGTTTTTCTGTGCCTGAACACTTGCACAGGCTGACTTTTTCAGTGCGTATGGGAGATGAGTTGTCGGTCACGGTGCAGTTACCGGTGGACAGATGGCTACACCACGGTCGCTACTAGCCGACACCTGTATAGGTTGGAATTACCATGAACGGTGCTGCAGTATTATGGCCTTTGAGGGTTGGGTTTTTTTTAAAATCAGTGTCTATGCACAGGTTGGAACAGTTCTGGGACAGCATTTGGTATTGATGTCATGCAGTATATTTATGCGGATGAGGACAGAAGGGATTTTAATTCTCAGGTGGACAAGATGATCCTTTCCTCAGGAATTACTGTTCCAGTTCTTTGTTTTTAATTACAGAAAATGAAGTCTGATTCAGGTTTCACCTGAATGTTGGTTGACACTGGCCCATGATTACTTGCTACAACCGCTGCCTTTCTGAAAATGTGCCTTCTTGTGTTTTCTTTAGAAGTAGACATTGAAGGAATGGAGTTTACTCCAGGTGAAATGGACAGTATTGGAAGTGCCAGTGATGCTGAAGACCACTACAGTTTGCAAAGCGGTTCGAGTGACGGAGGTTACACACATTCCCGCAGACTGAATGCCAGGCTCTCATAGTGCCTGAGTTACCCGTTCAACTCAGGACCATCTGACTGAAGCACTTATATATGAATATTCCAGAGGTGTCAACTGCCACTCTTCCGGGAAACCCCAACCACAGTACTCTGACATGGAGGTTTCTTACCCACGGTTCCCTGCACTGTAACCACAATATTAGATATTGTAAATCATGGGTTTGCTGCAGAGAACTGTGGTTAGGTACAGTTGTGACTTAAAGCTAGCTTGATGTAGCCATACTGCAAATTAAAGAAAATAAATAATGTCATTCCATTCAAGAAGTATTAAATTCAAACTGTTGGAAGCATGGCGTAAGGGAGTTTGACAGTTATTTTGATTTTGCAGAAACCATTTTCAAACATGGAGGAATAAATGGAATCTACAATGTGTTAGTGATTCAGAGATACAAAAGCCTAAAACTACTTTTTGTGGTATTTTTTCATGAAAAAAAAACCCAAAACATTTTGAACGCTGTGTAGCGGGCTCTGTAGAGTAAATTCTTTCAGCAGTCTTTGTTTGGGTGAAGCAGGCAGGTAAATCTTCAAATCTCAGATGATCTTTAGAAAAGGTCATATTTAAAAGTCACTACTGTACTTCAAAACGGGGGAAAAGCCAGCTCTAATAATGACTTCATGTGGGATGATCTCAACTTTCTTTTGCTTTTTTGTATTCAATATCCAACCAGCAGCAAATCATTCTATCCGTGTTAATGGGAGTAGTAGAAAGCAACACTGCAATTTTAACCTGTTATCGTGGAATGGATGACATTTGAAGCATTTCAGTGGTTTTTTGGGTTGTTTTTTTCATTTCTTTGTCTGAAGAATACAGAACACAAGTGATCCAGTTTGTGATAGTTAATCTTTCCTTGCAAGGAAATGAAATCTCTGTTTGCTTGTATTTTTTTTCTTTTCTTCTATTTACACATGTCAATACATTTTTTTATGGAAGGCATGGCTTAAAATTACAGTATTCAGCTAGAAGATAATTAATTTTTTTTTTCTTTTGCACACTATAATTGCATTTTCTATTCTTAAAAAAAGTGCAAAAAAATTAAAATGTATGCTGTAAAACAGCAAAGTTTATTTAGTACTCATCAAGCTGTTCAGAACATATTTACCCAAATTGTAGCAATACTATGAAGGTGTATTTTAATACAACTTCTGCTTAGTGAAGTCATTAGAGCTTGGCTTGCCGGGTAAGAAAAAAATGGACCAGTCTTTGCATTATCTGTTTAAAGAAGGTCTTTTAAAAAAAAAGAAGAAAAAAAAAAAGAAAAAAAGAAAAAAAAAAGAAAAAAGCTATAAACACTTTTAGGGAAGTGATTTTAGCAAGTGTAGTCTATATTTCCTGTAAGAGATTTTGTATTATATTTTCCTAAATGTTCTCATTTACTTGTATAGGGAGGGGAATGGTACAGACCCAGACCAGAGTCTCAGGGACTCTTCACCTTTGTCATATTGTGCCTTGGTGACCATTTATGTATGCCTCTCCTTTTCATTGTTTAAAGGACAACTAAGCTTTGTTTCAAGACCCTCTGTTTGAATGGTCAGTTGTCCACCTTCTTATGGATGAAGCAGAGAGGTGTATTTATATCTTCACCCTCTCACAACTGATTCAGTGTGGCTTTAAGTAAAATCATAAAATTAGGTTTTGGTGCGAGGGTTAATTTGTCTTTGTATAAGCCCTCCCTTGGATTCTTCAGCACCCGAATCTATATTTTGTTAGCTTATAAAGTCAGGGTCTCTGTGAGACCAGTGCTCAGTGGCTAGGGAAACACAAACGTACTGTGTAAGGCTATGGGATGTCCAAGTGTGGTGCCATTTTTAGCATTCAGATACAAGACCTCATGACAGACTGACCATAATGATCAAAAACAAAGATTCAGTTGTTCTTTCAACATCTGACATACGTGTCCTCCCTTTGGCTTTTACAACACGGAGTAGAAATACGAATACATTTTGTGGCAGCTTACAGATCCTTGTTTGCACTCTCGCTTACTGCTTGGAACTTGCCAACAAGGAAAACATATATGTTTAATTTACATAACCTAATGGATGGCCACCCCTACTTTGGCTCTGGGGGGGGGGCCTAAGGTTATAAACTCTGGCAGCTGAATAAGAAAACAATTAACCTTTTCTGTGATGCAGGTTTTGGTATTACGTTCTATACACCTTGCATATTACTAAAATCCTCATTGTTGGGGAAAGCACACAGCAATATACTCATTGTGTGTAGCTGACAAGCAGCAGAAATTACTAGCTCCTTTGGTGCATATGTAACTAATTTCCAAATCATGGAAAAAAAAAAAAAAAGAGTTTACTTTAACACACGACTGTTAACAGGAAAAAAAAAAAGGCTAGTATATTGTTGCTGTTCATTTATTATATAATGAACACATTCATGAATTGTAAAGTGTTTCCTTTCATGACAAGCAGCTCTTGCACAGAACCTCCTAATGAAAAGAGATTTGAAACTTAAAGAAGGAAAACCAAGATTTTAAATTGAACCTTATTGTACCTTAGGTCGACCTGAAATTTTCCTTTTAAAGATGAATGTGCTAACTTAATGAGTTCTTCCACGCTGGGTATCCATGGCTTTGTAGATCTTATATTTTCAATAAAAATTACTCGAATAATCTTGAGTGGAAATTAAAAGGGTTTATTTGTTTTTACTTTTTCAGTTATTACAGCTGGGGGCTATTATGCCGGTAAAGAAAAATGACACCACACTGCCTGTTGTCATTCTCCCTCAAGTGCAGCCCAGTTTTAAGGTGCTGTTTTCAGGCACAGCCCCCTTTCCCGCAGCTCGGACAGGATCAGCCCGGTTGAAGGCAATGGCACGACGGCATCCAGTGTCGGGTTTGGCGGCCGGTTTGGGGGGCCGCCTGCCCCCCGAGCAGTGCTGCGGTCCAGCCCTGCCCCACCGACCCGCGGTGACAGTGGGGGCTCTGGCATTCCTGTAGGGACGTGATTCACCTGCTACCGAGCAGCCAGCGCGGCGCTACCTGTGCCCATAGCACATTGGGATGCAAACAGCGTTCTACTTTTATTAATTTTTTTAAGCTGGGTATTTCTGCGTGTGCTTCGTGAGCGTGCATGCATGCATGCATCCGTGCGTGCGCGCACAACTTGTATCTGTAAGCACAACGTGACTGCAAAAAGCATACTGCTTGCTGTGAGATTAAATACTGCCGCCGCCTTGGCAGCTCTGCCGTTTTGTGTCGTGACCGTGCTTCTGTCAGATGAGGAGATACCAGTGCTCAGTTAATCTGCTTTCTCTGCAGTTACCACATAGGAAAAGAAGGAGTAGGGGCAAGATTACAGGGCTGCTAGGTCTCTTCCTCTGTGGAAAAGGCTCTGGAGAGATGAAGTCATCGAGAAGTTCTTTTTATGGAGACGTAGAGGTTTGGCCTGTTTCCTGGTGGGAGAAGAAAGGAAGGGCTTTCCCTTGCAGCACACAAGTGTTGGGAGGATACACGCCCCTTCATTGCTCCTGGGTTAGCTCTTCCTCTGGCTCCGTCAGTGTACTCTGTCATCACAGGAGTGAGGCATAAAAAAACAGCCTAAAATTGTTAGCTTTTTCTGCAGTTTCTCCACTGCAACTGGGAGGATGAATTCTCTTTCACGCCTGTCCTCTCTCTGCCCAACTTGTACCACACACACCCCCCGCCCCAGGCCCATTGCAAGCCGATTTATCTTCTGAAAAGAGCAGGGTTTGGCCAGTAGAAACTCTACAATACATTGCTACCCAGAGACCGGATCTTGTATTGTCTTGTGCAAAGACCAAACTTCATTCAGAGTGAGTTTTATCAGATTAAAGCAGAAATAAAAAGGCTCCCCCCAAATCCATGGGAAAGTCAGTTTTTCATCTGGTGTTTATAGATCAGTTTCTATCCTAATTTCTTAGTGTAAGATTTGGGGTGGAAAAAAAAGAATTAAAATCTAATACAAGTTGCACCTTACTTAAAGATATTAAGACTTTTTCTGACCTTAAATGGTGTTATTTTTCATGACATGGATGTGTATGTGTTCAGCTGTAGCACACATAGCCTAACATAATTTTGTATTAAAGACAAAAGTTACTTCTATTGGCCTACAAACAAATTACTGTGACAAATACCAGTATTCTGAGCATCTGGCTGTACGGTCTGCATAACCTATTTCAGTGGATGAACTTAAATGCCCAGAGAGCTGGGAAACAGAAAGAGGTGAAGTTGCATGTGTGTGAGCTCTGCCTGCAGACCTGCTCCCGTTCCGAGCCCCAGAGCTTGTTTAGCCGCAGGATGTACTTCTGCTTTTCTTGGAGGTATTTACAGCAGTCTCTGCTACCGTGACAAGTGATTATTTCACCATTTTACCAACTTTATAGCAGACTGGTAATTAGCAGTGAAATTTTTCATCCTTGCAGATCAGCCCGGTGGAAAAGAAACACATTTTTTAAAAGAACCACATCATCACAGCTTTTAATCAAGTAATATTAATTTTATCCACTTCATTTTATGATGGTGTTGATAAAGGAATGTCTGCAAAACAGATTACTCTTTCAGAAAGCCATTAATTTTTTTTTAACTATTAGAGGCCATTGGTCATGTGTGGTAAGAGCCAGTAACAGTGTTGATATTTAATCCACTAACTTGCACTTGCCAAAATTAGTGGAAGGAGAATTGAATCCCTCTAGATGCTCTTTAAGGAAGAGCTGTACTCCATGCAAATACTAATGGGGCAAACACATCAGAAATTAATTTCACCAGCGATGAAAATAAGCCAATTTGCTTAAGTGACTGACTAAACGCACTGTTGTTAATCTGTAGCTGCAAAAGAAACATCCAAGTGTGTTGCATAACTACCTAGAATGAAAATTAAGGCTATATATGAAACGGAAAAGACCAGAAACCATTCGGTCACCTTGGCAATTCTTTCTACCTGAAGGATTGTAAATTAATCCCCGCAAAGGATTCCTGGGGAGGCATGTCCAGCCAGAGACTTGCCCACTGGCAAAGCAGAGTGAAGGCGCTCCAATTTCAGAATTTCTTCCTTCCATTTTGCACGAGAGGCGTAAAATGTGGTTACACACAGTATGTCATTGAAAGGATCTGTGCAATACGGATTTTTAAGTGATGGCATTTTTGTGCATGCGAAGCACTGACAGAGAGCCTTCTGCTGCTTACCGGTCAAATTGTTACCTAAAGGTGTCAGTGAGTGGGTTCCATGCCAGAGCCACTGGGTCCCAGAGCCAAAGGTTTGTAGTCGGTGAGATGTATTCTACTGAACCAATTCATTTGTACTTGCATACACGGTGCTCGCTACATTCTGTAGCACACGATATTGTGTTGTATCATTATCTCATCATAATATAAATACAAATTTTTATGCCTTCTTGTTGTGGTTTTCAGGTTTTTTTAACTTTTCACCATTTGTTTTGTGTGTATAGCGTTTCTTCTCTTTGCAAATCTTTACATATAGGCTTAATGACTATTTCTTAAGGCACTCACTGAATTTTAGCAATTCAAATTAATAGTATGGTAGGAAGGCTGGAGTGCTATTTAAACTAAAGTTCTTTTATATATGTTGGCCCAATGCAACCCCAATAGTCATTAATGTTATTTGTCTCTAACCATGGGTGCTGTATAAATTTCCACTATTACATTTCTCAAATCAAACCAACCTGTAAAACAAAGTGCAAATTGAAATGCATTAGTGTCTGTTCTAAGTAATTATACTTGAAATCATTCCAGCTCTGTATAAGACAGAAAAAAAAAAGCGTTAAAAGGCAGCCTACAAGTTCTGCATGTGTATTTTGTTGAATATGAAAGTCACATCACAAGTGATGTACAGCCAGACAAAAATGAGCATTTTAGTTTGTTACTAGGAGAGATGAGAGGAAGGACAGAACTGAAATGCTTTTGCAAATTGCATCGTTATACTCTCAACTGTAATGTGTGACATCCACTGGTTTTTGTTTCAGTTTGTCATGCGTGTTGCACTTAAATACAGCGATGCCTTAAAAATATAGAAATAGTAGTTTTAAGCTGAAATCATGGCAAGTAGCTTGTTGATTTGTTTATGTTTGATTCAGATAAGCTGAGCTGCTTAATCAGTAAAAATATTCATGCACAAAGCAAACTATTTTTTTTATCATGGCTTTCTTTGAAATTACTACTATCACAGAATAAGCATAAAATACAATCCAGCACATTACTAACTTATTAGAAATTAATCTCCAACAGGAAAAAAGCTGTAATAAACTTTTAGCAGTGCTATATTTTGGGACAGCACCACTTTTCTGAGCACAAGAAAGAATTGCATGGGGTAATAGAATTATGACAAATGCAGTGGCACTATTTTTGTAAAACCTGTACAGTTTATGACCTGTACAGCTTCTTTTATGACAGTTTTAATGTCGTGATTTGTTTATAAGAAAAGTTTCTTCATTTTGCTAATGATAGATGTTTCAAATTTAATATTAGAACTCCAGAAGCTTGCCTTGCCTATCAGGATGAAAATGTTTTGTCAAAGCCTATTTAAATGGAAAAGAGCCTTGGATTATAACTAAATTCAAGCTGATATAACCATCAGCTTCCTCTAGAAGAGTTAGTTTAAAGTAGTTTCAATGGCAAAATCCTCAATTATTATTATTCTAGAAACCATGAACTACCCAGTGTTTTTAAGGACCATGGCATGGCAAGAAAGGTATGATTATGGTGTGGCGGACAGCGGAGCAATGGAGGGCTGGCATTACTGCTGTCAGAAGAGCTGGGTTTGGAAGAGCGGAGATTGCTGCTGGTAGGAGGCCGATTTCCTTTTGCCTGCTATGATTTTACGCTCCCCAGGCTGAGGAGGCAGCTCTGTAAAAGCCCCCCAAATGGTTGGTCTCCTGTGTCACTGCTGTGCAAAGGAACCACTGCCCCGCTGGGGAGGAGCTGGTGGGAGATTGATGGGAGAGGGGGAGCAGAGCAAGGAAGTGGGAGGGATCAGTCTGGTCCTTCACAGTCCCTGCCGAGGCCCCTGCTGAGTCCTAGAGTGCATTCCCACACTAAGGTTCAATTTCTTACGAACAAAACCCATTTGCCAACAGCCAGACTGATCAGCCCCGCTCGGGGTTTTAATCCAGAATAGGGTCATAGGAGTAGACATACAATTTTCTAGGAAAAAAATAACCCTGTGCATCATTGTGTCTTAATACGTTAGTAGTTAGCCCAAACACGTAGGCGCTTCTTTTATATTTATGGCATTGAATCCAACCAAGCTGAAGAAAACTAATCACTTTGACCTGCTTTTCTGGGAATACAAGGTCTCAGAATGAAATCTACTGTTCCTCTAGAGAGAAGATACATGTGCTTGTGAGAGAAAGCAAGCTGGTGCCAAATTCCTGTCTTCTAACTTAGTTATAATAAAAGTTCACATGGCACTTTAAAAGCTGTGCTTAATTCAGAATATAAATTTGCTTAAAGCAATGAATTACCTTTTAGGACAAGGTGTTTCCAAAGAGTGGTTGCTACTCCAGCAATCTGCAGCAGGGACCACTAACATCCTGCTGCTGCTAGCAGAAGTGCAGTATGATGCAAAATGAAAAACCTTCTATAGTTACAGTTCACCAGCTAAAAACTTATTTCTGTGTCTTCTCGTGTATTTTTTTTTCCACACAACCAAACCAAACCAAACCAAACTCTAAAGCAGTAATAAGCAAACCATTTTTATAAGAGTTTTTTACCTGCAGATGTATCCCAGTGGGAGGGTTTATACTGGCCAGCTGCAATGCCTATATGGTGGCAACTGCACGCCTTGGCTGTTTTTTGCAGCCTTGGCCAATGGGTAACCGACAGCTTCTCTCTGAGGTATCAGTCACAACAACATCATATTTTGGAGTGGAATAAACGCAACATGGCATTGATGGAATAGTGCAGAGCTTGCAGACATCTTTCCAGAAACATCCATGTCTTAATCTGCTGGAATCCACCATAAAACGGCTTGTAAAGGCAACGTGCTATCTAAGCAACCTCCCCAGTTTTCAGACACAGATGCAAAACAACTGCTCCTAGAATGGAAAAAAAGGGTAAGGTAAGCCTTTAATTATGTTTTGACTAAACACAACCAAGAAAAAATGAATCGGAGAAAAACAATCTTGATCCATAAGGAGCTGCAAAAGCAAACACTGAAGCACATGGGGCTGCAGTTGGGTGGGGAAGGGGGCTGTAAGAAATTTCAAAGATATTTTTGCAGCTCGTTTGTAGGGGAAGGCTGTTGTTTAATCTCTGCCCTAAAAGCTGATCGATGGTCTAACAAATGAAAATTTGTTTCACATTAGAGGCTTGTTCTTTCAAAATGAGAGTTTTAAGTGCACAATGTTCTGCCCTAAAATATTTCAATTCTAGCCTGAATTCCTATGCCAGTGGGGATTATGAGATCATACTGTCTGTCAACTCCTCTTTCGTCCATCTGTTCCCCTCCTCCTTTCCTTGATAACTTTTGAACCTTCAGGCTAATTTTCACCAAATTTGACAAAGCAGAGATAGGATGGAGGCTGCAATGATAATCCGTGGTGAAAACTTCCAGGAAAATTCCATGTCTGAGCAGAAAGAGAAATAAATTATTCCCTGCACTGCTCATTGCCCAAAGGCCGGTCCAGTTGAGCTCTTCACTGTTTTTGAGCAGTGGCTACTGGCCAGCATGCATGTAGCTCCAAACCAGCTACAGGATGAGCATATAGTCCTGCTTGCCCAGCTAAACAGATGGGGATGTAGGTTTTGTGAAAGGCCACGAGGGAGGTGGGACATTGTATGCGTGTGAGTCTGCAAAGAGGGAGAGGAACCGGTCACACAGGGAACTGAAGGCATTAGTTGCAGCAATCCAGATAGACAATTTGATAGCCAAAAGACAGACAATCTTTTATCAGATGTATCTTCTTTCGCCTAAGATGAATTGCTCTCAGGACAGGAGAATTTTAGAAAGTTTTCTAGTTGTTTAAAATTTGCTTTTACTCAGGTATTTTTTACATGAGTAACACTGATATTTATGAAATTTGAAAAAAACCCCAATACTGTGAAGCACAAGCCTCCAAAATACTACTGTAGGACAAGTTGATTTTAGTAACTGACTGAACTGAAAGAGCATAGTCTTATGAAATAAGCTAGTGAATGCTTTTGTTCCTTCCTCATCGGAAAGACGCAATGAACTTTATCTGCAAGACGATTTGAAAACTTCAGCTAGCCAAAATTGCAGCTGCATATCAGGCTGTAATCTGATGGGGAGGAATTCAACACTACAGCTCTTTTTACCCATGAGAACCCACTGCCAGTTCAGGGTTTAATTTAAAGGTGTCTTGCACAGACCACATTATACCAGAAATCAACATAATGCACTTTGCAGGCCATACAGGTGCTGATTTTGATCCAGAAAACCTCCTGTGAGTTAGTCTTAGCTGTGCTGAGCTGCAAGGTTGCTCATTTCCCCGTGTTGATTCATTTCAACAATTGCATTAAGTGAGATTAGAGAAGCTGCACATTTAGGACATGTAGTAGGAGGGCTCAGCCACCCACATACAGACTGGGTCAATGTCTCATCAGGGTGAAATATGCAGATAACATTTCTGGATGCAATAAATGATTTCTTTCTAGAATAACTGGCCTTAGAAACCACAAGAAAAAAACGCCATTCTGAATTTAGTCTTCAGCAGTGCAGAGGATCTAATTCAAGAGCTATTAGTGGGTGAGCTGCTCCATAGTGGCAACTGCAATATAATTAAGCTTAACACTGTAAGAAGAGAGCAAGACAAATAAAGCAAACGGATACTCAGTTTAAAGAAAATGACCTATGCAAAAATGGGGAAGAATGCCCGAAAACTTAAAATGAGCAGTACAAAAGCAAGAAGCCTACATATACCCAGAAGGCTTAAAAACCAGCGTACTAGAAGCCCAGGTAAAATGTCTGACACAAATAGAAAATGGTAGCCCAGACCTCCCCCCTGCACAACTCAATGAGAAAGTTAAGGAGGCTATCATGAGGCAAGTAAGGAAGCCCAGAAAAACGTGGCACGCAAAGCATAAACAGGAAATGAAGACAGCTAAACTTGAGGAGTGGCTGATAAAGGATGCTCAAAGCCTTAATTTACATGATGCTCGACCCAGAACCAGTCCTCGCAATGCGGAAGAGGTCCCGCAACCATTGCCGAGAGCTTTCTGGTGGCTCCGTGGGCAGCAGCCGCCGAAGAGCCAAGAAAACAGGGAACATCGTAAGGAAAGGTGTTAGAAAGAAGGGTTTTGCAGAAAACCTTGAGGTCCGTGTGCAGTCTCGTCTCAGCACCTCAAGCAAGGCGCGGCGATGGTACAGAGGAGGGCAACTGAAATCGTTGAGGGAACGGAGCGCTTGCTTTAGAGGCCAAATTTTGGAGCTCTCCAAACTGGGGAAGACAAAGCTGGAGGGAAATGTACGGGTGGTTTCTAAATTGCTATGAAGGCCACAGGTAAGGTAAATGCTGAGGTGGTATTCACCAAATCCTGCAGTGCTAGAGGTGGGGGTCATTTGATGGGATTAGGAGAGGGTTAAGAAACAACTAAGAAAGTGCTTTTTTAAGCAGCAGCTAGTGGCGTTTTGGAATTTGTTGCCTTGAGAAGTTTTGGGGAGTTATGAGCAGGTTCAAAAAGGCATTAAGCACATTCATGGACATAAAAGTCCATGAAAAAATACTAAAAGGACTAAGCAGGGATGAATCACGAATACAGCAACCGTGGACACGGGACTGGTAGAAGCGGCCACCATTAGCCCCGTCTCTCAGCTTCGGGGAGGCTGGTGGCCACACGCGTCTGAGTCCCGGTTTTGGTCCACGCTAAGCAACGTCAAATCGTAGTCAGGTCTCCCCCCTCCCCTCCATCCCGGGAGCAACGGGCCCCAGAAAAATGACAGGCTACGGCGGAGGGGAGCGGAGGGAAGCGAACAACTCGGGACCGCCGCGCCTCAGCCGACCGGCCCTGAGGTGAGGGACGGCCCCGCCGCCCAGACCCCGCCCCCGCTCCCTGTGAGCCGCGTGACGTCACTGGTCAGCGGGCCGGCGCCGGCCAACCCCCGGCCGCGCAGGCCCCCCCTTTCGTCCCCCGTTAGCGCGAGGCGGGCGCCTCTGCGGGAGGAGGGGAGGGGCGAGGAGCACGCGCGCAGGCGCAGTCGGCGGCCGGGCGGCCCTGGGCGGCGGGGAGGCCGCGCGAGAGCAGCGCGTGGCGGGCGTTTCGAGCCGTTGGTGCCCCTAACGGCCGGCGGCCCCGCCCCCCTTCGCGCGGGGCTCGGGCCCGGCTGCCTCTCCCTGGGGCGGGGACGCTGCCGACGCGCTTCCTCGGTCTTCCCGCCATTTTCGGCGTCTCTCTCCCCCTCCCCTCCCCTCCGAGCAGCGGCTGAGGCAGAGCGCTGTGGTGAGTATCGGGCGGTGTGGGGTAGGGGCTCGCCCGCGCCGGCGGGTGGAGGGGACAGCCTCTCCCCTCCGTCTCCTCGTCCTGCCCTGTCCTGCTCCGGGGCGGCTCTTGGCCGAGACCCCTTTGGGGGGCTGCAGGCAGCAGCCGCCCCGGAGTTGGGACTTGGCCGGCGGGCGTTTGGGCTCATCGGCGCTGGGAGAAAGCCCCCGAGGGCCCCGCTCCAGCGGGCGGGGTGGCATGTGGTGGTCGGGCGTCCCCGCGCTGCGGACGGGGATGGCGGGCGGCTCCCTCAGGGGTCCGAGAATGCTGTCGGTGGTGTCTGATGGCGGCTTGAGCGGCAGTGTCAGCGTGCCTTAATGGTCTGCGTACACGTACATAAAGCTATGTGCGCTCCCTTTTATTTATTTATTTTGGCGACAGCCCTTTTTTAGCATGGAAGGCAGAGGGCAGTTGGAAGGCTGCCTTGTGACATGAAATTTGCATAACAAAGTCTATTCCTTATATAATCCGTAACTCTAAGCTAAATCAAATACACACAGA
This sequence comes from Buteo buteo, assembly GCF_964188355.1. Classification (NCBI taxonomy): domain Eukaryota; kingdom Metazoa; phylum Chordata; class Aves; order Accipitriformes; family Accipitridae; genus Buteo; species Buteo buteo. Next base: position 9,689,955 of record NC_134171.1, on the reverse strand, counting down.
ATTTTAAAAGGGTATGCTTACTTGTTCAGCATACATGCCCTCCAGGCCGGCTGGCAAAGCGAGGTGTTCTGGTGGAATGTATGTTCTAGAAACAAAGTATTAAGTAATACTGAACTAAAACAAAACAAAACAAACCCTGGGTATTACCAGAGTATTGCAGATAAGGCCTCCTGACTTTATTCATAATTTGTCCTATTTGCTGTCTGTTGCACACACTGTAGGATCCCAAAGCTGATTATTTGTTTGCCGGGAAACAGCAAACCAGCAAACTCCTTTTTCTTGTAACTTTGAAGTTGTGACTATTTTCACAGGAGTATTTACACTGATCTTAATTTTATTTTTTTATAATCCGTCAAAAATACATCATTATGTTGAGATATTTTTATGTTAAAGGATTTCTTGTTCCATTTTCAGAGGAAACTTTAAGGATTAGAAGACAAGATTCTGCTTGCTGCTGAAGTAAAAAAATATAAGCAAGATCTTGAAGTGCAGTGTAGCATCAGTGTAGTTTTGTTTTTAGGACAAGCTGAAAGCTCTCATTTTGGAAGAGTTAAAATGATTGTGGGTGGGTTTTTTGTTTAATGTGAGGAAAACTGTACAAGTAAATCACTTTTGCAGGCCAATGAAGTACTCAATATTTATACCTGTTGCTTTTAAATTAATAGTAGTATTCTATTTTATTAGTAAATTTATGTGAATTAAGGAAAAACATGGTTGCAAAGATAAGGGATTTAATTGGTGTAAAAATATGTGTCCTGATTTGGTGAACAAAATATGTTAAGATATCCCTGAAATAAAAATTGTTTCTAGTCTTTGAATAGCCACTCTAATCCAGAACAGCATTCAGTTTTCTGGTGTGATCTGACATTTCCTTTTTCCTGTGCAGACTCTTTTTGTTAAAATACAGAATATTCATTTAAAATGACAAAAAAATTACACCTGGAATAATACCCCAGATTTTTTTCATGTATTTGGATCTTTTCTGCTTACAAAAAATATTTTAACCATGAGCTGTGGAAATGATTTTGTGGAAACTCTTAAGGAAATTGGATATCCAAAAGTTGATGAGCTTAATGGAGAAGATTTTGATTGGCTGTTTGAGTCTTTGGAAGACAATTCATTTCTGGAGTGGTTTTGTGGAAATGTAAATGAACAGCATGTGGTATCTGAAAAAGAACTGCAAGATTTTGATAATCTTCTTCAGTCTGGTAAGCCCATTTTGGAAGGAAATGCACTGGATGAAGTCCTTAAAACCTTGAAGCCCATGGATTCAAAGAACAGTAGCCAAGAGGAGGAGGAGGAACTAAAGAAATTAGAGGATGAGCTTCAAACTCTTCAGAAGTTAAAAAAACTTCAAATTCATCGGCATAATAAGCTTCAAATGATGGTTTCTGCAAACAGCCATATGTTACAAACATTAAAAAGGAGAGAGGAAGCAGCACATAATGATTTGAAAGAAGGACTGGAAGTGTTTACTGCAGCAAATACTAAGCTTAATAATGAACTGCTGTCTCTTACGGATGCAGCTAAGAAATTGGCCTCTTTCTTCAGTGATTCAGATTCAGAACAAGGGCCAGGCCTACATCCAGTGTTTTTTTCCCAACTTTCTTTGGACAAGTATTTGTCTCAGGAAGAACAAAGCACTGCAGCACTTACCTCATACATAAAAAAACATTTTTATCAAGGTATGTCTGAATGGGTTGAAAATTCACATGAAGGCAGCTTTCAGCTTGCGGATATAGGCAAGGAAGTTGCTTGTGACAAGACTAATGAAGTTTGTGAAGATAGTCAAGAGATGGCCAGGCTCCAGACAGCATATATTTGTGCTCAACATCAGCTAATTCAGATGCAAGCTAAAGAGGAGAGCATGAATTTGGCTATAAAATGTGCGGAAAGCATGCTGCAGTCCTTAGACAACAAGGTAAGCCACAAAAGGTAGAAGGTAGTGGAGTTTTAAACAGGCAGGTGTGTTCAACTGGATCTAGTAAAAGGAATTGCTGAGTTATTGTTATTTCAACTATTTTTACATAGAGAAATTGTACTTTTATGAAGTTTTAGTCTTGCTCACAAAACTCCTTTTGTGAAGTACCTCCAGTTTTTATAGTTAGAAACTCTTCAGTATGGCAGAGTATCTTTAATTCTACTTTCCAGAGTTACTACCTTAAAAAACCTGGAACTTAGTAGTACCTTTCTAGTTTAGTTTAACTTTGAAATTTCGAATTATAACTGGCTCTTAGCTCTTTGTACAACAAAAAAAGCTTAACTTCGGTTGAAATTTTGTGGTATTGTGGAGCTAATATGATAAATGTATTCCTGTTTATATTCTGTAGCATAACCTTAAAGTTTTAGTTCACTGACTCTTTTGAAACTCAAGTATTTGTAAATGAATCTGATAGTTGAAGCCCCAGAAATCTCTTAACAAGTGAGTGACAGGCAGATATGGCTATTAGAATTTAAGAATGTGAAGAAATCATAACAGAAGGAAAATAATAGCTTATGCCAGTCATGGAATAACTTGCGGCATCATGTCAGTTTGTATATTTTCGTTTATGGATGACTAGCATATATGACTTGATTGATTAGAGTCATTTGAAAAAGATTGATTCTGATAGCAGTGTTGATAGTCATCTGATTGAATATATAAAATTATGTTTGCATGTGAGATTTTAGTTAGACATGCTTGAAAGCTGGTTGCTGAGGAAAATACAGCTCTTCTATTTTTAACATGATAAACTGTTTCCTGGCCCTGCAATAGAATGAAATTACTATTTATTCAGACATGTTTATTTGATATCTACTTGTAAATCTGTGTTTGCCTTATGTTGTAAACTTCTGTAAAACTGCTTGTGGAGTTTTCATTTAATTTTGTAGATGCAAAAGATGCAGTGATTTTAATGTACCATATATATGTGAATCTTGTGTGAACTGAAGAAATGTGTTAGGGAAGTGGTTTGGAGGAAACCATGAAGAAATTGACAAATACTTTCTTTTATGCAGGATATTGGAAAACGAGAAAACCTTGATGCTAAAATATCTAGTTTAAATTATGAAATTTCAACAATTAAACAAGATATAACTCAGATAAACAATGAAGAGCTCCTTCCCCTTCTGAAAGAGAATGCACGACTTTTGAGCGCGCCAGTGGTGAAAGCGTACCTGGATCATCAGATTGCTCAGCAGGACCATTATGCTTCAAGTCAAGATGAAATATGCAGGCATTTGGTAAGACAGAAAGCATCATTTGAACTTATTGAGCTAGCCCATGAAATGGAGTTGAAGAAACATAAGGAGATCTGCTGTCGACTTGAGAATTTGGTAGAATCTCTGAAACAGAGCAATAATGAGTTGCAACAGAGACTACAGGTGATAACTGAGCAAACTCAACATGCGAAGCCAAGAAACATTATTAGTTCAAAAGATGGTTTCTCTTGCAGGTAAGTGTTACAGTCACTATTGAACTTTGACTTACTTTGAGATAATACTGGGGAGATAAAGGCTTAGCTTGCCTAAGCCTTTTCTGTTGCTAAGTTCTTAGTTACTCACTATAGCTAGTTAGTATTTTGAATTCTCCAGAACTGAAGCCTTCATGATACGAGACTTGCCTCTTGCTTATCCTTTGAAATTCTTTTCAGGTTTGCCTGAGGAAAAACTCTTCAGTTATCCGTCTTGTTAATATTGCTGAAGCATTCCTAAGCAATATCCAGAATATAATGAAAGTTTAAAGCCAAACCTGTCTTATGGTGCCCTGATCTAGGACCTCTTGAAAGTTATTCTAGAGCTATAGATGTAGAGAGCTCTTAGTAACAGTGATATGCCAGGTCATATGCATGGCCTCATCAGCTTAGCCTGCAAAATCCCCCGTGTGGTAAAGAGGAGGAATGACTCCTTCAATATATGAAACATATTTAGCTCATTTTTACTGCTTGATTTGCCATTTGCTTCAGTGTTTTGTCACCCATGTAGAGGTGTGGTTTTGTAGCTTAGATGATACAGTAGGAATGTGTGCTGTGTTGGCTGTCACTTCAAGACTCTACACCTTTTGATGAGGTGTATTGTATAATTATAGGTGTGTTAATGTCAGACTTTTCCTCCTTCAAAATGGTGCTTTAAGTGTTTTTTAATAATTGTTAAGTGGTAGCTGAGTATGGTGTTGCACAGTGAATAACTGCAAGAATTAGGCAGCGTTCACTCCTGTTGTGTATTTACATTGGGAACTTGTAACATTTTTAAACTCAGTTACTTTTGAAATATAGCTCTTCCTCTTATTAAAGCCAATCTGATTCTATATTGGGGGTCAACGAAAGATTTTAATATGCAGAGGTGGTAGTAGCAACCAAGCAAAGTTATCTGTAACTGTATGAGACTCTTCCTGATGCAGTGTAAGGGTACAGTTTGGTACAGTAGGTATTGCTGCCTTATGCATGACTCGTAACTAATTGGAGAATTCTTAGCAGTCTCTTCATAGATAGAAAATGGGAAATACTCCAGTAAGCTTGAAAAGGTTATAAAGATTACTCTTACTTCTCATTGGTCATTGAAGTCTGCTGTTTTTCAGCACTTAAAAAAAAATTGTATCTTACTTTGCAGTCCTTGAAATGTTGGGAAATAGTTGGCAAAAGCACATTGTCCAATTCTATTTGCATTCATTGTGTACTTGCTAACTGTTACTTCAGTATTTCATTGCTGTTAATTTAATATTGAAATATTTTGGAGTCCTATTAATCGCATACCAGCTATATATGGATAGAATCACAAGATCAGTGGGAGATACAGTAGTGTAGTAAGAGTACCCTGAGCAGTACTGTCCTTTACTAGTCCTCTGACTTCTCAACATGAACATCTTCTCTTGATTAATAATAACAGGAGTGCTTAGGAAACTTAAAAATGCTTCTGTGTCTAACTTAATTTGTTACAGGCTATATCAGCTTCTGGAAGGAGAAAATAAAAGACAACAATTGTTTAAAACATACGAAAGCCTGGAGCAGATGGCTCAGAAGTTAAAGCAGGACTGTGCTACAGTACAAGATCAGATAGCAGCATCTTCTCAAGAACAGTCTCTCCTTTTGTCCAAGCTAAAAAGTGATGTAGACAGCCTTCATGATGTTCTGTATTGTGGAGGAAATCAAATACAGCTCAGTAGTCGGGTAAGTCCTTATCTGGTTATTAAAATTATTGCATTAACCTGTGTCATTTTTTTACTGAGAGAAATGTCGTATGAAGGCTGTAGACACACAAACTGGCTCCCACATCAGCAACAGATTTATTAGCATAATGATGATGGGCTCAGTATTTACATTGTTCTTAGCAAATGTTAGATTTTATAAATGTTGGCAGGTGATAATTTTTTGTTTCTGAGCAAGTCGTTGCATCTAACCTTTAATTTCTTTCAAAGGCATATATAGTCGTGTATTACTAGTAAGTTTATGGTGTGGGAAATGTGTCATTTGGATATGGTGTCACTGGAAAATTTGCTTAAATTTCCCTTTATTTCAGACGGGTTTTTTTCCCTGTTGCCTGTAATACCTGAATAGTACGGTTTGGCCCCTTAAAAAGCCTGGCCATGGGTGGCTCACTTGGACAAAATAAGAATATCAGAATTTTGAAGGACAGTTGTAGTAAGACAGTCCTGCTACAGAGCTCCCAGGTGTTGGGTTTAGAGCCTCTTTTAAATGGGAATAGAGATCGTAAAATGCAATTTGTTATACTCATAAAATAATTGTAGGTATCTCAAAAGTGGATTGAGGGATGTCTTCTGTTACATAATACTTCCTTGGTTAACTACATGAAAATATATTTAACACTTCCATCTGTGAAGTGAATTTGCAACATACAGAACAGTTTTTAATAAAAATGAAACTTTGTAATTGGAACAATATGTATTTAGGGATTACATGTTATTAAATCAATCAAATACCTTTCTGTTGATTCCAGTTACCTCTTAAACCGTAGTGACATCTCTTTCTATTGCTACTGTTTATGAAGAAAAGTAATTCCTTTAATAAGGAAATAATGTGCAAGTAGATGACTAGCCTGCTTACACTGAACTATCATAGGAATAATAGTTGGGAAGATTGTAGCTGGTAATTAATGATTTAATTTTATAATTAAATTGGCTTTGTTGTGGTGTTTTTGTTCCCTTTTAAGATTTGACTAGATACAAAAACTTGTAATTGAGTGAAAATGTCATTGAACTGTCTATCTCATTGAGCGCCAGATTTTTATGTTCTTAACTCATCTGGTTTAGTAAGCAAGTAAATGAAATTACATTTTCATAACCTGATGCAAGTACCATTACAGGGAGCTCAAAAGTTACATAGATGGAATGGAGTCACTTATCACCTGTGTTTCTATTCAAAAGAAACTGGCTTCCAAAAGCAAAAAACTTTTATATTTCTAGTTCAGCTAGTGTATTAACAATATAAAGGTAATAATTTTTTGTCTTGTATTTTTCGTCAGGAACTTACTGAGCAGTTTCATCAACTGGAAGTTGATTTAAATAAACTAAATCAACTCCTTATGGATTTGATTGCTGACGTGAAGTCAAAGAGAAACTTTTTAGAGTCCAATAAGCTGCATCAGATGGAAAGAAATTTGTATGTGTATTTTTTCAAAGATGAAGACCGCTTGAAAGAGATGGTGGAAGAGCTTGAGCAGCAGTCTGAAGCTAAAGCTAGCGGTCTGGAAGATTCGAATTTCACCACCAGTGGAGTTCTTAATGTTTAAACTTCAATGTACTTTTAAGAAAGGAAAGCATGTTAATGTAAACTGTCTACAGGTTTATGGAATGATAAGTATTAGCTTATCAAGGCTAACATTTATCTATCATTGCAATGTTATGTTTAGCTGCCACGATTACCAAGTTTGGATTGTATGCTGTTTTATGGCTTTTGGCATCTGCCCGGCAAGTTCAAATCTCAGTTTTGTCAAAGTTCTTTGATATGAAGTAATATGTTGGTTATTTGAATGAATTACATTCAGGCTGCTCTTCTGCTAGCCTGTATGTTGTATTCCACTGCACACAGCATAGCACAAAAAGGAACATTTCCTACCCTTGAGATAAGTTTTCTTGCATGCTAAGAACCTTTGATACGTGAACTGAAAAATAAATGTGGAGAAGGCATTCCAGATTTTGGAACATGAATGTAATGTGTTCCTTCTGAAGAGGAGAGTTCTCCAAGGCAGATATTCCGTGATTGTTTCCCTTAGAGTTCTCCAAAGAAGATTTGGTTTTGTTAAAAATGCATTGGAATATGTACCAGAATCTGTCTCAAGTATGAAGACCATCTGTTTTAAGACCATTCTGGTATCTCTTAATTTAACTTACAGCCTATCTTCTCCGTTGAAACCAGTCTATACTTACACTGCGCTCTTCAAAGAAAAAGAATTTTAAATTTACTGTTTGGACTTCTGAGTTTGCTCTGTTATTTATAATGATAGGCATTTCAATTCAGAGTCCTGATGCTTTCATACTTCTGCTTTCATATCTATTGTTAGACAGTTTATCAAATTTTTATATAGCTTCCTAATACACCAATGGAACTAAATAGGCTTTTATAGTATGATAACGTCCAGTCTTTTATATTTTGATGGGATCATCTGTGCTTCCTTTCAAGCATTGTACATACTGATGAAGGTTATTAAATTAGCTTTAACTTCAGTAACAGTAGTGTTAAAACTATTTTAATGGCAGACTTTTAACTTACGTGAGTATAACTTATTTTTAAATGTTTAAATTTTTTTTAACTTACTGGTTGGATGTCATTATATCTGGATTTCATGCTGCTTAACTCTATACTTTGTGTTTATTATTAAATGCCAAACACAGTAAATTCAGTTCAGTGTTGTCAGTATTTATGCTGAATCTGTGTGTTGGTTTTGGGTGTATTCTCATGCATAGTGTCTTGTTTATATTTAGTCTGCTAGGTTCTCATTTTGATATGCCCCTGAGGCTTTAAGGCTGCTGCTTCCCACCTTGAGGAGTCAGGGAGTGGTTTTGCCCTGTGTAGGAAAGAAGCGTTACTCTTAATTATAAAAGTTAGGAGGAGTTGTGCATGGAGAAAGATTATACTTCTGACTCCTGGAATATCAGGGAAAAGAAAGCCATCCTGCTTCTCTCTCCCTTTTGTATGCTTACTATAGAATTTGAGCTAGATAGGTGTAGCCAATACTAATGCAGCCTGGTGGATGTTCCTCTTTGAATCTGGACACAAATTTTTGTACTTGTAAGTATTCAAACTTGCAATCTGCCTATGGTGTTGAGCTACGAAAAATATTTCCATCTAAGTGGAGGAAATGAGTTTAACCATCAAGTAAACAATGACTTGAAAGTCTATTCATGCATTGGATTTAGTGGAAGAAGACCAGAGTAACAGGACTCCAGTTACTACCTTGCGTAGGAATAATTTATTTAACACCAGTTTTTGGTAGAGCAATTGACTTGTACAGCTTGAATCCTTTTAAGTGTTTTGAAAATGTTGGTTATTTATCTTGTGTTTGTGTAAGTTTTATGCATTGTTCTGGTCTCACTACATAAAGTCAACAAAGGCATCAGTATGGACACAGTTGTTTATAATTCTCCCGTATGCATTGTATCTAGGGGTTCCCCAAGTATTTTGTACGTATTATAGAATATGGCTACAGGTCAACTTGAAAAGGGATAAAATTTAGAACAGCAATAGGTGCAGTCAAAGCTTGTTGAGACTTTAGATATTGCTGACCTGTTTCTTAAATTGACAAACTATACTATTTTAATGTTGTTAGTATTTAATAGTACTTGAGTACATCAATTATACAAAGTTTAAGGAGTAAAGGTCTTATGTATTTTCTGAAACAACATGTCACTAATGTTTGTATATCATGATAGTAATACTTGTTTCTTTCATCTTGTGTTGGCACTATTTTGGTAGTTACTTGAAAGGGTTTTTTCTTGATAAAATCTGAGCACCAATAACAGTAAATGTATGCATATGCTAGATATAGCCTAGTTTAAAGATGTTGAGGCAGGAAGTATTTCAGACATAAAGGATAATTCTTGTTTTATTTGTCAGATTTTTTATTAGAAGTCAGCTTTACTTAGTAGGACTGCTTAATTTTTTATTATTGTATTAAAACACTATTTCAAAGAAGTTTCACTTAGTGGGTTTTGTAAATTACTACAATTCGCTAATTTTTATTTACAATACTTTGATAGGCATGTCAGGAAGGAAATTTAATTTTCTGTCCAGAGTGAATGGCTCAACATGTTCACTATATTTTGTCTTTAATTTCAACAGAATCGTAAGTGCCGATTGTTCTGTGGCTCTGATATGCACAATTTGTGTGTGTTCTTTGTTTAGGTTTAATCTTAAAAATGGAACGGTACACATCATACATAGGCTGTGAGGCTTCTAAAGTACCTTTATCTGATATCGCTCAGAGGATTATGACAGCTTTGCAGTCTATTCCTGTAGAAGTTCAGACTAGCAGAAAGAATTACCAGAGTGAGTAAATCTTAGCATGTTTAAGTGTTTCTATTTTCAGTTGAAAAACTGAAACCCAAACAAACAAAACAATATCAAACCTCTAGTCCCTCTTTAAAAAGAAAAAAAAGATTAGAGTTTAGGTTTCCAGGTTTAGAAAAGGAATTAAGCTGTAACTCTGACATTTGCTGGGACTTTTCAGATTAAATAACGCTATGTGAGTACAAGGAACTAGGATATTACCAGTACCCTCAATTTCATTGTTTTGTTTTTTTTTTTTCCCCTGTTCCTGCTATGTAATATACAAGTAGATGAGAATTTCAAACTAATTAACCAATACTGTAAATTAAATGTATATGTTAACTTGACTCTGGACTGGTTATTTAAAGATCACTAGAGGTACTGGGAATTTGCCAGAAGGCCTGTGAACTCTCCAGACTCAAGTCTGTCCTTTAAACACATGTTCATTAGCAACTCACTCCTTGTGAAATTCTAGGGGGAAAAGTGAAAAGTCCCAGTGGTAGAGCAAATTAGGTAATGTTAAAAGTGCCTCAGCAGATCTTTGACTGTTGAGCAAATCTTAACTCAGAATGTTGTGGATACCAGGGAGGTTTTGCAAGATGGAGTTTTTATTGTTAATTCTGTGCATTTCGTTTGCCAGTCTTGTAGCTCTGTAAAGAAATAGATAACAGAGTTTTGCTCAATTTCAGTTGTCTGTTTTTTCCCTGAGAACTAGATCCTGGAACATTATCTGGTTGATGGGATTGAAATCTAGCATTTGTTCTTGTGTGCGTGGTGTTTGTTGCAGCCTCAGTTTTATGTAAATAACAGTTCAGGCTCTTCTTTCAGTAGTAACGTATTGGATCAGTGGAGCCTTATGGTGTAGCCATGAAAAGGGTAGTAGTTCATTGCTGTGTAAATCAGTGATTCACATTTGAAGAAATATGGGATGGGTTCATTCTAAAATGGTACATTTGGACCAAAACCCAGATTATTTTAAAGAAAATCAGATCTCTTTTCTGCCTCAGTTTAATTGCTGTTCTACTTTTCTTGCTACCTTGTCATTTTTCCTTCCTTAATTTTCCTGTGTAATGTCTTTTGCCTTAGACTGGGGAACTGTACTGTGCAATATATGTATCATGTTATGTTGTCCACTCTTGATCCATTCACTCTGTCAAGCTGTAAAATTATAGATTCTCTTTTTTTTAAAAACACCATGAAGGTACCTGGTATCTTTAGCCAAATGACCTTGCTGTCATCTTTGTAGTGCTGCTAAACCCTTATTCACTGGGGAGTGAAAGAGCAGTATAAGCATTAGTGGTGGCAGGTCACATGACTCACTTTTCTTGCTCTTGTTTTCCATGTAGTAATTACTCACAATTGTTTCTAGTGTACAGGCTTAAGAACAAATTTATTTGAATTGCTTTTAGGAAATTGCCGGTATATATAGCCTTAGCTGGTTAGGGTGGATCTGCAGAGAAGAAAAAGTTTGCCTCCCTTAAAAAAACCAAACTCCAAACCTGTCATGTTAGTTGGTCTGTTTCAAACTGTATTGAACTGTACTTTAGTGATAGAACTCTAAAGATTAAATTGTACTTAATGGAAAAACTGGTTGTCTTTAGAAGGTAAATACTGGGTTCAAATAGGACAAATATCTGCGATGTTGAATTAGTAGGTGAAATTCTGTGGTTATCCTGGCAGCAGAACTTGTAATGGTTCTATCTAGCCTTAAGGAGTTTGAAGGCAAGGATGGGTTTCTGCTGCCATCTGGTGATACTTTTTCATAAACCAGCAATTTGAGGTTGCATAGCTCTTTACATAGCTGTCATGCTGAATACTGTGTGCTGAAGGAGAGAAATGTAATCCTCATCATCATCTCTGAAGGGTGAATTTGACAAGAAAAAGTATCTAGCTGTGAAACAATTAAAAGCACTAAATGTAAACTTAGTTACTGTCATTCTTAAATTATAATTCTATTGTTGTAGGAAGTGTCAAGCAAATAAAACCTAAAATGTTTGAAGCTACGAATAGAGCTATGTCATATTTGCTATTGTAACAACTCAGGTTAGAAGTCTGAGCTGGAGATAAGTAACTGATTATAGACATACACCAACATGAATCTGCATGTAATACTGTGAAGTAATAAGCTTAGTTTCTTCTGGAGACTAAGCTAGTTAGTCTTTGAAAATGCATTTTTAGTATTTTAAGTACAGGGTCCTGGTTTGCCTAGACAAAATTTTTTTAAAACAGTTTCAGTAAATAGAAATAGATCACCTTATGCTTTGTTTGACATTGGTCATCAGCACATTAGATTCAGAAAGTGTCCTGCTGCTGGTAGTGCAAATTTCATAGTTAAATAACAGCAACGGAGCGTTGTACTCGGTATAGACCAGGAGTTAGAAGGGGACAAAATACATATTTGGCCCATGAGGTGTCTTTTGGCTGGGCAGTAAAAGAATCTAGATATAAAGGAATGCTAACTAATTGCAAACTCTGGAGAGACCTGTGCTTCAGTGGAGTTCTCTTTTTCCCTGTTCCTCTTCCTGTTTCCCTACAAACCTACTGAGTTTGTAATTATTGCTAGCCTGTTGCCCCTTGTTCTTTTATTCCAGTCTTCTCTTACTTCTCCTGTTGGGGCTACTGGGCAGTATAGAGGGCAGAAAAGAGAAGGTATGTCCTAACTGTTTCATTTAGCTTGGTGCAGAGTCCTGAGGTGCATTTACAAAACCTTCCTTAAACTGCAGCATCTGTCTGCTTTCAGAGCTGTAGGCAAATACCACTGGTAGTTCAGTGGTGGGCCCTGGCTAATGGCTCTGGGCCTGGCTAGTGGTACAGAGCTCTGTCTTAGACCCAGCACTGACAGCCATCCTGCTTCTTGTGGTGCTTCTCATTATCTTACCTTTCTGTCAATTTGATAGGTCTGACTTCTCCTTGCTATCTCTTCTTGTCTGGTCTTCCAATACCTGTTCTATCATGAGGATGAACAATGTGAAAAAACCTCTGCAGATGAAGCATGGTCAGTTCTCTGTAGGGCATGATATGCTAAAGCTGTATATGCAAATAGTGTTTTACTGAAGAAAATTATTGTGGAATAATACTGCCTAATTCCAAGAAAACAGTTAAACTGTGTGAAGTGTGTAGAGTTTGGGGTTTTGTTTTGTTTTGTTTTTTTAATTCTCACCCATGCCTCCAGCTTTATTTTGACCAAGATGGGATGTGTTTTCATGAAAGAAGGAAATATGCATATTTATGGTATTATAGTAATGCCTCTTCTGAATACCATGCAAAATGTTTGTCTGCTTTTTAGCAAATTTGAATTAATTTTTTTCTTAATGCGGACAGAGCATGCTTTTGCATATGCATATTTAGGAATCTGCAGGGCCCTTTTAAGCATGAATTATATTAATTTGAGGAAAATGGTTGTCATGGAAAATTTTATTGCAGTTGTTTTAGGTTTGGTAAAAGCGTCAGTATTGTAACACTGTATGTAACCTAAGTTATGTGTACTGTTCTCAGATTCATTTGTATTGTAAAATGTTTTCCATTCTTTTTTTAAAGGTATAGAGAAGACAAAGGAAAATAAACTAGGTGATAAGGATGCACATCTGAAAAATGAAAAGGCAAGCGTATTATAAGATTGAAGATCACTAAAAGCAGTCTTTTTATAGCAGGTTTGAAGTTGTTATAGACTGGCTCTTTCATAACAATCTTTATCACAATATATTGCATACACTTACAGTTCAGATAACTTTCCTCTGTCTTATTTAGCACTTGGCATCTATTCACCTATGAGAGTCTTGGCCCCACTTTTATAGAAAGTTAGACTTTTGTGACAGATTGATCAGAAATAAATGAGATTGCCACGTTTAGATAGTTACCAGGTTTAAAAATGATCTCAAACTTCTGTCACTGAACAATCACTAGCACATAATCACAAAGTGAGCTGATTCATGTGAAAAATTACTTTGTATTAGGAATTTTAATTTTTGGTTTAATAATCTCTCTGAATTTGGTGTAATGTGCATGTGAGTGAGTGCCAGTGCAGGACTGGGAATGGATAACTGCGGCAGCCCCAACTCAGGCTGTGGATATAAGATCCATTGAGTTGATCAATGAGTTGTGGATACTGCAACTGTACTCCTGACCTAGCTGCATATTTCACAGCCTTCCTTACTCTGACTCTGGTGCATGTTGCACACTTCAGCAAGTTCATTCAGGTTGCTCAGGATTCAGTAAACTGGTTTCTTTTGTGGGGTGGGATAGTTTCCTACAAATTAAATTGGCTCATAGGCATGCAGCTGTGGGTGCACGTGGATAGTAATGGAACCCCTTTTTGTGATGATGAAGTGCTAATTTTGACTCTCTGCATCTAGCGAAATTTTCCTACGTCCACATAAATTATGAAACTACATCCTGGGAGTTGTTTTCTCTACTTCCAGCCATGTCATTACTTCTAGTAGAAGATCAGTTCTTCCTGGAAGCTGCTGCTTCTCTGTATGGTTAGTTGTAGTTCCAGCTGTATTATTCTGACTTGATAATTAAATTGCTTTGTTCTTATTTTTGAACCTCTAAAATAGAGAATTGCTTATTCCTGATTCTATAATTACTTGACTGTGCTAATTCAAATTCTGCTGTATTAAATAATAAAATTATTTGCAGTTTGACTGGAGAATACACTTGAGTGAATTAGTTGTCTTCCTATGGCTCTTAAACATTTGGGCCTTCTGTGATACTATTTTTCCACTTATGGTAACTTTTTATAGTGTTCATTTTTTGATTAGCATTGCCTAAGTCCAATTATTTTGTCTTTGTTCAGAACAACCACCATTCATTTTGGTAGTAGCCAAAACTTAATTAGCTCCCTTTTTCTATTTACTTAGAAACCTGTTAATTGTACTTTTGCTATAGAGTTGATTCTGTGAAGTATGATCTCAAGCAGTCTAAGCCTTTTTCATCTTTTGACTCCATAGATCTGAGGTTTGGGAATACAGGAACTGCATTGAGGAATATTGCAAAACCAGGGAGAAAAAAAATTCATTAGCTTTGTCGTTCTGGCTTGCTCAATCAATACAGATTGAGTAGAGATGAATGATATCCTTTGATCAATGAAAATTGTTGTCTTGGGGAATGGATGGGAGCCCCGCACAGCAGTAACTTGTGGTTCTTTTGAAGTGAGAAGGCCTTAGTTTTTGGAATGGGAGTGACTGCAGAGGTACTGAAGGAGACTGGCTGTGCTACAAGAGCAGAAAATGTAGTAATTATGAGAGGCTTCAGTTACTTTTCAATGCAGTGGGTGATTATTATGCTTATGCATGATGCTGAGACTAAAAATTAGGAGACAACTGTGTTGTGGAATGGTTAGAGAACTCACAAGAGAAATTGGTTTTTATTTGATTCTGTGTGAGATCAGGTTCAAAATCTGCTGGAAGATGCTCTGACAGGGACTGTAATCTTTCGAAGGCGTTAAAAGATAGATTAGTCACTACAGGAATGCTTCATTTCAAAAATGGAAATTACATAAAAAGGAAGGAGCTTTTAAAAGAAAATACATGGAATTTCCCCTCCAAAACGGAAACTTTTGTAGGTAGTGTAGGGTTTTATTCAAATCAGAATATTGGAGACTTAAAATGAATACCAAAATCTGTCTGGGAAAAAGTAGTATGGCTAAGCAACAGTATGAAGGAGATTACTAAAAACTGTCATCATGCACAAAGCTGAACTTACGAGAGTGTATTCTTTTATAGTTGCCTCATTTGAGTGAGTTAAATGTAAATATACAATAGTATAGTCCAAATAAACTTTGAGAAACAGCTTGCAAATGCATTGCTAATAATACATAATTTTTTTAAGTGCCTCAGGATTCAAAAGCTTGCCAGCTCCTGTAAGACCTGTTGCTGATCAAGGCGTAAGAGGAGTATTGAGGGAAGATACAACTCTGTATATCTGTAAATAGTTAAACACACATTTGCCTTGGGGAATCTTGGAAAGTTTGCTGGTTGCTGTTTCAGAGT